>NW_017963636.1:2228394-2646005 GCF_001661415.1 Suhomyces tanzawaensis NRRL Y-17324
CTGGTGCAATTGCACCCACTTGGGCTGAAGCATTGTTTGAAAAGAAAAGCTCTCCAACGAAGAGCGACGCTTCCAAGTTGCCCAAGAACAAGTGTTACACTGTAAAGAAACGTTTCAAGAAAAATGGAACTATTGATGCTGGTATGGAAACGCCAAATAAGGCTATTGGAGTTGATGATGGTATGATTGAGCCAATTGTGGCTGCTGAAGTGTCGGAGGAAACTATTGTTGATGTTGGTATGGAGAAGCTGTTTGTGGCAGATGATGATTTGAAGGAAAAAAATGTTGTTGAGGTTGAACCAAATGAGTCCACTGAAGTTGATAATGGTATGGTTGAGCCAGTTATGGCTGTTGACGTCTCAGAAACTATTGTTGATGTTGGAATGGAAATGCCATTTGTGGCAGCTGCAATTTTGCACGAAAAAAATGTTGATGAAGTAAAGCCAAATGGGGCCACCGAAGTTGTTAATGATATTATTGAGCCAATTATGTCCACAGAAGTTTCGGGGGAAACTAATGTTGATGTTGGTATGGTGATGCCTAATGCTGATGTTCGTATGATTAATTCTAATGAGTGTTTATTTATTAGATCACCTAAATTTTCCAAAAGCAAGGCCAGAAAGAACAAAAAGAAGTTCGGGAAGACCAAAAAGGTCAAGTCCTCCTGTTTTATTCAATCCAGGGAGAGTGAAAAGGGACACCAAACAAATGTTGAAGAAGTTGCACAGATTTTGCATTTAGAGACCGTTGAGGTCGGGACCCATGCAGAGGCCATCAAGGTCGACCCTCCTTGTGTTAATGTTGAAGCTACCCAAACCCTTAAGCAAATACTAGGAATTGGGACAGTCAACAGTCCTTGCATTAGTGAAGTTGAGGTTGCTAAAGTCAACATGCCCTGCGAAGTCATTGGGATGGCTACCAATTATAGCATTGATGTTGAGGCTACTCAAACCATTATGCAATTACTAGGCGTTGATAGGACTAATATTTCTGATCCATATGCAGATGCATCAGAAGAAAGCACCACTGACCTAGTGGCTAGTGAGGCAGACCATCTTAGCATTGAGGCTTTTGAAAATACAGAAATGCTTTTGCAAATACCAGCCAGTGGAAGCTGCACTAAGAGTGCCGAGGTTCATAAGGATACCCATGCTCCTGACAGTAGGGAGGATACCAGCCAAAGAAATATCTGCCCATTTACTCCATCGAAGCTGGAAGCTGATGAAGCAACTGAAGATGGTGGAGAAGATGGGAAAATTGAAGCTGTTCACTTGGAAGATTGTGCACACACAAACGATTTTTCCAACACTGCTCCACACAATTTCAAGCAATTAGAAGAGGAGCATCAGTCTTTTAATGAATTAATTGGAAAGGAAGTTGAAGTTGAGGGAGTGTTTGAAAATTCTGGCGAACACCTTGTTGAGTTTCCTACGAACTTAACTTCCAACGGAAAGGTGAACCACCCTATCCTTGATTTTCTTCGGGATATGATCATTACTATTCTTATTGTTATTTTTGTATGGAGCATTAAGAATAGTGTCATGCTCAAGGCCTGCTTGTTCTATTATCTCGTCCTTCTGGACTCTGGAATGACTTTTAATCCTGTCATGTCTTGGAAATTTGGATCTTTGTGCGAGAATGATTACACTTCTAATATTGATGCTTTGGAGGGTACTCCCAAGAGAGAGATGTTGGACGAGAGTATAGATGTCCCTGACGAGGTCGACATCCAGTTTTTGCATACATCTTCCAACTTGGTCGAGAACCCCGAGGTTGATTATGATGTTGGAGTAACACCACTTGATCTGAAAGAAATTTCTACCAAATCAGACTTATATTTTGAGATTCAAAATATTGATTCTGCTACCAAAGTTTATGCTGATGCTTTTACAGCTCGTTTGGTCTTGTATGATGATGAGCAGATAAGTCCACATCAGTTCAAGGACCCTGGTTTTAGTGTGAGACACTTTTCGAGCGTATACTCAGTCCACTTAATGAATGGGTCAGCATCGGCAACCAAACTTTCCTTTAAGACTTTCAAGACTAGGGAAACTTCAGCAAGCTTTGAGAGAAACTGCAACCGGACTCATGAAGAATATTTCTTATTGGGGCTCTACCCTATTTATGCACTTGAGCTTGATATTCACCAAAATATACCAAATCCAGAACCTAGATTAGATTGGATCAAATACTTCGATGCACACTCAGATGCAAGAGTTGGGGGACTCGATTCTAGACATGCAATGAATAATAGTATTCAATTTGGTATTATGGTGGTAATACTTCTCCAGTTGCTAGTTCTTATGGTGGATTGTGTGATTCCAAAAATTTCACTTTCCAGGTTTCAAAACCTTGGCTTGTGGACAGCATTCGGCATTGTCTCATGGATCTTATCCAGACAATGATTTGACTAATGGGTATTTAAGATGTTTATGAAAGTCAACAAAAAAGACTTCTCACGTTGGTTGGTTATATTTTTGGTTATATTTTTTTGGTTATATTTGTTGGTTATATTTGCTGCTAACACAGCCAGGTCGAAGTGAAAAGACCGTGGAATGAAAAGAACTTACACAATTCCCAACAACATCATTACGCTACTGTGGGAACATTCAGCTTGCGGGGGGACGATGCTTTGGTTAGAACTATTGACGCTTGCTAAAAAAATCATCAATTACAATATTTTTAATTTTCCGTTACAGGACACCTTTATATTTATATAGTATTAATTAAAATTTCGAGACTCACGTAGGAAAGTACCGATATCTCTATAAGTTTATTGCTATTCTTTATAGAAATAGTAATAATAGTAGATTAGTGTATCAAATGATGCAATTCATTTCGATAGAATTGTGCTTTGAGGTTTGTAAGAACTTCTCACCATGATCGGCAGTGTAGAGAGGCCGAAGACACCGAAAGGGGTCTGGTGACAAGTCACTGCTTACCCAATTAACTCCGATGCTTAATAATCAAGGCCGATTTAGTCAGTGTGGTAAGTTATGCATCACTAGAGGTCAAACTACTGGGTCAGAGAAACCTAGAACACACCCACTAGGGCAGTCTTACATATGTGTTTATAGCATAGTAGGTGTGAGACCCCCTGCAAAATACAAGGATCTCAGCCTAACCAAACGACTCTCACGTAAGCTAAATATCCTAGACCTCTGGACTCATTACTCAATCTGATTCCTCTTGGCGGATAAATATGTGATTTATACCAGAGACTAAGTGAATATACTTCAGTAAAATTAAGTAGATATCACCGTAAATTCTTATCAAGTAAGACAAATGAAATAATAGCTCAGTTTAACTGCTCTGTAGTGACAAAATTGATGCATGATAATACATGACCTTTCAGGATTATGATGCCATGCATACGATACATTTCGGATCAATAGTGTTGGGAGACCTGGTAGAACCATCTGCTTGTTGTCAAAAAATACGAAAAAGTTCTACTCTAGATGTTGGCAGAAAGCGATACTTAAAAATCGTTGTGATCAGAACGCTGTAATTGTATGTATATCTTGGTGTCAGCACCATCAGTTGCTCTCCACATTATTCAAAATCGTTTGACTAGTCTCTAGTGTATCAAAGCCCTGCTTCAGTGTAATCCTAGGAAGAAATTTGTCTAAGAAGAAAGACTTCATAGGAACTTGGCCCAAAGCTGATAGTATATAAATCATTCACAAGAGGTGGGTTATATTTTGGAAAGTAGTAAAGAGACTCGTCCAAAATCAGGAACTCTAAGTTATCTGAGGATTCACCCCCCTTCTATCGATGTACCCGATTCTACGCTCGTATTCGCCCACTCGTGGAGTATGACATCCTGAGTGTCTGTCGAGTGGATTTCGCAGCAGGGTCACGTGCTCTGATGCAGGTGTCACTTCGGGCCAGGAATCACAACCACCATGGTACGAACTGGCCAGGGCACCAAAGTCGGCACAGCCATGGCCCCACCGGGATGGTCTGGGCATGGTGGCACGAGTCTTCCCAGAGTATCCTTCCTGGCCCATTATGACCCACTCTACTCCCACTCTACTCCCACCCTACTCTCTCCCTCCGTCTCACCTTGTGTCTGATTCCGTCTCCGTTTTGTGGTCTCGCTCTGGACGCCAGCCGTTACTTGCGTCCCTGCAGACACCGCTCAGGCACGCCGGCTGCATGGTTAGAGGTGAAACGACACCGACAACCCAACGATCAGATGCCGAGCTCGGGGACTCTAGATGGTCTGCTTGAAGGGTGCCGCTGTCGCGTGACACCACCAGCCATCCACACGAGGGTTGGAAGCCGCTGCCTATTAATAGCCCGCGAAAGTGGCTATGGACTGTCACGTGCGCCTCGTCCTAAGGGGCCACGCCAGGGCCAGAACCACCAGGCGGGAGAGCTGCCACGGCTGGCGGAGGCTGTCACTGGCACCACGATGGGCCTGCTACGTACCGACACCAACCACTGCTACGCACCAGCACCAGCCACTGCTACGTACCAGCATCTGGCACTGTAATTGTACTGGCACACCTATAAAACTATGCCTCGTGAGTCGCAGTCTCCCACTCGCTGGCGCAAATGTGAAACTCTGGCAGATCGGCCGTGGTGCCTCGCAGGCCACGCCACCAAACCACCACCACCACCACTACCACCATCCTCCAGCACCACCAGCACCAGCGCCAACACTCCCACTACCACCATTCTCTCATCCCCCTCGTACCGTCTCCCCATCCCCTGCCTACCCCTTGCTGGCTCGCCAGGGATGGACACGCCCGCGGCGTCGCACCGCTTAGTATCACGGTCGTCCCAGCACTGCGGCTACCTACCACGCTAAAAAAATCCGCTAGTTTTCTTTCTCTTCTTTTCATCAACAACTGTTGTTAGGAGTATAGTACGTATCGCCTGTGCCCACACGGACACCCTTACGACCAGGACGGCCCACACGCCGATTGATGGCCCTGCCAGTGCTGGCAGGGCGCCGTTGGAATCACTCGGATCGACAATCGAAGCCATTCGAAGCTGTTCATCATAACACGGCGGCAATCCAGCCAGAGTATGGCACTACGGCAATCTCGCTGTGGGTGCGAGGAATCACCCTCCCAGACATCCACGAAGTGGTGGGACGACGCCAGCACCGGATCGTTGCTGGTGGATCGACGACGTCAGAGGACTACCGGCACCAGTGCCGCCAGCACGCGATCCCGTCTGGCGACAAGGCCCTGGACGGTATTGGCGACGTGTGGACGTCGTCCCTACAGTCTACGCCTAGTGCCGTCTGCCTACACCCCCAAACCAGCCCCAAATCACCCGGTGGGTCCCCTGAAATGAGAGCCAGGCCCAAATTTTTTGTTTGTTTTTCTGCCGAGATTCACAAACATGATAGCCGAATCCTTAGTGGAAGAGGGTTGGGCCACGGATCGACACTGGTGGCACGAAACGCTCTTGGGGTGCTGACACCGACCCGTCGTCCACCACAATACCCGCTTGAAACACCAGCGCGCCGTGCGCAAACTCACTTTGGTCGTCCAGTTTTTCTCCATCACCGAACCCATACTAACATCTAGGTTATTTGATCTTGACTTGCATAAAATGGTTCCTCCTCCTGCTGAAATCCGTAGAAAATTAGTCATTGTTGGTGACGGTGCTTGTGGTAAGACATGTTTGTTGATTGTGTTCTCCAAGGGTACCTTCCCTGAAGTCTACGTCCCTACTGTTTTCGAAAACTACGTCGCTGACGTCGAAGTCGATGGCAGAAAGGTTGAATTGGCATTATGGGATACTGCTGGCCAAGAAGATTACGATAGATTGAGACCTTTGTCCTACCCAGACTCCAACGTCATTTTGATCTGTTTCTCGGTGGATTCTCCTGACTCGTTGGATAACGTCTTGGAAAAGTGGATCTCCGAAGTTTTACATTTCTGTCAAGGTGTTCCAAACATCTTGGTCGGTTGTAAGTCCGACTTGAGAAACGACCCAGCCACCATCGAACAATTAAGACAACAACAACAACAACCAGTTTCTACATCTGAAGGTCAAGCTGTGGCCCAAAAGATCGGTGCATTTGACTACATGGAATGTTCTGCTAGAACCGGCCAAGGTGTTAGAGAAGTTTTCGAAGCTGCCACCAGAGCTTCCTTGAAGACTAAGGAGAAGAAGGAAAAGAAGAGGAAATGTGTTGTTTTGTAATCGATCAATCATTCACTTCTGATTAACCCTTAATCATCAGGTTATCCGCCCCAATCCTGAGGCGGGACTGGCTCCAACTGTTCTTTTCTATTCTATATGTTATTCACTTTTTATACTATTATTTCTTGGTTAACCATTAATGCTATTCGTTTAATATCTGTGCCGTAGTCCCACCGGTGCCTGCCACCTCCAACGGGCGCCAGCAAACTTGTCCGGGTAACGCAATTATTAGTAAGTGCTTATGTAAGCTCCGCTATCCAATCGCGAGGTGAGAATTTTTGTATTATCCACCGCTCAGCTAGGTAAGAAACATCGATAGAGAAAGGACGTCTCTCCTGCTAGAACAGCCTTCCCCTTTCTTCACAACCCCCATAGCATCGTCACATCATTCCTGCATAATGTTGTCCAGCATCAGAATAAGTTTGAGACCAACCAGGCTCGTAGCATTGCGCTTCCAATCCAGCGTGGCTGTCAAGAAGACCTCCACTGGTTTGTCCAAGGACGAATTGAAGAATAGCGAAGTCAGCAAGCAAGCACCAAACAGAGCCGAGCCATGGTCCGCATCGCAAGAATCCAGATTGGACGTCATCACCAAACACCCCCACAGATTTGTGCAAAGAGACTTGGAGTTACAGCCAAGACCTTACGCTGCAATTGATTTAATTGCACAGGAACCAGTGAGATACTTGTCACACGACGAGGGAAACATTGCCGTGTGTGACGGTAACAGAGGAAGCACTTTACAGGGACACCCCAAGGTGTTCATCAACTTGGACCAGGCCAAGCCCAACCCATGCGGTTACTGTGGTTTGAGATACGCCAAGGAGGAGTTCAGGGAGGTCATCGAAGCACAGGAGGCCCACAAGTAGACTGGAGACCAGACGAAGTACACAATTAATACATGCAAATGAGCACACTTTTCAGGGCCACCCGGGACGTGGACCACCGTAGAGTGTATCGAGAATGACGACGTAGGGCAGGCACCGTGCCCTCGACCGGTTGGTTGTCTCTTTTCAGTGTAGGATGATTTGCGGCTGGATATCCTCGGCTTTGGCCGATGCTTATCTGTCACGTGAATGCCTTTTCCCCGGAGTCCGGCCATGGTGTGGATTGGGTAATATTATCCTGACGCCAGTCGACTCTCGACAACGGTATCGGCAAGCAGACCCTATTACAAGCCACGCTTCAGTTTATCCAGCAGGCATACAAACCAGCACGACTTGTACACAAATTTTTATTATAATATTTACAGCTTTCTTATCATTTACAGTTATTTCACAACTAGTACAATCTACTATCAAATCTCCCATTGGTAGCCATTGAAATCCGATGAGTGGGGCAACCTTCACCGCCAGCCAGGTTCTCAGGGGCATCGGGACCGGGTTCTGGTACTCCCGTGTCCATCTCTTCAAGTCGTACTGTGTGATTCCCGTGGGGATTCTCATTCTATTCACCATTTTGTACGGGCTCAACCAGCTCCTCGTGAACGTCATCAAAATCAAGTTCCCCAGCTCGGTCCTTGGGATGTTGATCAACTTGATTTTCCTCTGTGTGGTCAATGCTCTTGCCGCAGGCACCTCTGGCAAGGTGAGCCACTGGGCAGCGTGGGTTCTCGACCACTACATGCGGATCATCAAGCCGTCGATGAACTTCTCGTTGAAATGGATCAACGTGTTCTTCATTCCGTCTTTCATCATCTTGCCGCTCTCCAAGCACATCACCTTCATCGAATGTCTCAAGATCGCCGCCGTGTTTGCCATAGGATGGATCATATTGATGTTGATCGATGTGTATTTCATTTTGGGGTTGAAGTACGCCTTGATGAGTCTCAGCTTATTCACCCCGGAAGAGGCCCACAAGAACGACGACACAGAGTTGCTGGACTTGCGGAAGAAGTCCTCTCAAGAGGACACCAACGACGGTGGATTCACCAGCATGCGTGACGATATCACCACCATCGATACAAATTTGCAGAGACACTCCAAAACCCGTTCTCTTTCGATCAACGAAAACCCATTCAACACTCAGGAAGAAATCCCCCGGCCAAGCGTGGAAAGACCGGCTCCCACGTACCAGAACAGCCCCAGGTGCCAGCACACAGACTTCAGCACCCCCAACTCTCGCCAGAGCACGCCGTCAGATCTGGCCACATCCATATCTGTACCCTTGCCCGAGACTTCCACACCTCCGAGTGCAACACCACCCCCATCGTCGATTTCCGAGTACGAGAATTCTCCCGTGGAGCAGAAGATAACCATTTTTATCACAAGTTATATTGATTGGATCGTGTACTTGTTTCTCTTCGTGGTGTCTATTCCTTTCTACTACATCAAGTCCATCCACACATTTTTGCCCTACCATTTGGGGCTCACCATCGTGTCTTACTACATTGCTTTGTTGATCCCTCAAAGATGGCCAGCATCCAAGAAGTTTGCTCATCCTATTTTGGTTCTGACGGCCGAAATTCTCTTTGTTTGCTTTATAGGCTCCCTCATTTTCCATTCTGGAAGCCCCAAGGGATTTCTTGACGACTTGAGATTCTATAAGACCGGAAAGAATTATTTGAACTTGTTCAACAACAAAGTATTGATTGACAACGGAAGCCAACACCTGATCCCAGTGGAAGACTACACTTCCACCCCCAAATGGCCGGGATGTGGTGATGTGTTGTCGTCCTTGATGGACATCTCAATTGTTTCTTTGTCGTTGCCCATGTTCACCCACCGTAAGGATTTCGTTAAGAACTTTTGGGTGTTGATGCCTCCAATTTTGGTGTCAATTGCCTTGACATTCTTCATTTATCCTATAGTCTGTTACAATATTGGAATAGCTCCAGAGCGTTCCATTGGCTTCATAGGAAGATCGGTGACCCTTGCCTTGGGTACTCCTTTGATCAATAATTTGGAAGGTTCGGTATCTCTAATGGCAGTTTGCACCATTTTGAGTGGAATCTGTGGAGTGTTGATCGGAGATCATTTCTTCGCCTTATTGAGGGTTTCCAAGAATGATTATGTCACCAGGGGAGTTTCTTTGGGGATTAATTGCGGAGCTATTGCTACTGCTCACTTGTTAAACACTGATCCCAGAGCAGCGAGTATGAGTTCGTTAAGCTTTTCTCTGTTTGGTACGGTTATGATTATTCTAGCGTCCATTGGAGCGATTAGAGATGAGATCAGATCGTTAGTGGGTCTAGCCTGAAAAGCGATTTTGCTCCTCTCTGAATTTTGCAGAATAATATCAGCGATACACCGCCTGTTGCCATTGGTCTCTAGGTCCCAGCTAGTCGATGTACAGGATATGATCGTCTAGCGTTATTTATTGAACTTACATAATATTTATAATAGAATTTTTAGAGCATCCCATAATGGAAATGTAGTTTTCTCTGTGGAGACTCAAATCTCACAAGTACTTGTGTGATCTTCTCAAATTTCTGATTTGAAGCCAAACCAATTTTTCAAGAATAATAAGATCTATGATAGTTTGCCACATATCCTACATGCTAGTCTGGGTTTCGGTTGAGCTGAAAAATACTTCTTTATAAAGGCCCCAATAATTTTGCAATTGTTCGTAGAACAAAATAATTTGAAATTAATTGAAAATTTATTTTGCAGAAAGAGTCCCTTCTACAAACACCCACACTCAAACTAGCCATAGTTATCCCTCTCATGTTGTCCCAATTTCCTTTTCAATATTCTCCTACTGTAGGACATTGGCTCCCACAAACACGTCCAGACGCGGAGCGCACGTGATGGCCCTGATCAACTTAACTCCATCACCATAACCATCACTACTATCCAATGCATATCGACAAGAATTCTCGTGTGGTAGTATTGCCTTCGCCAGGCAGCTACCAGGTGATAGAAGTGCCATCTTCCAGAGACTTGTCTCAAAAGAAATCCATGTTGATACAGAATGGCCAGTTGATGGAAATCAATGAAATAAAAGGCACACCCAAGTCATCGATGCCAAAGCTAAACAATGGTGGGGCAGTCAAATCGCTCTTGTTCGAGGGAGCCAATGCAGATATTCCTGGATTTGTGCTTCAATCGCCTCTGATGTTGGTGGGGACCCCGTTCAACATCGTGTACCTCATGATCTCCATAATGTACCACAACCAAGACGTGTTCACCAAGAGATTCATAACCTTGGAGGATGTGATCGACCAGTTGGGACAGATCCACTCGGGCGAGTGGGTCACGGCCATTTCCAACGAACAATACGTTGCCAGCCTAGCCAAAGTGTGCGAGATGATAGACGAGAATGGCGAACAGTTCTATAAGTTCTCATTGGAAAAGGCAGTCCAATTCATTAAATCCAAGGTAGAGGCGTTGAAGGCTCACTTTGATGCCAAAAAGGAGGAATTATCGTTGTACAACACGTTCAAGCAACAAGTACTCGATCCTACGAACGACTCTCCAATCCCCTCTGAAGTGATAGACCAATTGACCTTGAAAAGTTCCATTAATTTCGTGTGTGATTCTTACTTGACTGGCGAGTTCAAGGCCAGAATCTCGGAAGGTCACAATTTTGACGAGGTGGAAAATTGGATAGCCAAGGTGGAGAACAATAAGAAGAGCTTAGAGGTGGTGGAAGAAAGCTTGAAGGAGGTGGTGAAGACCACCACCAAGGCTAACAGAGTGCAGAAGAAGGCCAAGGTGACCAAGAAAGTGGTTAAAAAGGTGGCTGTAGGAAAAGGAGCCTTGGATGGGTTTTTTAAAAAGAATTAGATCCTGTTCAATAAAGGTATCAGGAATTATTTATTTAGTTCTGGTAGTAGCATCTGCTGAGATACATCAAGATAGACGTTCGCATTAAATACTATTCAAATATATACATTTCGTGGTTTTACGAGGCTTCATGGAACCGCAACAAACCCTAGTTGGGTTTGTCGTTGTTGAGGTTCTTGTAGATGGATAAACCAGACGCCATCACACTGCCGATGTCTCCCAAGTTGGATGGGATGATCATACTGTTGGTTTCCTTGGCCAACTTGCCGAATTGCTTGATGTACTCTTGAGCCACTTGCAAACTGACGGCGCTTTCGCCACCTGGAGTCTCCTTGATGGCTTGGGCAACTCTTCTGATACCCTCGGCTGTTGCTTCGGACTTCAACAAAATCGACTCGGCTTCACCCTGGGCCCTATTTATCTGTTCCAACTTGTTGGCTTCCGAGGCCAAGATGATCGATTGCTTTTCACCCTCACTGACATTGATCTTGGATTGTCTCTGACCCTCAGACTCCAAGATCTCTGCTCTCTTGGACCTCTCGGCAGACACTTGTCTATGCATGGCTTCCAACACATTCTTTGGTGGATGGATGTCTCTGATTTCGTATCTCAAGCATTCCACACCCCAGTTGTCTCTTGCGGCCTCGTTTATCACCTTGTTGATATTTTGGTTCAACAATTGTCTTTCCTTAAGACACAAGTCCAAGGTCAAAGACCCGATTTCCGATCTCATTGTGGTCTGGGCCAACTGGCTAATGGCAAACCGGAAGTTTTCCACCCCGTAACTGGCCTTGTAGGCATCCACGATCTTGATGTAGAGGATACCATCGAGCTCCAAGCTCACATTATCGGAGGTAATTGCGTTTTGTGAAGGGATTTCAATTGCAGCTTCTTTGAGCAGTTGCACGTAGGTGATCTTGTCGATGAATGGCATCAAGATGGCCAACCCAGGCTCCAAAATCCGGTGGAACTTACCCATTCTCTCGACAATCCATGCCGTTTGCTGAGGCACGAATCTGACGATGGTGTTGGCAGGCAATTGTTCTTTTTGGAAGAAGTTCAATGATGGCTGACTGGACTTGTTGAAGGCTCTAACGGCGATCGAATTAACGGCTGGGGCGGCAGAACGCACGACAGACGAGCGCATCAAGGGCGCCACACGGGAGGCGGTAAGGCCTAAGGCTCTGCGGTGCAACATGGCGATGGAGAGGGTAGGAGGAGAGGTTGCCGCTGAAGTGTTGGTGGCGACGAGGGCCCGGTCACATGATACAATTCACGTGACCGAAAACCCGTGAGTCGCACTTGCTACATCAGCGATGAGACGGATTTTCCAGCCTTTGCCAAATACCTTCCACTACCAGCCATGATCAGCGCCAACGAACGTCTTTTCCTCATAGAATCCCTCAAGAACGGCATCCGCCAAGACTCCCGCAAGCTTGACCAGCTCCGCGAGACCCACATCTACATTTCCCCCGAGGAGTACGGCTACGTGGAGGTGTCGTGGGGCCACACTAAGGTCAGTGTACGTGTCAGCGCCGCCATCGACAAGCCGTTTGAAGACAGACCGTTCGAGGGCATCTTCAGTATCAACTGCGACATCAGTTCCATGGCCAGCCAGAAGTTTGACAACTACAAAGTGGGCAACGACGAGGTGTTGATCGGCCGCATCATCGAGAAGGCTATCAGACGGTCCAACGCGGTGGATTTGGAGAACTTGTGCATCGTGGCCGGGTCCAAGGTGTGGAAGATCCAGGTGGACGCCAACTTTCTCAATTACGACGGCGGGTTGATCGACGTGGGCAGTTTTGCCGTGATGTTGGCCTTACAGCACTTCAAGAAACCCGACATCAGCATCGAGGACGACGTGGTGATCGTGCACGACGTCGACCAGCGCCAGCCAGTGCCGTTGAGCATCTTGCACGTGCCTGTGTGCTTGACGTACTCGTTCTTTACGCCATACACCCGCGAGCAGATCCTCAAGGGCGACACCGAGGAGATCTGGGCCATGGATGCCACCATGAAAGAGGAGGAGGTCCGTGACGGCATGTTGGTGATAACCATGAACAAGAACAGGGAGTTGATCCAATTGAGCAAGAACGGTGGTGTGCCCATCGACGCCAGCCTATTGGTCGAATTGGGAATGAAGGGCATGCAGGAGGTGGACCGCTTGACAGATATGATGCGCGATGTGTTGAAAAAAGACGAGAAAGAGCGTTACGAAAGAGGCAACCTCAAGTTGTTGGAGGTTGGGGCTGCGAGATAAGCCAAAAGGAGCGAGAAAAGCTATGGATAGAGCCTGAATAGATACGGATAGCGAGGACTGGCAGGCTGAATCCACCATGTGCTGGCCGACAACCATCACATGTTGCTGGTGGGAATGCCTCGCTGATGCTCCAGCAACTTTTCATTGGACCTGGCTAATTGCCCTGTTCAATCTCCAGCAACCTCCCAGTTGTGGTGACCATAACTCCACTCTTGCTTCTTACCCCATCTGACATGCAGGTGGATTTTTGTCGTTGCACGGCGGAATCCCACGGTGCCTCGAGGCCCGTTACGAACACGGGTGGACCTGAAATGACCTCCTATTATCAGAGGAGGACCCCACACATTACTACCATACTCTGGAAACAACCTTAACTCAAACACTGGAAATATTCTAACTATCCTCCAGATGAGTTTACTTGGTGGGCTCCAAAATAGTTCGTAATTAAAACACTGGTGGGCTTTGGTAACTCTAGGCCCGGCAGCTAATAATCAATGCATCATATGATAAGATTAAATAAGTTCGTAATTCGTACATATCGACCATACTGGAGGCTTAACGGGAAGTTCGTAAATTAACGTATACAAGATGATATTAACTAGTGGTGGGAGTGAGTCTGTGAGCCGCAACCAAGCCCGACATGAGTGGTCTAAACGGGGTCTGGGCTTGGAAACCGGGCAGGAAACGAATGACTGTACAAGAGGGCCGTAGTTTTGATGGGGACAACGGAACCCACCCCATATGCGATTAGACGATGTTGTCGTTGTTTTTCAATGCTGGAGCACCGGCTATGAATGTGTCATCTTCATCATAGAATTCGTCGTCTCCAGATCCGCTCTCTACGGTGTAGGTTTGCTGAGGAATCTGTTCGTAGACGTTGGAGTTGTTTGGGTTGGAGGAATGATGGTCTTCGTGTTCTTCGTTCAACTTCTCGAGCACGTTGAAGTCCACCGGCAAGTTGGAGTCCTTTCTGGCTCTTCTCTTAATGTTCTTGTTGAGCTTGTACTTGATGAGGGTGAAGAGGCTCTCCTGAGGCGCCTTCTTGGAGGCAGGGCTGGTGTCGAGCTTGAAAACCTTGCCAATCAACAACATGACCCCGTTGGTGACCTTCTTGGTCATTTTCTTGAAGTGTTTGGACGACACGTACGAGTAGAACAAGTACTCTAAGTAGAAAATGAACCCAGCAATCAAGAAACCGCCAATGACAGCAAGAACAATGTGGTTGGCGAGGCCCTTGATGAACTTGGCATCGTCCAAGTGCCAGGACGACCCGGGAGCAATGGCAAAGAACGAGTACAAATGGGTCTTGTAGTCTTCAGGCATGAGAATACGGACCTTGCCGGCCTCGGGAACTCCCCAGCGCTTGTACTGTTTCCAGATGACCGACAAGAAAAGGGGACCCGTGGAGTACATGATGGTGATGTACGGCACCAACCAGTTCTTCTTATAGCTGGAGAGCGACTCGATGACCTTGAGGAAGAACGGGTGTCTGGGGACCGAGCCCATGACGTCGTTGGAGATTCCGGTGGGAATGGTCTTACGGACGAATGCTGGAACTGTCAACAACGGGTCCAAGCGCCTCTCGCACCCGTCGTCCAAGTCGATGTAAACACCTCCGTAGTGGACAAGAGCAAAGTAGCGGATGGCGTCTGCCCGCTGGATGGGGTAGGGGTACGAGTCCCAGGTTTTAAGGAACCACGGGTACTCTCTTTCGATGAACGAGCGGGCCTTGTCGTCGGTCCACAAGATGTAGGTGTAGTCGGGGTGGAGGTCGATGCACGCCTGTTGGCCAGGCTTCCATTCCTCGGGGATCTTGGTGCTCTTGTAGGTCTGATGAATGATTTTGGGGATGATGGTGGGCCTGTCGAGGGTGCCGTCGCCGGGATTCAACTCCAAGTTGAGGAGGGCGTCGCTGAAGGAGTCGTCGTGGAGAAGGGTGATGAGGTCGAACGTGCAGTAGACCAAGTAGAGGATGACCGCCAAGTGGCCCCAGAGAATATACTTGAGTTCTTTCTTCATGGGGAAGTAATGGGGGTAGGTGCTAGTGGAGAATGTCCAGGTGGTGGCTGGTCTGGAGCTGGTGCTGCTATTCGAGCGATCTGTCTAGTGGTGCTGGTGGTATCAGTCTGGATGTTACTAGTACTGGTGCTAGTGCTGTTGCTGGTGCTTCCTCTGCTGTTGCTAGTGTAGTGCTGCTAGTCTCCTAGTGCTGCTAGTTGCGTTGCTGGTGGTAGTCTAACGGCGCAGTCTGCTGGATAGCGATGGTTAGCGATAGTACCGATAACTGGAGGTCTAGTGCTGCGGTAGTCTAGTCTGGTACTGGTGCCTGTTCTCTGGCGCTAAGGAAGAGACCAAAAACAAAACAGTGAAAATCCAGGGCGTAGTGCGGCTAGCTAGACGATCTGGGGGGAGGTGGTGCGGGAGCGAGATTTGTGGGGAGTACTGGGAGTACTGCGAGGATTGGAGAGACAGTGAGGAGTGGTGGTGGAGAGAGAGGATGTGGTGGAGGGCGTGGTGGGGTAGGGTGTGCGAAGGAACGGCAGATGGCAGATGTCTGGGTATATATTTAGGTGGGTTGTGGGAGGCTTTGGCTGGTGATTTATCGCTGGCGCAGCGGGAGCGTAAACTATTGCGATGGAGAAACTGGCGCAGCGAAAAAGAAATTGGGTCGTGGGCGCGACAATGGATAGGGGTAAAGGGGTGCCGAGGAGGGAGAGGGAGGGAGGGCGAGAGGGAGAGGGAGAGGTGGTGAAGACTGTGGTCCTGGTGCTGGTGGTGGTACTGGCGGTGCTATTGCTGGCGGTGCTGGTGGCGCAGCTTGCAGTGGCCGTTGGGTGGTGTCCGTGAGTGCTCCCCCGGTGCTAGCGACGATTGTTGTGCCGACAGCGATGGCGCGCCCCGCAGGTGACCGCGCGCCAGCGACGCTTGCGCAGTGGGCGTCACCCGGCCAGCGTCAACAAGCCGTCACGTGCACGTGCTTACGTAAGAGCTGACTCAGCAGCCCCTCCGTGGCCCAGCCTCCCCCGCCCACGATAACGGCCCCCCATGCAAGTGCTCCTGTCACCGATTAAGCTTTCGTTTTTCTTGGTACCCTTATCTTACTCGTTACGGTTGTCACGGTTTTCACGGCATAGCCCGTTCAGGGCCCCGAGGGCTGACTGGCGGCCCTGCCCCTTGCTGCACAGCTGTTTCAGACCCTAGTGGGTAACAGTTAAAGGCTCCCTTATTCGTATGGCACTTCTCTTTTCATTGCTAGCTCGCTACCCCACATTGAACCGCATTAGCAACTGGATTAGAAACTATCAGGGGGGTAGCCCCATTTAGCCACACAGTTAGCCATCCATCCCTTTAGAGCTAGTTTAGGACGTTCAAAGCCCGTTCTTGCCTCAGATATCCGTGTGGCTTTGCGTAGAACTGGGAACCATAACTCTATTCCCGTGGATTACGTAATTACTGACTAATATTCCTGTGGCATCAACTCCACACCTGGGCAAAATCAGGCAAATACTTCCTCTGGGATATCCAGAAATCGGATATTTCACAGAGATGTATTGAAGCTGCTTGCTATGAAAATTTGAACTTTTGGCTCGCAATTATTCGCAATTCTCATAAATCACTTTTCATAAGGGTGACTCGATAACGCAAACCCTCTCCACAATTCCATTCTCTATAACCATAAATCCGTGCAGTCAACTCTTCAGCATCACTGCATACTCACTCTATGGACGGCAATCGTAATCTATTTTCGGAGTATATTCAAGCGCATGGAATTGCTGCCAAAAAGAAACGAAAAGAACTTTATACTTTAACAACACAAAAATAGCCATTTTCCTATGTGATCTGCTATATTTAACTACGAGCCGTTTTAGAAATCTATACAGTAAATTCGTAAACGTGGATGGACTTGGAAACATGACTCAATGAATCCAGAAGAAATGACCTTGAAATTCGAGATAGGCTGATTAGAAAGTTGATTCTATTTTAGTGCAATTCGAGGCTGCGAATACTGCCTCAGAAATAGATATTGGAAAAGGACAGTGAGATAGATATTTTCTAAACCTCAAGGATTCAAGTTAAGTGAACTTTATTCTGAAGTAACAAGAGGGAGGAACTTGGGTATTGATGTCGACTCGAGTGATATTTACATACATGTCATGCTAGCGAATGTGTTCTTGTGCATTAATATACATTGGATTACAACTTGGCTATGGCAACCGTCGACGGTGGCTCCACCTCTGTTTCTCTGTCAAAGTTTTTGTCGATGATGTCAATGACATAGTTAATATTGACCACATTACTTATCAATCCCAGGGCATTTAAGTCAACAAGCTGTTGCAAAAATTCCAGCACGATGCTTAAGTCCCGGATGTTCATCACCTTGACAAAAGCCTTCGTTTTGGCCTTATTTTTGAAGATCTGAATTACCTGTAAATTATTCAAGTAGTAAAGATCACTCAACAAATATTGCTTGTTGACAGACTCTGTGGATACCGGTGTCTTCAGAGCCCTGTTCTCACTGATGATGTACTTAAGAAGAGTCTTGGTGGTAGGGAACCGTAACTCATCGTAGTCGAAATTCTTATCTTCCTTGTGCTTCTTCGATTCTTCAAGGAATTTGCTCTTTTTGACTTCAATGATTGCAAAGGTACTACGAATGAGGTTGACGTAGGACTGCAAGAATGGCTTGACCAAATTACCAAACAATTCGAGGTACTTTCTGTCTTGCACAGAGTAGTAACCTTCTCCTTCGGCAACAAATCTGATGTAGCCCTTTCTTTCCAAGTTGTCCAAAATAAAGCTCAATTCGTCTCTTTTGTTGTAGTTGTAATCAAACAAGAACTCGTTTTTCATGAAACCTGTCAAGATATAGTTGAGCTTGTTAATCACGAGGAAAGTGGGCTTGATCTTGCCTCCGTCCAACAATAATAAGATGAAAGCCACCTTGCACATGTGGATGACCGAGTGGATGGTCAAATTCTTGAAGTAAATCAATTCAATGGACCGTCCAATACGGACCACGTTGGTCTTGATATTGACAGAAATCAATCTAAAGAAATAAAGAATCTGTTCCTTCACCACCTGGGTCAATTCATCATCAGTGTAGTCCTTGAAGCCTTGAAGAAGTTGCTTGTTGGTAACGTGGTGCTCATTCTCGTCGTAGAGAGTGTCGACCACCAAACGCAACACGGGAATCAACTTTTCAATTGGGATTTCCTTGGTATTGTAGTAATAGTAGTACATGTGGAGCGAGGCACCCACAATGGCAGCCTCGGGAATGAATGCAACGTGGTTCACCAGATGAAGTGTTTGGAAACCGAGCTTCTTAAGGTTAATCGATTCAATCAAGGTATCGCTGTCAAGAGGTCTTGGTTTGCCAACTCTCGAGACGGCCGAGGTGGGCGATAGCGAGGCAACGGAGGCAGGGGACAATCCTGCTGCTTCCAAGGTTCTTGGGGTAGTTGCCAATTTGTCAGCGAGCTGGCTGGCATAATCGATGCTAGGGTTGGTAGACAAGTCCTCGTTGACGAAGGACGAGATGTTGAATCCTTCGCCCAATTTGATGAAGATCTTCCCACTCAAGTTCTTGTCAGAGTTGTCATTGAAGCCGTTTTTCTTGAACTTGATGGCGTTTCTATCTTCCACTGGCCCGTACAAGTTCTTGAGGCCGTTGTTAATGATGTTGAGGAAACTTTCCTGCTTCTTATCCTGGCCAATTAACTCCTTCAAGTAGCCGTCGGTCTCGTAGATACGCTCATAGGTGATAGAGAGCGGCTGGAACAACAAGTCGAAGTCGGGGTTCAGCTCCTCGAGACGCTGCTTGAGGAAGATCTTGACAAAGGTCTTCAAAATCCCGTACTTTGGCAAAAGAAGTTTGCCATCACGGGAACGGGTGCCTTCAATGAACACCTCGGTGTGGATCTTGTTGATGAGCATGAACTCAATGATGTTGCTCAAATTCCGCTCAGTGTAGGCGTCGCTCATGGATCTGGGAATGAAAATGGCTCCAAGACTCTTCAACCACTTACCAAACACCGCCACGTTCAAGTTTTCACCCGCAATCACCGTAGGAACCGGGAACTGGAACCGTACCGCCAACAAGTGGATGATGATGTAGTCAACGTGACTCTGGTGGTTGGGCAAGAAGATGATGGACATAGGATCCTTCAAGTAGCGCTGGTACATGGCGCTGAACTCGCGATTGCTGCACCAGATTCCCTGGGGAAACATCTTGGTGAACACCTTCATGACAGTCACGTAGGCAATACGGATGACGTCCAGGGACAGGAATGCAGGCAAGTTCTTGTTGTTCTCCTTCTTGTAGTGGTTGACAATAAACGCCTTGACCTCGTTGAAGCGGGGGTAGAACTGGTCGGCAGTGATCAACTTGAGGCTAAGCTCCTGGTTGATCAACCCATAGACCAACTCGTCCAACTTGGGGTCGGAGTTTTCCAACTGGTCGTCCATGTAGTCCATCATTTTCTGCTGGAACTTGGGGTGGAACTTGTTGATGCTGTAACGGTACTCGTTGTTCTTGTAGATGTTGTCGTAGTCCACGGAGGTGAAGTAGCGGAAGAAGTTGGTGATGATGGAGAAGTTGGAGCGGAGGTCCTCGTGGTTGCCATCGATGTCGACGTACGACTTCTTGTCCATGGGGAGAGGGAGCGCAAGCTCGATGTTGGGGCTTGTGAATGCACCCTCGAGGATATTGACGTCGAAGTCGGAGTTGGAGATGTCTGCAGGCATGGCCGGAGGAAGTGGTGTGCTCTTGAGGTGGTTTCTTGGGAGGGCTCGGATGAAGTCTCTTTAAAAGAGCTCAATTAGTCTTGAATTAGAAGGCACTGTTCGTATGAAAACGCTCTTGGCTAGAATGGAGCTCCTGTAGATGTGACTCTGAAATTAGAAGAGCTGTGTTGTGCCAACGGTGATAATTGTGGATGTGTCTCTTGGAGGTAAACCCTTTGAGTAGTCCCGATTATTGCCAGCCAGTGAGGAACGACGAGGTTGCGGGTCGGACCAATTGGAGATAATTGCCAATTATGGATATTAGACTGGTGAGTTCTGCCACAATTTGTGAGACTTCCGAGTGGACGATTTACACTGCGGAGACTTCTTAATTAGCGGAGAGGGCCAGGAATTGTGCCAAAGTTTGTGAGACTTCTTAATTTGCGGAGACTGCCACGAATTCTGCTTAATTTGTGGGACTGCCAGATTCTGCTTAATTTGCGAAACTTTTATTCACTGCGGACTTGTGCGGATACTCACGTCGTGGCGATGGAGGCAAGAGTGGTGGAAATGCGCCAAAAGCAACAGACGGACGGAAGCGCAACGACGTGGTGACTGTGAATGAACGCCCCTGGCATCCGATGCTGCACCCCAGTCTTTATACTCCTGGCTGAAGGTGGGACTTTTTGTGCGCATTCTTTTGTTGGGTCGGTGGCCGTGAATGTGATGGCCGCAGGGCGGGACTGCGCAGGGCTAGCGAGATCTGGGGAGGGCGTGGGGGTGTGACACCAGCAACGGGAGCAAGCTAGCGGGAGAGGGGTTGGGGGAGGCTAGAGGGGAGAGGGAGTGGAGCGGTGGAGGTACAGGGATACTTAGGGGGAAACGACTGGCGGTGCCAGTAGCTGGGAGTGGTTTGGGTCGAAGGAGATCTTCCCCGATTCCATTGATGGAATCTGCACGGCGGGTGCGCCAGCAGCATTATCTCCGCATTGGGCATGGAGCCGATTACGTAAGCTGCCCTGGTGGAGACGTCAACTTTCTTGTTGAGCCCCGAGCACATGCGGTAGGGATAGATAACGCCCTTGGCAGGTTGCTCGGCCGGCCCAGCATCGGCGCAGATTGCCTAAATGGCAACGGTTGTTATCGCAGCATGGAGCGATAGGTACCTCGGCCAGTCGGGTATTTCCATCTTGATTAGAAGCTATAGAATTAATTTTCACAAGTAGTTGCTGTACTTGCCAAGCAGAATATTTTTAGAGCCATCGAAAACCGATCCGGAGCAGGTTCCAGATTGATTCAGGCACAACGAATATTGACACATGACTCCCATCAGATATCGAATAAACGATCAGTATCTTCCTATCGAATGAGGTCAATGACGATTGAACATAGCACTTCTCCATAAACATTAAATACATCGATCAGTAGAGGTATTAACTCAAGTAGTAAGTATGTTAGCATATCGCTTATGCTCGTATGTCTCGAGTCCCTGGTCATGGTTTGCCAACTCTCCAAACGATGGATAACACCTCATAATCTCAATTGAATGTATTTGCTCCTTCTACGCTCGTGTGACCTACCAGTCCTGCTTAAAATGCCCAGTTTGAATGCTGTCACTACTCGTGTGATAACTGGCAAGTAGAGCATTTATAGATTATAGTTCACATCAAAAACCATGGTTATTGTCGTAACACCGGTATGAATGGCAATTTGAAAGCATATTTACAGTAGGTGTGGGGCGGGGCATTTCACGGGAAATGGCTTCTCTGCAAATCAATAAAGTATCCTTTATTTGAGGTGAACATCATCTTATTGGGATCTACACTTTGTTCGTAGAGTAGGTTCTCTGTTCTATTTAATTTGCAGGACTTTTACAGACTAAATTCAACATAAATATTTGAATGTTACTTTGTTTGATAAGCGAGAGATATCCTGATCAATGTAGGAGATGATACGCTACGTAGTGTCCCCTTCTGCATTGCACTAGCGATGGTTGTGGGGTATACTGTTCTTTAAAATTAAGCAAAAATACATGCAACATAGACTAAGACCATAAAAATAAAGTTACCTCTAGCTGGATAAATGGATTCTCCATGTTGTCAAACAGCGAAGATAGGAGGCTATAGATTCTTGAATACTTGATCGTCTATCGCAACCATTACCGATCGTTTCTGGAGACATTAATTAATCAAGTGATTTAATCAATGTCCGCCGCACATTCCGACTGCAATACGGATTTCTAATTCTTATTGTGCTCCTGACAGCCACAAGACCTATAAATATGTGTAGGACCAAACAACTCAAGCTTGATGAGCCTGTGACACGTTTACTTGAAATACTTGGACCGAGACAAATGACCTGATGAGGTGCAAGTGACAACTTGGGGTTGAAGTGAAAACTCTGGAAAGGTTCTTGGGTGTTGCTTCTGTACTGACTACTCAGAATTATTCTTAACCATGAATCTATCTTTGTCGAAAGTGGCATAGCTTAGCTCTTAAAAGGAAACACAAGTAGAACCCGTTTTGGCTCCATGAAGCTTACGTCTTCAAAGGGGGGATAAGACACTTCTGGGTACCACAGGCTCACTCTGAATGCGAAGACAAGTCATCTTGGGGGGAGAATTCCCATCTTGACACTCAAGAGTTATCTCTATTGAAAAATAAGTCATCTTGGGGGGAGATTTCTTATTGTTCCAGAGGAATTTCCAATCAGAGCATTATACCATACTTTAAGACAAAAATGAATATTTCTCAGATAATGACATAGTTGAGCTCTGAGAAAGAAACACAAATAGAACCCATGTTGGTTCCATGAAGGCATAAGGCACTTCTGGGACCACAGGTTCACTCTAATTGCAAAGAAAAGTCATCTTGGGGGGAGAATTCCCATCTTTGCTATCAAGAGTTAACTCTGTCGAAACTTAGGTCATCTAGGGGGAGAGATTTCCTATCTTTCTAGAGCCATTTCCACCTCAGAGCAGTATACCATTTTTCCAGACAATAGTAAAAGAAAAATCCAGAATCAGTCATAAACATAAGCAATAGGAACCATCGAGAGCTTCAATAACCCATGGACTTGAACGACTTCAATTGATTTGAGGGACCCATTAGGAACTCATGATCAGATTCCCTTTTTTACATATTTACCAAAGATTTGTTTGTTCAGATATCTGGTGGCGCCTTCCATATATCCATCTTTGAATACGTTAAAGGAGGGTAATCACTCTTGCGGAAGTTTTAGTCAAGTCCTGGTGTAATCAGTGTAATTTTGCTTCATACCAAAAATTGCATTTGTGCACACTATAGCAACACAAACACAAATAATTTAACCAAGTGGTGCCGTTCAGGCCAATAAGTCTCTCAAGACTCAATGTATCTCCTTAGCCCTGTTTGCTGTTGTTTTCAACTTGGCATATTGTAAATTGACCAACCTTTGCACATATGATACAAAAAGGTCATCGTGATAGGCAAAAGTATCAAAGAACTTAAATCTGATGGGTATGTAGTAGCCCTTGATTAGAATGTTAGCAGGGAAGACCTTTTTCTTCACCAAAGCCTTTTGATGGTTTCAGAATGGGAAGGCGTACATTTGTGGCAAAGTAGAGGTCCTACTTGGAACTAAATTGGACGGGAAGACAATCATCACAATTCAATTTAATGCTTAGCAGCAATTTCAACATTCATCGACTTTGAAACATAGTCTCGTGAAGAAAGAAAGGTGAAACAGTATAGAAGGAAGTTGTAGGAAGAAATTTGTTCTGTGCACTTGATTTAGCCAAAGTGCGTATGGTCTCAGATTGAGGGTCGGAGGTCCGGATACTTTAAGTTTAGATCATATAGTGGAAATTGAGCGCTTAGCTAAGAAGAATGCTGCTAACTGGTTGGATGTGGTAAGGTTGTTGATCGGGTGCATGTGGTGTGGGGATTTCGTCAACTTGAGAGCTTCCTTTGATAATCCATTAGGTAGTTCCTTTAAAACTCTGCAACAGTAATGCAGTTAGTCTTGATTGACTCCCAAGCTATCCATAAGTTCTAAGTGACATTTACCATTGGACCAGCTTGAATCTAGTTGCAAAAGAATAGCCAGAATCACTATATTATCACGTGACATTGTTTCGCAGCCAAACAGATGGTGGTACTTGTCTTGGGTAAAACGAGATATACGTAGCCTGAAGCGTTTGACTTACCCCATACAATCTTTCTGGTATGAAGATTGCTCACAATTGACTTCGGAAAAATAAAAGTAATTTATCGTAAACTAATTCAGATGTGACAATGCTCCTGATTAACAAACCTATGAATCTATTAGCTTTAGGGATGCTTTAAATTTTAAAATCAGTCTAAATTGAAAAAAAAACATACTTATAAATGCTGAAAGTAGTTTTCACTATTTGCGGATCTAAATGTCACACCTCAGATTCATTTACATTTCTAGGAGGTACTCCAAGACAAAAATATCATAGATCATAAGAAAACAATGTTGATACAAGTTATAATGTTAGAAATATCCATCAGCCAGTATGTAGTCTCTATCCATCTATGTACTGCTCAGGCCGCACGTTTTTTCTCGAGGCTTCAAGGAGACATTGAATGGCTGATTGCCTACTCGTGGCAGCATCCAGCCTCCTTCACCAAGCCATGGTCCAACAACCGGTCAAGATCGTCATTGGGATCTATTTTAATGATTTTATCAGGATTCAAAATCCTTCTGGGATCCAACAGCAACTTGATATGTCTCATCAAGTCCACACTAGTAGTGCCTAACTCCTTCACAAGATACTTCCGCTTGCCCACACCAACTCCGTGCTCTCCAGTACAAGTACCTCCGTGGCCAATAGCTCGTTCGACCATTCTGTCGACTATTTCTTGGGTCTTGCGGTAGTCGGGAGTATTGTACAAAATCAAAAAGTGACAGTTACCATCTCCAATATGCCCCATTACAGCAAATTTCTTGAAGTATCCGGAGTTGTTGAGATCATCGTTTGTCTCGGAGATTACCTGGGACAACTTCGAGATGGGTACGGCTATATCCGTGGTCCAAAGCTGGACGTCGTCCTTATCAGGCAAAATCTTGGCTCCAAACTGAATGGTGGACCAGAGCCCATTTCTCCTGGCCTGCCACAAGACGGCATTCTCCGACTCGTCAGTCGACTGCTCGTACTTGATGAGGTTATTTTTCTCAGCTATCTTCTGAATCACAGCTGTCTGGTCCTCAATAACTTTCTGGTTGGCGCCCCCGATCTTGAAGAACAAGGTAGGGTTTTCGAGGAACTGCTTGGCGCCGTCGGTTTGCGCCTCGTTGACAAACGACATCATGGTGGAGTCCAAGATCTCTATAGCATTGGGCTGGAGTCCGCTCCGAGAAAGGATCTCCTGGGCTGCAGACGTGGCGTCCTTAATAGTGGGGAATGACGCAATGCTGACCAACTCTTTCACTGGTCTAACGTGTAGTTTGACGGTGATTTCAGTGATTACTCCGAGCGTTCCCTCGGAGCCAATGAATAGACGAGTGAGATCATAGCCTGCGCTGGATTTGCGTGGACGTTGCTTGGTCTTGAGAACCGTTCCGTCCGCCAATACCACCGTCAAATTGACCACGTTCTCCTTCATGGTGCCGTACTTGTAGGCATTAGTCCCACTGGCAGAAGTAGCCACCATTCCGGCGATTGTAGCTCCCATACCCGGATCGGGACCAAACATGAGGTGCTTGGACTTGTCGCTGCTAAGCAAGTGCTCGTCAAGGTCCTGCCAGCCGACCCCTGCCTGGACAACCGCATCCAAGTCGTCTTCATGAACTGCGAGTACCTGGTCCATATGGCCAAAGTTGAGCGAAATACTGTAGGGGCCTCGTGTGTGCATCATCTGGCCCTCCAATGACGTCAACCCCGAGGTGGCAACCACTGGGACTCTGTACTCATGGGCAATTTTCAATACTTGCGATACCTGGTCGGTATTCTCGGGATAGATCACGGTATGGGGCTTCTGATCGGGTTTGGGCGGGTGGTGGGTCGAGAAGAAGGTATCAGCATGGGAACTGATCACGTCGGCGTCCAGACTAGTGTTTTGGGCGCCCACAACTCGCTTGATCTTGTCAAGGGCAGTGTTGAACTCGTCCTCGTTAGCGTAGCGAGGGGTGTCAAGGGTGTCCAACGGACTTGTGGATCTGTCAATGACAGCTGGGGCTTCGGCCACAGCCGCTTTTTCACCGCCAAAGAAGGTGTACAAGCCGCCGATTGCCAAACCTGTTGCAAAGGCTCCAACTACT
This sequence comes from Suhomyces tanzawaensis NRRL Y-17324, assembly GCF_001661415.1. NCBI lineage: Eukaryota > Fungi > Ascomycota > Pichiomycetes > Serinales > Debaryomycetaceae > Suhomyces > Suhomyces tanzawaensis. The sequence continues at coordinate 2,254,540 of NW_017963636.1, forward strand.
CGTCCGTAACCGGAGGATTTGGGGGGCAAAGCCAGGCTGGCAAAACGACGTCTGGCCAGGAGTGTAGTGCGACGGCACGTAGCTATACTGTAGTTCCAATTGGCACGACGGAGCATCATTGGTGGTTCATGGTGAAGGTGATTGCTTGTTATATATGACAAATTGTAGATTGTGGCTTTCGGATCACGCGACTCGCAGGCTAATTATGGGTGGGTGAGGTAATCGCGGAAATGGTTCCGTGAGTGGGTGTCTCCGAGACTGAGGGTGTTCCGAGACTCGAGCGTGGGTGTAATGTGAGATCTACTGGGATAGTGGAAGACAGAGAAAATGAGAATATCGATGTTAGAGAGAGTCATTTATGAATTAGTCGTTTTCAACAATCGCGAATGAAGGAACGAGTAGTTGAGCGTGTTAGGAAGAGATTTGTCATCGGATCTAGGTGGATCTGTGTGTCTCTCATAGATAGTTAAAAATCCTTACTGAGATAGATTTTCATGTCAGATGTCTCCTCAGCCAAGTCAATAGTTAACAAGTACGGTTGATAGATGGAATTAAGTAAAAAGCCCTTTTGAAGCCTCATAGGGGCCGCCAATTGGGAATCGTGCATTTTTGTAAATACCTATTGTTTTTAATTCTGCCTCGGAACAGCCCCCTAAATCATTGTAGGGATCTAAAATAGAAACAGCACTATCAAGACCTCTTAATTCCAACCAATATCCTGAGATTGATTTTCCCAAGACTATTTTCCAACCTCTGTTAATTGCCGCAAAAAGCCGAAACCAAATTTCGGCTGTTGTGATACTACAATTAGCCTCGCCTACAAATTCTTACCTAACTATGTTTTCTTCGATTCCTCAAATTTCATAAATCAATAATCAATAGGAAATCAAATTCACCCATCAGAATCTATCATTGTATAAAAACCATTCTTATCAAGTTCACTACTATAAACTAAGTTTCAAGTCTGAAAAATAAAGTAGAAAAATAGCAATTGGGAAATAAGTCCGAAGGCACTCCTGGCATAATTATCCCCAGCAGACTCTTTTACTAGCATTTAAGGTAGAGATTGTCGGATAATCACTCCCTGTCAAAAGGTCAAACATAAATAATATACATGAAATTGACAAACATAGTCTTCGATGAATAGTCAACAAATCCTATTACAAAATAGCCACTCCTCCACCAATCTGGAGGATTAACATCATAAAATTGACTTTCCCAAAACACTTGGGTTTTGAAGTAAACTCAAAGTTGTGTCATAATATTTAAAGTCAGAGTAAATTTGTCAAAATAGTATAGAAATCAAATATATTTAACTGACAAGATGATAGGAACTGGATCTAGCCTCGACTTGATGCTAAGAGAACAAGAACAATTTTTTTTTATATATACTAGATGCTATACGTCAATATGCTAGAGCATGCACGACATCGCGCGACATCGATGTACCTGCACCACTGACATGTAGGTCCATGCAGCCATGCAGGCGATAAGGCCCACCTTATCGTGAAAGACGAGTCAGTAGCGCCCTCAAACCAGCAGCAGCTGATAAGCTCGGGATGCCGATGTGGTCCATCTGGAGCTTGGTAATCTGGCCCATCTGGAGGCCCTGCAAAGGCATCAGCGATTGCAGGAAAGGCGGGATTTGCTCAAACACCGGGATCACGTGACCAAAGACCACCAACTTGCCGGAAATCCCCCGGATGATCCAGGTCTCTGGAGTGCCTACATCCCCACGACCTCCTTTCCACCCCCCTCGCCTGTTTCTCGGTACCTTTCCACCACTACCTCTCCTTCCCTCGCCTCCTCTGTTTTCAGGTCCCTCCCAATGCCGGGGTTTGCATACCTCATATCACGTGCACTTATCTCTTTTCGTATCACGTGCACTTATCACTTTATTTCACACCTTTATAACATGCAACTTCCGCTGGTTTCGTCCCATCACCACCATGGCCCCCCACGCTCTAGCCGCCGAAAGCGACGCTGCCAGCTCGCTTGTAGCTGCCAGCAACAGCGACTCTGCCGCTCTCCTCAAAGCCAACCCCTTCGGAACCCTCGTGGATCCGTCCTCGTTGCGAGGCGTGGCCTACACCTCTCCAGCCGCTATTATCAACCAGACCGTCTATGCAATTTCCAGCAAGATTTTCAGCTACGAGACGCCAGGAGCTCCTAACTTGTTGGACCACCACGTTCAGTTGTGGGCCCAGAACTACCAACGTCCCAACTCGTTTGGCGTGGTTCCGTTTTTCCACCAGTTGCAGGTCAGATCAGGCGCCTCCAACGCACTTTTGGGCTACTACAGCAAGAACGGCACCAACGGCCAGCCTCTCAGTGTCCTTCTTGCGTCCAACGCGTTGTCGTACATGCAACCTGCGTTGGCTGCGAAATCCGCCGCCAGCTTGCCTTTGGCGTTGAACGTTTCTGCCATTGACTACGACTCAGTTTCTAACAGCTTGTGCTCCAACTACATCACGTCGTTGAGTGCTGCACGTTCTTTGGGATACTCTGTCGTCACTCCGGTCAACCTTCGTGACGCTGCTGAGTTGCAGCACTTAACAGTGCTCAACCACTACTTGGCTGCGTTGACAGGCACTCCAAGCATCCACTTGTTCGACGGACCCGAGGCAGCCAAGACCTTCACCAAGTTCGCTGGTGTGGCCTCGCTGGACATCGTGGGCCATCTCTACCAGAGCTTGTTGAACTCCAAGGCCGAATTTTCCAGCTTGGACCAGGCTGTGGCCGTGGCCTTCGAGTCTTTGAACGCGTTGACCGGTAAGAACTACTCGTTTTTCGAGTACGCAGGCCACCAGAGCCCCGACACCGTGTTTGTGGTGTACGGATCGCACGAGTCGACGGAATTGTCCACTATTGTTGAAAAGGTGGCTTCTGGAGCCAAGATCGGCTTGATCAAGGTCAGAGTGCCTTTGCCATTCAACCAGGCCGAATTCATCAAGACTGTTCCCAAATCGACCAAGAGATTAGTAGTTCTCTCGCAGGTTTCCCACGACAACCAAGTTTCTTCGTCGTTGAAAGCTGACATCACTGCTGCTTTATTCTTGGGTGGTGTGTACCACAATTTGAGCATCGAGGAGTTCAACTACCCCTTGAGTTTCTTGTGGACTCCTGTTACCATCACCAAGATCTTGAACGAATTTGTTTCGTCCTTAAACCCAGACTTGGCTTTACTTTCGGCTCCTAGTGCACCAGCTGCCGACATTACTGCCAACACCTCTCCCGAAGGTAAGTTTTTGTTCTGGGGTAAGGACGATGGACTCTTCCTCAAGAACGCCGACAAGATTGCCCTTTCGTTGTCTTTGGACGACTCAAAAGCAGTTCAAATTAGAAACAAGTTTGACAACTCCAACGGGGGTGGTCTTTTTCAATCCCAGATCGTTTCTGCCGCTAGCTCGAGCAATATTTCGTCTGTGGACTCGGCTGATTTGGTTGTGCTTGAAGATTTGTCAATTTTGAACAGCTACGACGTATTGGCTACTGCCAAGCCTGGAGCAACTATCTTGTATATCAGCCACAAGCCAATCACTTCCATTGACGAGGATGTTATTCCCAAGTTGCCTCTCGAATTCAAGAGAAGCTTGGCAAGCAACCACAACAAGTTGACTTTGGTTGATTTCTCGCTTATCGACGAATTGGATGCCATTAACTCTGCCACAAGCGGGTTGACCAGTGATTTTTTCATTCAATTGGCCTTCTGGAGGGCCTCCTTGCCTGAATTGGGAGGCTTTATTGTCAACAAGTTATTGCAAGCTAACGGTAATGATTTCGAATTGTTGGCAGTCGTGTTGGACAAATTCATCAACACTGTTGACGAAAAGAACGGGTTGCGTGAAATTCCTGTCCTTCCTGAGTGGGTTGACTTGAAGGAAGAAGTTCCTGAAGACCAGGAGAAGGATGAAGCTAGTAAGGATTCGGAGGAAAAGAAGGAGGAAGAAAAGGTTGAAGAAGAAGAAGAAGAAGTTGTCTTGCCCTTCTTCCCAGTTGAATCTTCTTTCTTCCCCAACCCACGCCTCAGCAACGAAGGAATCGAAGAAACTACTCTTGGTGGTTACAAGGAGTTGGCCACCAAGTTAGCTTTCTCTGAAGCTTTCAATGTCAAGAAAGAATTGAGACCCGACTTGCCTGTGAAGAACTTCGTGGTTAAGGTTCAGGAAAATAAGAGATTGACCCCACAGGAGTATTCCAGAAACATCTTCCACATTGAATTCGACACCACTGGTACTGGAATGAAGTACGAGATAGGTGAAGCCTTGGGTATCCACGGTAGAAACAATAGTGAAGAAGTTGAAAAATTCTTAGAATTCTACGGTGTCGATGGTGACGATGTCGTTGAAGTTTCCAACAGGGATGACGCTTCAATCTTAGAAATTAGATCTGCCAGACAGACTTTGGCCGAAAACGTTGACTTCTTGGGTAAGCCACCCAAGAGATTCTACGAAGCCTTGGCCGAGTATGCTGAAGATGACACGGAAAAGAGCCATTTGGAGAAGTTGGCCAGTGGTGAGGGCGCTGCTGAATTAAAGAAGAGACAGGATGTAGACTTTGACACGTACGTTGATGTGTTGGAGGAGTTCAAGTCTGCCAGACCTGGTTTTGCTGATTTGGTCAAGATAATTGCGCCATTGAAGAGAAGAGAGTACTCGATTGCCTCCTCGCAAAGAATGCACCCTAATGCTGTCCATTTATTGATTGTTGTTGTCGACTGGGTTGATCCAAGAGGCAGAACCAGATTTGGCCATTGCTCGAAGTACCTTTCTGATTTGAAGATTGGAGACGAATTGGTCGTCAGTGTCAAGCCTTCTGTGATGAAACTTCCACCATTGTCTACCCAACCAATCGTTATGTCCGGATTGGGTACTGGTTTGGCCCCATTCAAGGCATTCATCGAAGAGAAAATCTGGCAGGAACAGCAAGGTTTGGAGATTGGAGAAATCTACTTGTACATGGGCTCCAGACACAAGAAGGAGGAGTATCTTTACGGGGAGCTTTGGGAAGCCTACAAGGATGCGGGACTTTTGACCCACATTGGTGCTGCGTTTTCCAGAGACCAGCCGCAGAAGATCTATATCCAGGACAAGATCAGAGAGTCCATTGAAGAGTTGACTGACGCCATTGTGACTAAGAATGGGTCCTTCTACTTGTGTGGCCCCACCTGGCCTGTTCCCGATATCACTGCTTGTTTGGAGGATATTGTGCAAAACGGAGCGAAGAGAGCAGGCACTGAAATCAAGGAGGTTGCCAAGGTGGTTGAGGACATGAAGGAAGAAGGCCGTTACATCTTAGAAGTGTATTGAGCCATAGATTATTGTTTAGAACACCAATAGAAAGTTTTCGCGGTTTGAGAAGTATGGGGAATGTCATTGTAGCGAGTTTTGAGTGAGTATGATCCGGAGCGATGGGCCTGGGGTGAAAAATCGGGATCGACTACCGCAATGGGTATGAATTGTGTAATTACAAGCGTCATGGATACATGCAACATGCACCTGGGTGCAAGTGGCACAAATGCAGGCATCACTGGATATCCACGATAGGTTGATGCCCTCCTTATCTGGCCAATGGAATGGACTCAGCTAGGGACCGGTGTTATCGGGGGCGATAAGGGGTTCAGCCCCTCCAGCCTCGCCTACCCCGTATTTTCAAGAAAGCAGAACAACTCCGGACGCCTCTCTGGGCCAGACCGTCGACTTTTCTAGCTCGGATACCTCATTGGCGGCTAGCGCTTGCGTTTGCATGGCAGCGCCTTCGTCGTACCGGCTGAGGCTTGGATAAAGCCTTAGATGGACAATCCTAATTGTCCCTGCACCTGCGAACGGTTGCGAATTTAGACTCCTGACAACGCAAGCCCCTCGAGGCATCGAACGCACGGTGGTGTTAGCAACGGGAACAGATGGGGACGGCGAGGCGAGGGTCCGCGGGTGGTGGGCCAGACCCTTCGATTCGGCGAGTTCGGCGAGTTCGGCGAAGCGTTCGCCAGAAGGAACCCCCAATCCCCGTCAGATTACCATCCTCAACGGCCATGCACCGCCGTTGAACAGGTGCATGGCGCAGGCCATCAGTACATGCGGAATGTAGGTACGGCAGCACGTATATTGCAGGAAGTATGTAGAGTGCGGCGGCAGCGGCGGCAGCGGGCCAGCAAGAATACACTTTATGCTCAGGCCAGTTGTGCCAAACCGGCATTGTCAGTTGGACCGTCAACCCCCGCGGACATATCGGTGGCGATCTGTTGGGTTAGATGGGCCACCACGTAGGCGCCGTGGCGGGTGGCCACAACCTTCCATTGCTCATATACGAAGGTAGCCACCTTCGACACCGGACGCATCATCTGCAAGAGCGTCGCCACCTGGCGGTGGTCAAGCGTGATTCCTGGCAGATACACTCCCACGAGTCGGAGGCCCTCGGAGTCCATGAGGCCCACGACGCAGGCGCCTGCATCCGCCTGGTGGTACTGACGGGCCTGCGCAAGCACCTGGACAGTGGACGCCGGAAGCTGGGGCGGGGATATCGGAACCGTCATCAGCAGTACCATCACAAGCAGGTCAGGGTGGATCCCCCATACCAGTTTTTGGCCTCACTTGTTCCGGCACAATGGCCTGCACACACCCCGGGGCTAGCGGTGCGCGGGGCAGGTGCCTCCGATGTCTCCGAAGGGTTTCCGGGATCCTCTACCCCAGCCAGATCGTGCCCGTGGCGACGTGCCTTGGCGAGGATTGCGGTTATCCCCTCTGGCCCTGCCTCGTTGCAACCCCTGTCTCCAACCAGACCACTGGCTATTGTGTCATCAGCTGCCTGCCAACCGCAGTCGTATATAAGGCGGAAGCTCCCCAGACAGAACCTGCAAATTTCCACTGCCATAGCCTCGTCATCTGCCTGCCAAATCTGCCGTCACGCTTTCCCACCTGGTCGATTTCCTTCTCGATTAGTCCAGCAACTGACACCTCCTGAAATATTCCCCAGCAGACTTACGTGCTTGCGAAAAACGTGACTGTGACTCAGTCACTGAAATAAACACGGTCATACTGAATACACTGCTAAAATTGGTATATTTGGAAATAACTGAAGATACTACCACTTCTACCACCACGGCCTCCAAGCATCCTACAACATCCTTACTGCCTTTAACACTCTTACTGTCGCCTTTCCTGCCCCACTCCTACCCACCACTTATCTCCCTCCACGCGAAACACGTCCTCGCACGTACCCCACGCTACCCGTTATCACCACACAGTGAAATTCCAGGTCTCCACCACTCCAAATGTCCAAAGACCTGTCTGCCAAAGCACCCAGGAAGTTGCTTTCCACCTCCTCGCCCGAGGGCATTCTGGTGGCCTCCAAAATTACCCCTACCCGATTAGCCAACCTTTTGATCAGAAAAGGTCCGTTGCCAATCCGCCACATCACCAGCCAGTTGGCACTCGAGGTCCCCTCGTTCGACTTCTTGTCGTTGTCGAAACAGAGACGCTTGATCATGGCTGCCATGGAACAAACAGACCCCTCCAACAACGTGGTGTTTGAAAAAATCGGCTGGGGCCAGTGGGCCGTCCGCAAGACGGATTCCGACTTCATCGTCACCGAAGGAACGGAAGCCAGGCTCGAGGAGCCATCTGTGGAAGCCTCGGACCCCGACTCCACAAAAATCAACGTCAACGACTTGAGAAACCAAGCCAACGTGAAGTTGGGTTGGGCCAAGAAGGCGTCTCCTGCGTCCAGGAGAAGAGAGTCCATCACCAACGCCAAAACCAACCTCCACAATGTCAAGCTTCCCGAGGAACCCGACTCCAACGCGATCGCCAGCGACTCGGAGGACGAATACGGGTTGTCTGACAACGTCGAGATGGACGAAGACGATGACGACGATGATGATGAAGAGGAGGACGAGCTATTTGCGTTCGACCACGACGAGTCCATCAACAAGTTCAAGAGATCTCCCCCCATTCAGTTCGCCAAAAGAGTGCCTATCAAGATAAGCCCTCCTCCAGGCCACGAGACGGGCCCCTCGTTCCGCCACCGCAGAAAGTCGTCCTCGTCCAACCCCAACAGCTCGATCTCCAAGATCCCCAACTACAGACACCAATTGTTCAATAGATCTAGACTAAACTCGTTAGACAACTTGGACAATTATATCATGTCGTCGTCCAAAAACTCCAATGTTTCCATCAGCTCTCCGCCTCCGGCCCAGCCCCAGTTCCACCCATACTACTCGTCTGCTTCTGCTGCCAATTCTATCTTGAGTGCCTCGCCAGTCGGCTCTTGGAACGGCAACAACAATTACATCCACCACTCGGCCTCAGCTACCAGCCCTGAGAGTATTGCAGCCACAATGAATACCACCAATAGGAGAAAGTCCTCGTTCAACGAGTCCCACTTGAGGTCCACCTTGTCGACCTCCGTACCCAAGAATAACCCTGCCACCCCCACGTTATCGGCTCAGCAGCTTACACAACCTTCCAACTCGCCCAAGATTGCCAACTTGTTGAACAAGCCATACGAGAACGAGTATCTCTCGCAATCGACCCTGGCTGTCATCAAGAAGCAAACTCCTGAGCTCCATGTCCGTAGTTACAGTGCCAGTGGTGCTGTCAATCAAAGTGACACTGACGAGGAAGACTGGGCCACTATTGGAGCCGAAACACTCAGAAAAACGCCTCTCAAACTGAAAAACCGGATTCCCAGATCCCCAACCTCCAAGCCCAACCACCCTCGCCAAAAAGGACACTCACGCCAGTCTTCATTGGGGTCCAATGTGGACGTCAATGAAGAAGAGCGTTCTGCTGCGTTTGCTTTGGTTGATCTTAGGTCGGTATAACATTTAATTCTCTCCAACTGGTTGGCACGGTGGATAGCTGGTCTGTTCTATTGACTTTATTGTATGTTTTATGGTGCCTAGTGCACGGTTTAGCCATCCAGAATGGCAGATTTCCAGCTGTAATGGTGCTGATGTTCTCTAATATATAGTATAATAAACCTGAAAATTAGGATTTCGTGAGTAGAAATTGGGGGTCGAATAAAATCGTGCTGTACCAGGTGTGTCATAACTCCGTTAGGGTCATTTTGACTGTATTGATAGAGTTGTTATTTTCCACTTCTGTTCAATTGAAAACTATGTTCACGAAATAAAACCAGAAAATAATTTTTTTTCATTTGTTTCCAAGTTTTTCACCGGTCGTTGAAATTTATGGATTATGGGTTGGTCTTATTAACAGTTATCGAGTTCTTCGATACTATTGAATGAAAGGTTTCTGATTACGTAAGCACTCCCATGTTCATTCTACCAAATGAAATATCCTGGAGGGTTCGTATGAATTTTAAGGAGACATCCTTATCCAACACACGATACATTTCTGAATAAAAGTACAATGTCTCCTTGAACAAACTATTTCGAACAATCTCTAAATTTACAGGAGTTTCAGAGCTTCATCAAAATACCCAGCGGCGTGCAGGCAAAAATAGAACACAAATTACCATTACAACCCCAGCTGATCCCCAGCAGCATACGCTCGCCGAAGTGCAGTTAGCTAATTGCTTCGGACACTCGTAAATTCCACTCGAGCCCTGGAAGGTTTTTCACCCCAAAAAAAAACGAAAACTGCCCCAAACGCCGCCAAAATCACACAGCCAGCCCGTACCAATTAAGAGTCCACGTCCCCGTCCTCCCACCCCAATAATTCCCCCTCCTGGCCCGTAAAACACCAATTAGCACCCACTCCCACTATACCGTCCTGTCGCATCCCACCCAGGTCGTTTTTTCCTAATCGGGACAAATTGGCTTCACGCGTTGGAAATTCTCCCAGCCAGCACCATCCCATCGTTTTACAGCCATATCCACCACTTGATCTTTCCAACGGAAACGCAGAATCGACCAGGAGTACCCGTGCTGACATAAGCGTATCGTCCACTATAGACTAGCAAGCCCATTCTCCACCTACCCGGAGAAAACCGCCACTAACCGAGGCATCCACCACTACACTCACACAGCCATGTCTGCCACCACCGTGTTACCCTCAATCCAGCTCAACGTGAACTATGCCGACATCAAGACGTTGGTCCGCGACTTCCTTACATCGTTCAAGGAGTCTGGCAGCGTGGAGGACGCCATGATGGAAGACGAAGAGCCCACAGGAGGTCTCAAGTACATGAAACTTCTTCAGCATGTGGCCAACAGAGACATCTCCACGATCTACATCGAGTTAGAGGACCTCAAGAAGTTCCAGCAGAACTCGTTTGCCATGGGTGCCTCTTCGCAGACCAACCCCCACCAATTGATCACTGCCATTTCCAGAAACACCCACCGCTACATCGAGCTTTTCAGCTCAGTCATCGACGAGCTCATGCCCGAGCCAACCAAAGAAATCAGCTACAAGGACGACGTGTTGGATGTGATTTTGCACCAGAGAAAGTTGCGTAACTTGAGGTTACAGCAGGAAAACGCCGAGGAATTCAACAACTTGAGAGACGGCTTCAATGCCAACGACCTCGCCCACGACCAGCCCCCTGAGGAGGCCGACAACTTGTTCCCCAGCAAGCTCACCCGTCGCTACTGCCTCTACTTCAAGCCGTTCGAGTCCGACATCAAGACCTTGAGCGTAAGAGAAATCAAAGGAAGCCATGTTGGTAGCTACATCACCGTCCGTGGTATTGTCACCAGAGTCAGTGATGTCAAGCCCAGCGTGGTGGTCAACGCCTACACCTGTGACAAATGTGGGTACGAATTGTTCCAGGAAGTCAACTCCAAGGTGTTCACTCCGTTGTCCGAATGTACAGCTCCAGCTTGTAAGGCCGACAACAACAAGGGCCAGTTGTTCATGTCTACCAGAGCATCCAAGTTCTCCAGTTTCCAGGAAGTCAGAATCCAAGAGATGTCCAACCAAGTGCCTGTGGGCCATATCCCCAGATCTTTGACTATCCATGTCAATGGTGACTTGGTTAGATCTTTAAACCCTGGTGATACTGTCGATGTTTCTGGTATCTTCATGCCTTCGCCATACACCGGATTCAGGGCCTTGAAGGCCGGATTATTGACTGAAACCTACCTCGAAGCCCAATATGTCAGGCAGCACAAAAAACAGTACGACTCCCAGATTTCTCCCGAATTACAGAGGAAGGTCGACAATTTGGAGACCGATGGTGACGTTTACAACAAATTGGCCAAGTCTATCGCCCCGGAAATCTACGGCCACTTGGACATCAAAAAGATCTTATTATTATTGTTGTGTGGAGGAGTAACCAAGGAAATTGGGGATGGTTTGAAGATCAGAGGTGACATCAATGTCTGTCTTATGGGAGACCCGGGTGTGGCCAAATCCCAATTATTGAAGGCCATTGGTAAGATTGCACCAAGATCCATCTATACCACCGGTAGAGGTTCTTCGGGTGTTGGTTTAACCGCAGCAGTCATGAGAGACCCCATTACCGACGAAATGGTATTGGAAGGTGGTGCCTTGGTGTTGGCCGATAATGGTATTTGTTGTATCGATGAATTCGACAAAATGGACGAAAGCGATAGGACTGCCATCCACGAAGTCATGGAACAGCAAACCATCTCCATCTCTAAGGCTGGTATCACCACCACTCTTAATGCCAGAACCTCGATTTTAGCTGCTGCCAATCCATTGTATGGTAGATACAACACCAGATTGTCACCCCACGAAAATATCAACTTACCAGCAGCCTTGTTATCCAGATTCGATGTGATGTACTTGATCCTTGATCAGCCTTCCAGAGAAAATGACGAGAGGTTGGCCAACCACGTCGCCTATGTCCATATGCACAACAAACAACCAGTGATGGATTTCGAACCATTGGATTCCGCAACCATCAGAGAGTACATCAACAAAGCTAGAACTTTCAGACCAAATGTTCCAAAGAATGTTGGTGATCACGTTGTCCAGGAATATATCAATATGAGAAAAGAGAGTCAGCGTAATGAAGGCTCGGTCAAAAAGTTCAGTCATATTACCCCCAGAACTTTGTTGGGTATTCTTCGTATGGCACAAGCGTCGGCCCGTCTTAGATTCGATGATACTGTGACGTTCGCGGATGTGGATGAGGCGTTGAGATTGATCAAGGTTTCCAAGTCTTCGTTGCACGCAAATGAGGATGGTGTCAGAGAAGACGAATCTCCTGCCTCCAAGATCTATAGAATCGTGAGTGATATGGCAAGAGGCGATGGATCCACTGGTCCTAGAATATTGACCATGCAAGAAATAAAAGATAGAATTCTCGGGCAATCCTACGTGATTCAACAGTTGGAAGACACTATTACTGAGTACGAGTTGCTTGGTGTGTGGCAGAGAATAGAGGAAGGAGAGAGGTTGATGTTTGTGGAAGGGACTGAAATTGAAGGTGAAGTCGATGTTGATATGGAAGATTAGCTGGTTTGTTCTTCGTTGTTTTACTAGGTGTACCAATATGATATTTAAGTTGATTAGGGTGTAAATTACTCGACACCTCAACATCAGTGATTGTAGTATAAATAAATAATTGAAATCAATAATTCAAAGAAAAGGTTCGAATTGCATAGAAAACGGGTTTTATTATACTTACTGTTAGATTTGCAGCAAGCTAGTTACTTGTTAACGTGCTAGTAAAAGTACTTTATTCGAGGCTCGAAATTTATCCCAGCCGATGGAAAAAATTGAAAAGAATCCATAAAGTTGCAGCTTTCTCATGGAATCTATTGCTGACTTTCATACTCGCCTACACACTGGAATTCTTTCACTCCTGAACGCCAAATACCCCCAGAGACCTGCCCTAACCATCCATACTCCACCAACCCACACGCGTTTGATCACGCGTTTGATCACGTGGACTGCTCTGGTGTTGAAATTCATTCGACAACAACGCAGACTCTATCACTAAAATGGCCGACTACGCTTCACAAACAGTGGCTCAATTAAAGGAGGTGTTGAAATCCAAGGGATTGTCTACCGATGGTAAGAAGGCCGACTTGGTGGCCAGACTTACCGAGGCCGACGCCAACGGAGACGAATTGCTTGCTGTGGAAGGTGAAACTGTCGCTGAACCCGTTGCTGCTGAAGCTGCTGCTCCAGAGCAAACTAGCGAAGCTCAACCCGCTGAAGCCGTTGCTCCAGCTGCTGTGGCCGACTCCGAGTCCACTTTGACTGTTATTCAACCAGCAGAAGAAGCTGCTAAGGAAGAACCAAAGGAAGAACCACCAAAAGTGTTGACCCCAGAGGAAAGAAAGCAATTGGCAGTTGACTTGTTACAGAAAAAGGTCCTGAGAGCAGAAAAGTTCGGTGACGAGGCTGCTGCTGAGGCTGCCAAGAAGGACTTGACCAGAGTCGAGAAGTTCGGAGTTGAGCTTGGAACTGCTTTGGCCAGGGAGATTGGTTTGGTCGACAGAGGATTGAACGACAGCAAGAGAAAGTTCAACAAGAACAACAAGTTTAAAATTTTCAAGGGAAAGCGTAGACATTAGTATGTAGAATATAGGACTCAATAAATGTAACATTAGCAGCGATTGCTAAATATCCACGGAAATGAAGAAAGGGTGGTGAGAGAAAAATCATATTCAATATGTGGTATAGTCAAGATCAGTAACCATGAAAATGGGTCAAAGAGCACCCTAACAATCAAATGGTCATTTCGTCCTCGCTCTCAACGTCAAACTGCCCGTCTAATACTGTACCCTTTTCGACAATCAATCCGTTATTGTCTTTGATCCAGATTGCAAAGAGTAGTATCACCATCAAGAAAAACGACAAGTGCTGGGTAATAAAGAGAATGTGCAATTGACCAGTCAATGTGTTCTCTAATACCAACATCGACAAGACAGATAAGTTGACATCAATCCTGCTTTCGCTGAAATCAAGACGTTCGTCGGAAACGTTGTTCATAGTGCGGTAAATTCCAATCGAAACACCAAGAAGGCCTATGAGAAGAGGCAACACGAAAATCACCAACACGGAGCGTCTGTAGGACTTGATGATTCTGGAATTGGCGTCCTCGTTTTCCGAGGGGGGAAACGAGTTGATGGTCTTTCTCGTTTTGAAGTAGTAGTACACGGTGACAACGAACCAGACGGTGTTGAAAAGCGACAAGATGTACGACAACAGCAATAGCACCTTTTGAAGACCGGTCAACTTGAAGTTCTGACCACCAAGGCCAAGGTAGAGCATGGACAATGGGTCATCGTTGGAGGCCATGGGGGAGGTTGCGCTGAAAATGAATTTACCAAAAACCACTATGATTGCAAGCAAGGACAAGTTGATCAACAATAAGACCGATGCTTTCTTCAAGTAGACAGTAGGAAACAAGCGGTAGTTCCTGGAGCCGCCCTCGTGGTAGTAAATCACGCCATATCCCATGGCAAGAAGAAGTACGAAGAACTGGAGGACCACATTGAAGCCTGAGTAGAGGAGAACGTTGGTGGTTTCGGCCAAGTAGAGGATGATGGACGAATCGAACCTGTTCTTGAAGAAGCCAATGACTAGCTGGGTGAAGGCTAGGAGGATGTAGGGGAAGAGCACGAAGAAAATGACTCCCTTGGAGATCAAGGAAATGGAGTCCAAGTTGCCGACGTTGGAGTCGACCTTGAACCGCAAGATGTAGTGGAACAAGTAGGCAAAGATGACGGTGCCCACGAGTACCACCCATTTCTGCTGGGTGTAGAACACGTAGCTGAGGTAAGGCAACTTGCCATGGCCCTGGTGGAAAGTGACACTTATTTGGGGGCTGGTGCCGCTGGGTACGGCTACGTACACACAGTAGATTCCAGACGACGTGACGGGATACTCCACGTCGTGGTCAGGGCCCACGTACCCGTTGTAGGCGCTGTCGACCGGTCTGTCTGCGTATGGCTTGACCACGAATTGGTTGTTGTCGAAATCGACAACCCCCTCATAGAGCACATCCTTGTGTTCGTATTCCACGAACCAATGCTCGATCGACGGGATGGAAGTGAAATTGAGGATATCAGGGTAGTGGAAGATAAGCGCTGGCACGGCGTCCTTGGACCCTGTGAGGGTCACGGAAGCATTCTTGCCGCCTTGTGTGCTGACGAAAGCACAGACGCCACCATTGGAAGCGTCCAAGGTGGACGACGCCCAGCACACGCTCGCTAGGAGGGATAGCACACAGTAGAATAGCATTGATGGTTGTGAAAGAACAAGCCACTAATCGAAACAAAGCACTATTAATGTCAAGGGGTAAAGAAGTGCGCCTAGCAAAGGAAATAAAGGAAGGGAATTAAAGGCAGGAGAAGCTGAGAAGGTAAGATAAGGCGTAATGGAGGGAGGTGCGACAGAGGAAACTTTGTGACAGGTGGTTAGGTGTTGACGGGGGATGATCTATGCTCACTTCGGAACACTACAACCACCTAATCACCTCGGTGTAGCTCCCAGTTCGTGGATAATTCCGAGATGGCGACGTCGAGAGTTCGCTACATGAAAGCACCATCTCAAAATCTAACCATATTCCCCAACAATCTGCTGTAAGGACTTTCCATATGTATCCCAACTATCGTATCTGTTCTTCAGAGAGCATTAACTACGTGAAACACTAAAATTTAATGTTTCAATGGGGCATGGTTCTAGAATTAACCACCAATAGGTGGGAAGATTTGAGGATCTTTTTGTGCCAACGATGTCTTCTGATCCTGGCACTTTTAACAGCTTTGTAACCTTCGGTAATTCTGATAGCCAGGCATTATCCGTAAATAAAAGGAATACACTTTATAGTATACTTCACGGCCCTTGGCACCGAAATGATTAAATCCTTTGCTACTGTTTAAACTTCAATACAAGGTGCACGCGATTAATCGTTAGTGGGCCATCTATTAATGACATGTACATTTCAGCTTCATTAATGTCATGGGATCTAGAAGGATAAAACTACTTTTCGATTCTTGTCGGCTCCAGGCCAATCAGGGATGGCATTTCCGAGGAGAATATTCTTCAAAGCTAGCCAATACACCTCTTTCTTGATATGCCTACGTGCATAAACAGGGTTAGTGAACCGAATCGACTTGGAAAAGGGGAAGGGTATGTTAACAATAGGTGTTATGCCAGACACCTGATTTACAGAAATTAAATGGATCGCATGTGGTCCAGCTGTGTGTCCTTGTGAAGTAAATCCAGAATGGTCCTTATAGTAATTAACTTAGCCCACTTGCAATAGATTGTCTAGTGCTAATTCTTGAGACGGGGTAAATAACAGCCTGGAAATCTGTATTAATAAAATGACTGGTCTATAGTCATCAAATCAGCTCGCTATGAACAGGAAATCACCTTTCAACTGCTAATTATCGAGAAAATAACCATACACTTTTCAGGACAGCCTAGATAGAGAGGAGTGGGGGAGTCTTGAAGTATGGATGAGAATACAAGTACGAACTCGGGGGAAGTACTGGGTATGCATCACAGGCTATGGATGAGAATACAAGTACGAGAAAATATTAAGGAGTAAGGGAAGTACTGGGTATGCATCACAGGCTCCAAGTCTTCCTCTAATGAATATGCATCACCAGCTTGAAGTATTGAAGTAAAGGTTTTAATGCATATGGCATCACGTCTCACGTGCCGACTCTCCGATGCTCCAGCACAACACCGCCTGATGCAACACTGCCAAAACCACGATTGCTACCAGCCAGCCCAGAGAAGCACTTACTGACTAGTCTACAACATTACTCGACTAGTCTACAATACCGCTCCCCTCGTCTCCACCAGTCTCCGATGTCCTCCACTGGCCCATAGTACGGAGGTTCACTCCCGTTCCCCAGTAGTGGAATGGTTCTTTCCCTCCGCTCGCACCTACCCTGCATCCTTTCCTTCTCCCCCAACGGCTCCATCGTACGGTGCGGCGCACCGCCCCTCCCTGGCAGCCACGGCGCAGATCGCACCCACTTCCTTTTGGTGGCCCACGCCCATCGCACCATCCATCCCAAGCCAAAGTTCACCTGTTGGCCACACTTCTTCACCACTGCCACCTCCGCCATGGCTGAATACTACGAAACCCTTCCCACAGCGTTGAAGCCGTACCACTACGACATCTCCATCAGCCAGATCGACGTGGACGACGACTCGTTCTTCGGAAAGGCCCTCATCCACTTCGAGGTGTTGGAGGCTACCGATGAGTTGCACTTGAACTACCGTGAGTTGTACGTCAACAAGGTGGTCATTTCTGCCGACAAGGACATTCCCGTGATAGGCATCACCGAGTACAAGGAAAAGGAGTACTTTGTCATCAAGTTCGACCAGCCTGTGCGCCCAGGAAAGCTCCAGGCGTTGGTGGAGTACCAGGGCAAAATCACCTCCAACATGATGGGTTTCTACAAGTCCGAGTACGTGGAGAACGGCCAGAACCGTATCATGTTGTCGACCCAGTTCGAGGCGACCGACGCCCGCAGAGCGTTCCCATGCATCGACGAGCCAGCATTGAAGGCCACCTTCAAGCTCGACATCACCGCCAGAAGTGACTGGACGGTGTTGGCCAACACGCCAGTGGCGCGTGAAACCGCACACGGTGCATTGAAGACAGTGGAATTTGAGCTCACACCCGTGATGTCCACCTACTTGGTGGCGTGGGCATTGGGAGACTTCGAGTACATCGAGTCGTTCACGTCCACCACCAAGGTCGGTGGCAAGCCGATCCCTGTTCGCGTCTACACCACCAAGGGCTACCTTGAGAGCGCCCAGTTGGCCCTGGAAATCGCTCCAAAGATCTTGGACTACTTCTCACAGGTGTTCGAGATCGACTACCCATTGCCCAAGTTGGACCTCATGGTAGTCCACGCCTACTCCCACAACGCCATGGAAAACTGGGGCTTGATCACCTACAGAAGCACGGCGTTGTTGTACGACGAAAAGACCTCCGACTCGTCCTACAAGCAGAAGGTGGCCTACGTGATTGCCCACGAGTTGGCCCACCAGTGGTTCGGCAACTTGGTCACCATGAAGTGGTGGGACGAGTTGTGGTTGAACGAGGGCTTTGCCACCTGGGTGGGCTACTGTGCTGTGGACTACTTGTATCCAGAGTGGGACATTTTCTCGGGCTTCGTGTCGGAGTCGTTGCAGAAGGCCCTCAGCTTGGATGGGTTGAGAAACTCCCACCCCATCGAGGTGCCTGTAGTCGACGCCTTGGACATCGACCAGGTCTTCGACGCTATCTCCTACTTGAAGGGTGCGTCTACCATCTTGATGATTTCCAACTACTTGGGCACTGAGTTGTTCTTGAAGGGTGTCGCCTTGTACTTGAAGAGAAACAAGTTCGGCAACGCCACCTCATCCGACTTGTGGAACTGCATCAGCGAAGTCTCCGGAAAGCCTGTGGGCCAGTTAATGGCCTCGTGGATCAAGAAGGTGGGTTTCCCCATCGTCAATGTCGACTTCGACCTGTCGTCCCAAAGCTTGGTGTTGAAGCAATCCAGATTCCTCAACAGTGGTGATGCCACCGAAGAGGAAAACCAGACCAAGTGGTGGATTCCCTTGAACATCAACACCGATGCCAACATCAGAGACACTGTGGACTGCTTCGAGAGCGAAACCTTGATCATTGACAACTTCCCATTGGCCAACGATTTCTTCAAGTTGAACAAGGAGTCCAGTGGTGTTTTCAGAGTCAACTACTCACCCCAAATTTTGGAGAACAACATCTTGCCTTTCCTCAACATCATGTCCACCAAGGACAGAGTGGGTTTGATTGCTGACTCTACTGCCATCGCCGTTGCCGGAGGCTCCACCACCTCATTGTTGAAGTTGTTCCAAACCATCGCAGAAACAAAGGAATTGGAAAACGACTACGTTACTTGGTTGGAATTGGGTCAAAGCTTGGAACAAGTCGCCAGTGCTTTCTCTGGCACCAACAAGGAAATCAATGCGGGCTTGAAGAAATTCAAGACTGCTATCTACAAGCCCCAAGCCTTGAGATTCATCACAGAGTACAAATCGGGCAACGTGGACAAGTCTGACTTCAACTTGTGCAAGTTAAGATCCAACATTTTGGACCATGCTGCCACTCTTGCTATTCCAGAAGTGGCCGAGTTTGCTTTACAAAAGTTCAACGAATGGTCTGAAGGCAAAGAGGTCGATCCCTCTTTGAAGTCATTCATTTGGACCGCTGTTGCTTCGTCAGAGTCGTTCACCAAGACACAGTACGAGGCCATCTTAGACCAAGTGATGTACCCATCGACCATTGATGCCAGAGAAATCGCTCTCGCTGCCTTGGGCCACATTCAAGACGATGAGCTCTCTACTGCCATCATGGGTGGTTTACTCAAGCCAGACATTATTCCTACCATGAATGCCAATCAGTTGGCAGTCCCATTATCCTCCCAGCTTGCCACTAGAGACAAGTTCTGGAAGTTTTTCACCGATAACTACGCCGAGCTCTTTGAAACCTTGTCTCCAAACATGGTGGTGTTCGAAAGATTTGTCAAGGATACCTTGCGTAATTACCAAAGCATGGAAAAGCACGATGAAATACAAAATTTCTTCAAGGGCAAGGTGCTCAGCGGGTTCGACAGATCTCTCTACCAAGCTTTGGACACGGTAAAGACCAACGCAGCTTGGTTTGCTAGAGACGAAAAGGTTCTTGCTGAATACTTACAATAAGCGATGGTGTTGCATTAATGAGGACCTCATAGTAAATTAATATACTCATAGATTTTGGCAAACGGTTATAGATGAGCAGTCACTATAGCCAAGCTTTCGATACTTAAATTTGGATGCAGTGGTTGTAGGCGAGTAGGAGGAGGACAAGCGATGATAAGCGAGATTAGCGAGTGAAGACAAGTCTTCGTAGTAGTATTTCGAGTGTGATACTCAGCACATATGAATTGGTACAAAACAGAAAAATGCACTATCAGAAATTATTAATTATTAAAACATGCCAACTTGGAAGATTTGGTACCAGATCTCCAAGGCTTGAGTAGTTTAGTATGATATATTTTACTCAAACTAGACCATTTGATTTAGCCTTTAGATATACTGTCATGGTGTTACGCATCGAAAAACAGTACTTCATTTATCTTTTACTTGCACAGCATGGAGAAGAGTCGACTCTAGTTACTAGGATACGTTTCGTTTCAACGATCTATGGCAGAAATTCTCTTTGCGAGCTGCTAATTACAGTCCATTTATTTAAAGTGAATTTTGCTGCTGCTAATTACATTAATTCGATTGAATTTTGCTCTATTTATGAGCTGCTACTTACAGTCCATTAATTCGATGTGAATTTTGCTGCTGCTGATTGCAGTCCATTACGTCACTCTATTGTAGAATGGCTTAAACCTTGTGCTCGTGGGTAGTGGCATATCTTCCCGAAGGGTCGGAGTGACAGCCCCATTCAGCCTTTGGAATCCATCTCATGACGGTGGAGGCAGCAGCCTTGGAGCCACCGAACATCTGGTCAAACTTGCATCTGTACCAGTAAGCCTCCTTGGTCTGAGGAATGTCGTCGCCCCATTCAGGCTTAGGGTTCTTCAATTCCTCGTCGGAAACCGCCTCTTCGGCAGCGTCCTTCAAGCCGTCGATCCACGAGTAGCCCACACCATCGGAGAACTGTTCCTTTTGTCTCCACAAGATTTCCTGAGGCAAGTATGGCTCGGCTGTAGGGTCGTCCGAGGTGTCGAACGCCTTTCTCAAGATGTACTTTTCGATCTTGCCCTCGGCAGGCTTGATCAACTTGTCCTCTGGGTTGATGTTCATACACACCTCCAAGAACTGCTTGTCCAAGAATGGAACTCTGGCCTCCAAACCCCATGCCATGGTGGACTTGTTGGCTCTCAAACAGTCTGCGTAGTGCAAGTTCTTGACTCTTTGGACACATTCCGAGTGGAAGTCGGCGGCTGAAGGGGCGTTGGCAAAGTACAAGTAGCCGCCAAAAATCTCGTCGGAACCTTCACCAGACAACACCATCTTGACACCCTGGGCCTTGATCTTTCTCGACAATAAGTACATAGGGGTGGATGCTCTGATGGTGGTGACGTCGTAGGTCTCCAAGTGGTGGATCACGTCGTCCAACGCATCCAAACCTTCCTCCAAAGTGAAGGTGTGAGAGTGGTGGATGGTACCGATGAAATGGGCCACCTTTTCAGCTGCAATCAAGTCTGGTGCGCCTGGCAAGCCGATGGCGAACGAATGCAATTGGTTCCATCCAGA
The DNA here is from genome assembly GCF_001661415.1 of Suhomyces tanzawaensis NRRL Y-17324. Taxonomy (NCBI): domain Eukaryota; kingdom Fungi; phylum Ascomycota; class Pichiomycetes; order Serinales; family Debaryomycetaceae; genus Suhomyces; species Suhomyces tanzawaensis. The sequence continues at coordinate 2,275,671 of NW_017963636.1, forward strand.
CGAGTGCAACGAGCCGTCAGCGTCGACTCCCGATAACTCCTTGTTGGCATCGATACCTTCCTTGTGCACAGTCACCTTCTTGGTTTCTCTGCTGGCAATGGCAGCGATCAACGACGAGTCCAAGCCTCCCGACAACAACACACCGTATGGCACCTCAGCCATCAATCTCTTTCTCACTGCCAACTCCAAGGTCTCTCTGACCTTCTTGTAGTCCACGTTGGTAGTAGGCACCTTGGAGCCGTCCCACCAGGTAGGAGTGAAATAACGGGTGATCTCGTCGGTGTTGGAGTCGTAGACGTGGCCAGGTGGGAAAGCGGTGATCTCGTCACACTCGTCCACCAAGCACTTCAACTCAGAGGCAAAGTAGCGGGTTTCTGGCGTCTGGGAGCTCTTTCCCATGTACAAGGTGGTGATTCCGATAGGGTCTCTGGCAGCAACGATACGGTCGTTCTTCTTGTCGTGCAACACCCAGGCGAACATACCGTCCAAGTACTTTGGAGCGTCGATGTCGTACTTCTGGAACAAGGGGATGATAGGCTCACAGTCAGACAACGACTTGTATGGGTAGTCTGCAAACTCCTTTCTCAAGTTGATGTGGTTGTAGACCTCACCGTTGACAGTCAAAGAGAAGTTGCCGTCCTCAGAGGTGATAGGTTGGGCCCCAGAGTCCAAGCCAACGATGGCCAATCTTTCGTGACATAAGATGGTGTTGTTCTGGATGACGTTGCCAGACCAGTCTGGACCACGGTGTCTGATTCTCTTGGAGTATTGGAGGGCCTTGCCCTTGAAGGCCTCGATTTCGGGCTGTCTGTACGCAGCAAAGATACCACACATGGTTGAAGTTTCGAACGGGGTCTGGGTCTGGATATATATGGTGGTGAAAATTTGTGAGTCAGAGTCGAGTTCCGGGCCGCAATCGCCGGTGTGCGCACGACCCATAACTGGGCGACGTTTTGAGCTGATCTTGGCGGCCCAGCTGGCGGGAGGCACTGGGGAACGCTTTCAGGACATTGTAGTGGCCTGTGGCTGTCCCCCAACCTCATCCGGGGGGGTCTCTGGCCGTCAGAATAAGCAGTTCTCGGGTGCCCCCCACCGCGCCCCCACTCACTGACTCACGAACTTTGTGGACGATTTCTTGGTATCTACGCAAGGCGGAAGGACATCCCGAGCTTATCGGGCCAGTGCGCCCTGGGGAACCCGCTAGCCTCGCCAGAACGCCGCGGCTGGCGAGCCCAGCGCAGTCAGCGAACCCTGTGGGGAACTGAAAAATCTGAAAATTTTCGAAATTCTCACTGTGCTTATGTAAGTGCTGACCAAGCTGACTTCCATACACCTGGCTTGGTTCAACCTGCAAATGGGCCATTTCTGCCTCCGCTGCCGCCATGGACCCCTTCGACTGCGTGCTCGTGGCCGCGCTCGCGACGTACGTAGCCGCAGCCGTCACCATCTTGCTCATCAAGTGGTTTCCGGCGCTCAACAGTCTCCTTCTCTACGGCAAAAACGTCGTGATTAAAACAAACTCCAACCATCACAACCCGTTAGAACGCTGTATAGAGTGGGTGTTTGGGCTCACTGTGCCCAAGTCCTACTTCACCCACTTCTACCTCCTTTTGACGGCTTACTGTGCCGCCATTCTGTGGGGCATACCCCGGGTTCCCCAAGTCAGTACTCCAGGCTTGGATCCCGATGCTTTCAAGAATTACAAGATCATCCACTACTTGCTCTGGGTACAAGGAGTCCGCCGTACTATCGAGTGCTTCTGCTTCACCCGGTTTTCGCCAAGCTCGCCCATCAATATCCTCCATTATTTGGTGGGTATTATGCACTATACGCTTGTGAGCGTCGTCAGCGGAGTTGCGTTGACCCTACACAAGCTGGACCGGGTACTGGCGCTCACCACGGCCGATATTGTGCTCGTGATAGCGTTTCTCGCTGTTTCGGTGCAGCAGTTCCGTCACCACCACCATTTGGCATCTTTGAAAAAGTATTCGTTGCCCGCTTTCAAGCATGTTGCGTGTCCTCATTACTTTGATGAGATCCAGCTCTACACCATAATCTTTATTCTCAGTGCCAAGGCCACGCCACAGACTCTTTTGGTACCATTGAGCTTTTTGGGATGTCTCGTGTTTGTTCTGATCAATTTGGGCGTCAGTTCGTTGGACAGCTACAAGTTCTACAAGCAGAAATTCAGGGACTTTCACTTAAAATACAGTATTATTCCGGGAATAATATAGGACAGTTTATAGGGTAATAATTTGCGTTGTAACATGTAGAAGCGAGTATGGTTATTTTTACCATCTGCTGGAAATCACTTTATTAAAAATAAGGATAAAGGATAGAAGAATAGAAATAGATCCTAAAGTTAATAAACATGTAAACACACGATAGGAACTCTGAATGTGATGTTATTCGCTCACTTTGCAATTTTAAGTTCTACCTCTCAATCTGACATCCATAATTCTCCAGAACAAATTAAAGATTGAACCATTTTTGCAATATACGCAAAAAGCTGAAAGTCGCGATTGTCAGATTCATTTTATTGAACTCCTTCATGTTTACAGTACTAAACTCGCTAATTGGGGAAACATTTTCTTGAGAAACGAGTTTTAGCGACAACCCCAACTAGAAAAATGCACATTTTGAGCCATGGTTGGGACAAAACTGAATGAAAAATCTAGTTTTTGCAAGCGGAATATTAATAAGCTCTTTAGCGGACGTTTTGCCAGTATTATTATCTGCTAGAAAATCAACTTTCGTGCGTTAAAATAAAATTCAGATAAACGGATGCAAAAGAAAAATACAGCAAATACGGTAATCCTAATTGTGAGGAAATGAACCCCTTTGAGCCAGAGTGAAAAGTTCTTTGCAAGAGAAAGATTCATAATATTTGTAGGGGCGAGGTTTGGCCAAACAACCATCTGTCAGAAAATTACTTTCATGCGATAAAAATAAAATTATGCAAAAAAGAGAGTAAAATAGAGATGGATGCAGAAGTGAAAATACGGCAATTGCACGAGAGCACTGTTGAATTGGGATTCAACCAGTCACAATTCCCCAGTTCCCTTCCAAATCTCGATCAAAGTGAAAGATCCAGTAGTGACAGAATTCTACGAGAGATGTAAAATCCGAAATTTATCCATAAACCCGCTTTTATTGTCTTGTGCTGTGGCCAGACATGGGTTACTACCCTCCGTGGTGGCTTAGACATACAATAATTTGCACCAGCGAGAGATCGTTGGCCCAGCAGGAAGCGTACTCCAATGCAAAAAACGCATAGAAATGCACACTGCCCCCCAATAAGTGACTCCACACTGCCTCCCCCAGCCCCAATGGCCCCAATGGCCCCAACGCGTCGCCTCATAACCAGTCTATACTAATTATATCTCAATCCTCCCATCAGTCACGAGACCGAGGCTGGGGTCCGCACTGACATATAGATCGCCTCCTGCACATACTAACCTTCCCAAGGAATCAACTACCACCAGCTACAACAACAACATGGTTCCGCCAAAAACCCAGGCCCCGGTGGCCACGAGTCTCCGACCAACCGGCACTAGCGTGGTGCGAGGGTGTCCTGGCGTACCTCGAAGTATCGTAAGTTTTGCAGCGAAAACCCAGTGTGTGGGGTCCTCAGCAGCCATACTAACCTCTAGCCTCGAATAGAAACTGTGGTAGAAATCCGCCCGGTTGGCGGCATTCCGTTCAAGATACGATCGGTGGGCATCGAATTGAGAACCACCCAGAAGGTCAGCGTGCCGTCGACCATCGGATCCAACGATACTACGCGTGAATACAAAGTGTACGACGACCCATTTGCGTACAGACCGCCCATGGGCGAGTTCCACAGAGTGCTCTTGGGCCTCGACATCCCGGTGATGATCCCGTTGCCCAAAGATATCATTGCCAGCGGCATGTTTCCCAACTGGAACGCGTCAACTGTCCATACACTCTGCGTCAAGATCTCGTGTGGTGACACCTACGACAGCGAGTTGACGTTCTTGGAGACGTTCCCCATCGCCATCAAGGTCTACGACACCTTGCCGTTGTATCGACAGTTCAATGAGCCGGTGGTGGAGTCCAGGGTCTCGGGTGACCAGCAGATCTTGGTGGACCTCTCGCTTCCTGTTTCGTCTGTGGGGCCACGAGACGAGTTTTTGTTGAACACCAAGGTGCTGACCAACCACTTGCATAATAAAATCAAGAAGAACCTCCGGCTCAACAAATTGACCCTCCAGATCAAGGAGATATTGGAGTGTCACGAAGGAGGATTGCCCACGCGCAAAGAACTCAAAATACACACCCAAACCCACACCCTCAACCTCGAGGACAGCCAGATCAGCACCCAGGGCTTCGCGTACAACTTCCAAGTCCCATTCCCGGTGCAAAACGACTATCTCCAGTTGTTCACCAATAACTACGAGAACATCCAGAACGAGTACTACGAACAGCAACATCAATACGTAGACGACCAAACAACCCTCATACAGTCGATCAACATCTCCAAAAATAAGGTTATTGACGAATTGGACGAAGGGATACCTTTGACCCACGTCCAGGGATTTACCACCCTTGGCCGCCTCTTCTCGTTGAGGTACGAGGTCATATTCAAGGCCAAACTATCACACAGCAAGGATATTGAGGTCAGGTTGCCCATAACCGTCAGCCCCTATGACCGTGTCAGTAGTGATTATTTATTGCAGTGGATAATAAGGGAATGCGAACAGGCCAGAAATAAGTTTGGGAAACAAGTGATCAATGACATCGTGAATACCTCCAAGTACGACGAAGTTGTGACCAAGTTGAGCCGCTTCAACCCCCCACCTGTCATCTATAGAAACATAAAACCTGATTGGGTGCGATTGGGGTACAATGAGCTCGCTTTCGGAAAGAATCCCAGTGGCAAAGCATTGGTGCAATATATTGACTAGATTCAACAAGAGTTAGAAGCAATTGTCAGAGGCAATAGAGGAATATGTCCAGCCTCGCCACTGGTAGCGAGATTATTTCAAAGTTCAAGAACCATCTACTAGTGCCGAGGACCACTTACTTCTCTTGACGCTGCTTTTAGCATCTCACCCAAGCAATGTACTTATGCCCAGTTCTTTTTATGGGTAGGATAGACATAAATTCGTACACATAAGAATGCTTGAGGCGGCTTCAAAGCAAGATTGGATGATTTCTTCTGAACAGTATAGCCAGTACAGAATTAGATAACGAATTATGAACACTAGAGTACGCACCAGTAGCAATCAGAGCAAGTAGAACATAAATAGCTATAACTGATGGAGAGAAATGTCGCGGAGCTGCAATGTCGCGCACAGAGATGTCGCACAACTTGATCTTATCACTTCCTGCTTCTAGTTCCACCACAGTATCACCAATCCCTGACCTTTCAGTATCCGTCCAGCGGAACCTCCTCAAGCTGAATGTCACAATGTCCATAAATTCTCCTCCCTCATACGCCCCAACGGCGACTACGTCGTACACTCCTTCCTCTGGCAACCAGCTCAAGTACCACCAAGAAGTCACCAAATCGTCCCTTCTCAAGACTGAGCTCCATAAAAGCGTCTACTCGTCGATGTCGGAGGTGTACTCCATCCTTCCTACCTTGGAAATGCTCGAAAACTCGTACTTGAAAGACTACATCACTGACAAGGAGAAGTACACCTCCACTACCTACAGACTCATAAACCAATACCAGATCATAGTCAAAGGGTTTGTGGAAGATGAGGCTGCCATGAAACTTCTCCGAAACGTGTTGGGGCCTGAATTGAGCGACGACGCCGGGAATTTTCCATCTCTACTTAGCCAAAAATTCCGATTACAGTGTCCTCTGGCAATAAAACGTTTACAGGCAGGCATTCCTGCCACCATCGAGCATTTGAGTACCCAGGTCGAAAGCTCCAGCCACCCCAACAAGGCTGGCAACAGTGAGGCATTCGCGGGAACTACGTCGAGCTCTGCTGGTCGGATGATCGCCGAAATTACAGGGAACTTCATCACATGTATGGATGCATTGAAGTTGAACTATAAGACTAAGGAACAACTCCACCCGTTGTTGAGCGAGTTGGTGATCAACTTGAACGACTTGATTGAGAGCGGAAGTCATAAAATCATCGAGTTCCAAGGAAAATCCAAGTTGGTCAACTGGTTGATTAAGTTGAACAACTTGGGCGATGACGAGGTGTTGGCCCAGCAGGAAATTGATTCATTTTTGGATGATTTGGATATGGCTTATAAGGGGTTCTATACGTCGTTGGAGTAGATCGATTGGTAACAACCTCTAAATAATAGATTCTATTTGTTCGGCGTAATTTAAAGCATTGAATACTGTACTGGAGGCTTCAGCTTGGTCGCCGTTGCTTTCGTTTCTGTTGAAGTAGATGACACCGCCTTCGATCTTCCAGTTGTCCACCTCAAATTGCTCCTTCAAAATGGTCTCAAACACACTATCGGATTGCTCTTGGGGGAAGTACAACAAGTTCTTGCAATTGCTGATTGGGATGGAGTCGTAGGTCTTTTCCAAGGACTTGGAGATTTCGAATCTGAGGGCATTGATCAAGGTATCTATGAAGTGGGTGTACTCCTTGCATGGCAAGTTCTTTTCTTCCTTCAAGAGCTTCCAGATCTTGATGTAGTTTCCTTCCATCAAGTTTCTTTCCAAGTTGATGGGGAAGCTCAAGTACTTGTCCTTTTCTGTGTCGTAGTGGCTGGAGTTGTAGATGGTTTCCAACTCGATGTGGAACTTGGAGATCAACCCCTGGGACAACAAGTAGAGCAAGTATAATGATATGATTTTGGTTGCATCTGTATTGAGCTTTTCTTGCTTGGAGTAGATTTGGGCAGTAGCGTAGAAAGGTCTTAACTGAGCGAAGTAGTTTTCGAACGACTGGTAGTTGTTGGTGAGCAACGACGCCAACGCTCCGATTTCGAGGATTCTCTGCGCGATTTTCAAGTCGTTGACTTGGTCCTTGGTCAGGGTGTTGGAGGGCAAAGGAATGAGGAGATTGTGCTTGATTAATTCGATTTTGATGGGCGCCAAAAGCTTCAAAGACTGTTCGTATTCCTGGCTGTCGAACAGCTTGTACAATTCTGCGGTTAGCTTCTGTAATGACATGGTGGAAGCGTGTGTGGATGTGATTTGGAGTTGGAGTCTATCAAGTTAGTTGTCGCCACCGGTGCGAGGTCGTGCGCATACCATTATTTGCAACTAGGCGACTTTATGAATGGTACTAAAGAATAAAAACTGTCCGATGAGTTATCTGGAGCTGATCTGTTGATATACATATACCTCTATTGGAGCCAATGTATTAAATTTAGGACTCGAATCGGCCAAAAACAATATTTATTAATAAAATTTTAAGATCATATTATAGGATGATGATAAAAGAATTGAGAGCCCTGATCAAAGTGTCTAGGAAGGAGAAGTAGGAGATGTAGTGAGAGAGGGAAGAATGAGAGATAGACAGGATCTCGGGAAAGCCGGGGTTTTTACGGGCTTTGAGGTGATGAATTGCTGCGAAATGAGCCTAGAAGAAAATCTTCGGGAATAGACGACTAGAGAAAAGATAGACTGAATTTGCTCTCTAGCACCTACAAGTCTGGACCAGTCAGGACCACCTGTCAACGTCAAAGGGCCAAAGGGACGCCAGTTATTTGTCCACCCCGTAGCCATATCACGTGTAAATGATCACATGACGCATCATAGCATCAAAAAAATTCACCAGCGATGACTCCCATCACACCATCATGAAGTTCTTAACCACCAATTTCGTCACCTGTGCCGTCAAGGGATGCCTGAGCTCGCTCGAGGCCTTCCCCTTGAAATACGAAGACTGCCAGCTCGTGCAGGAAGAGACTGAATACAAGCCTGAGTTCATAAGCCATATGCTCGAGAGATTGGAGTGGAATGCCATCGTGCAAGTCGCCAAGGATCTTGGAAACGACTCGTTACCTGCCACCAAGCCTGAGGGATTGGACCCAATCATGGAAGACAGCCAAGCTGTGTTGAAAGATTTGCATACCTTACTCATGGAGACCCAGATCGTGGAGGGCAAGATGAGCTGCAGGAACTGTGGCCATGTGTACCACATCAAGAACTCGATCCCCAACTTCCTTTTACCCCCACACTTGTGCTAGTCACCCCCTTCATACTCCTAATAGACAAAAAGTTACCATTTGTAGAAGACCTTGGAGCGAATGAAATGGAATTATCAATTTGCTGAGATTGGAAAAAGGGTCAGATTAGTGAAATAGTAGAGATTTCTATATCAAAAGGTAAGATCAGCAACAATCTATCGTGGGTACCATTTTCGGCATAGTGATTTCCCCTCAACAAGACAAAGTTGGTCTTTTATTAAAAGATGTATGTTATCACCTAATCGAGAATATAACACCGAAGATGACCCTATGAAATGCACGAGCGAAGATAAACTCTGGAAGCATTTAGACTAAAAATAGTCATTTAGGCTCATATTCAGCTGATTTAATAGCAGGTGATTGAAGTATTTCTGTGCATAATGCCACATCTAAAAAAAGATATAGGCCAATGATAATAATAGCTTTGAAAAAATAGTAAATTAATAGAAGAATTAGTATGAAGCTATAGTATCCTTTGGATACATATTCTATTCATTTATTTGTAACAAACAAACATTTTTATTCTTTTTATCATGCGTATTCTTTCCGTAGAAAGCTACAGCACAGAATTGCCTGATAATCCACAGACTGCCTGAATGGATCAGGTTGGTCCGAGAAGCACACGACTCAGGAAATGCATAATCAATGTGCCAAATTGGCCGAATAGATCAGGTTAGTCCGTAGTTGAAAAAACTTGCCAAACTGGCACCATCAACCTAACGGACCTACAAAGTCTAATCCATCCTCCACCCAAATGGTTATGGGCCCAACCCCAGATAGGAGACGCCTGGGCCCTATACAGTATAGCAACTGCTTACGTAAGCAGAGACAATCAAATTTCGTGCCTGGCGGTGCCGAATCACACCCAAAGTCTTCTCTTCCCACCACACCACCGCCCTCGAGCCGAGTACTAGCTCGACACATCTGCATCTGCCGCCCGCTCCCGACCACCGCTCCTTTTTCAGCGCCCTCCCGAGCCTCGCCCAGCGTGCTACACCAGCATAACTTGTGGCATACGTCATAGCGTCTACCACAGCGTTTCGCCTATCAGCATTGGAAAACACCATGGTGGCTCTTCCATCCATCTTCCAGAGCTCTGGAAACACCAATGGACCCGAAAACAAGGCGTCCAGCCCGTTGAACCAACAGTACGAGGTGGACTCCGACAGCTCCATCTTCAACAGCCCGTCGGACTACGCAGTGAATCCAAGCGAATTGCGAGCTCCACCGTCCATCAAGCCAGAGGCAGACTCCCACAGCCTGTCGTCACGTTCTCGTTCCATTTCCATCTCCAAGTTCTTCTTCAACAAGGACAACGGGTCCGAGGGCTCGCCTGAGGGCCTCCAGAACCCGTTTCAGACGTCGTCACACCAGCAGCCGCCTCTGGCAGGCGGTGCTGACGAAAAGAGGCCCCCAAGCCTCGTTAAATTGAAGAATCTCTTCCGCATCTCTTCGTCTCCATCGCCATCGCAAATGGACCCTTCTGACGAAAAGCACCACCAGGTCGACTCCATTGATCCCGTTACCAGCACCGAGGAGCCTACCTCGTTGGTCAAAAAGTTCATGCTAGTCCGTAAACGTTCGCAGTCCAGTCCTGCCAGCTCGCCCAGTCATTCGCATACCAGATCAATATCCATCACCAAGCTGACAAAAGACGACAAGGCGCCCAAAAAAGAGGCGTCCCCCAAGGACTCTCCCACAGCTTCCAGGAAGAAGACCACTCCCACCATCGACACCAAAAGAAGTGCGCTGTCGCTCCGCATCAGGCTTCCGGAAATCGTCACCCAGTCGCCACATTCACCGCCTGCCGATTCGTCCTCCAGAACATTGAAGACTCCAGAAAGTCCTGTCGTGTCGTCCAGTCTCTACTTTGCGTACCAGGGCCTTCCTCCCCATTTGGGTGCATCCAGCGGATCGCCCCACAAAAACTTCGAGGAATCGGTCACCAACAGAGACGACTTGTCGGTGTCATTGAGACACAATGACTCGGTTTTCTCGCTCAGTGACAGTGGAGTGTTGAAGCCGCCAATGGCCCACCAGAACCAGTTTTCCAGTGGCGAAGAAGATACCTTGAACGACATGCGCAAGACAAACTCCACCTCCCCCCACTCGACAGACTTACCCCCAAAAACTCCCACCAACAGGCACACTAACGACTCGCACGATTTTGTCGATTTGAAGGGAAGTCCAGAGTTGAGAGGCTACAAGTCTGACCTCAATTTAAAGGAAACCGAATTGAAAGCGGAAAATGGGGCACCCTCCAAAAAGAACCAAAATTTGAACGTGCCAACCTCTCCAGTACAGCCTCCTAAGGCGTCTGGCTCCACCTTGGTTCCACCAAGCTCGCCATTTCAGAGAACCCTTCGTAGAGTGGCCTCTGCTCCGTTGGTGCACAGACTCTTGAGCGAGTCGAAGCCGACCCCAGCCAGCGCCCCAAATGCCGAGGATGAGGAGTTCGACATCAATAAGCATATTGGTGAGCTCAAGATAACAGGAAGACCCAGAACCTATACCCAAGAGAGAATGTACTCGTCAGCAGCCACCAAGATCATGGATGTCCAGGTCAACCTGGACTGTTTCGAGAAAATCAGGCTTCTTGGCAAGGGTGACGTTGGTAAGGTGTATCTTGTCAAGGAGAAGGTGTCCAATAAGCTCTATGCCATGAAGGTTTTGAACAAGAAGGAGATGATCGAGCGCAACAAGATCAAGCGGGCGTTGGCAGAACAGGAAATTTTGGCCACCAGCAACCACCCGTTCATTGTCACGTTGTACCACTCGTTCCAGTCCCACGACTACCTCTACTTGTGCATGGAGTACTGTATGGGTGGTGAGTTTTTCAGGGCTTTGCAGACCCGAGAAACCAAGTCCATCGCAGAAAACGATGCAAAATTCTACGCTGCTGAAGTCACAGCCGCTTTGGAGTATCTCCACCTCATGGGATTCATCTACAGAGACCTCAAGCCCGAAAATATCCTCCTTCACCAGTCGGGTCACATTATGTTGAGTGACTTTGACTTGTCCAAGCAATCTGAAAGCACCAAGAACCCGGAGATTTTCTTCAACAAGGGCAGTCACTTGTCCTCTAACAGCAACTCTAGCCACGCGGGTGGTTTGAGTTTGGACACCAAGGCATGTATTGATGGGTTCCGTACCAATTCGTTTGTGGGTACCGAGGAGTACATTGCGCCTGAAGTCATCAAGGGAAAGGGTCACACTTCAGCTGTTGACTGGTGGACTCTCGGGATTTTCATCTTCGAGATGTTGTACGGAACCACTCCGTTCAAGGGTGCTGACCGAAAGAAGACGTTTGCCAACATCTTGAAGAAGGACGTCAAGTTCATGGACACCCAGTCGATCTCGTCCAACTGCAAGAGCCTAATTAAGAAGTTGCTTATCAAGGACGAGGTTAAAAGACTCGGTTCCAAGACCGGGGCATCGGATATCAAGAACCACGCATTCTTCAAGAACACCCAATGGGCGTTGTTGAGACACCAACAGCCTCCAATGATTCCCGTCTTGACCAAGAACTCCAAGAAGTATGAACGTCCGACTGACAGCGTTGATATGAGTGGCCCCAAAGACAACAAGACCAAAAACGGGGCTGTGGACTCCAACGACCCGTTCCGTAACTTCAGTTCGGTTACTTTGCACTATAGCGAGCAAGAGGCCAGCGATTCCGCCGTCTACAACGCTGAAAGCACCGCCTATACGAGCGTCGCATACACAATGACTAGTGGAAACACCTTCAAGAGTCCCATGAAGCAGAAAGGGTTTTTAAAGAGGTAGAGCCTTTCGAGCAGATTGGACAGAAGCAGGCTGAAAATAAGCAGACTGAAAAGAAGCAGACTGAACTAAAAGTAGACTGAAGATAAAAGCTCAACATACATCTTTACCTGTGTAGATGTTAGCTTCGTTTGATAGCATTGAAAACATTCATTTTTGATAGCATTATATCTGATAATAGTCCCATTGGACTAAAAGTTTAACAGATGTAGGATAATTTAAAATTTAAATTAGAACTGCACTTTTGCATGTCGTAATTAAATTTATTCCATTCCCACTGAATGCACGACAAGTCGAGTCCACTATTGTCACAACGTTTCATAACTTGCCTATTGCACTTATGCCTGACAAGTCAGGCCGATTACAGCTCGTCATAATCATATACATATATTCCCATTCTATTATACAAACAGCACAGCTGTGACCCTTCTATATCCCGTAGCAGGGTGATTCATAAGCTAACAGTCGACCAAGTCGATGACACTCAACTTGACTGGAGTACACTGAGCAGCAACGTTTTGGTCGTACAAGTTGTAGAAGTCACCGGAGGCACACTGGAAGAAAACGTCATCAGAACCCAAGGCCAAGTTGCCGTCGTGGGTGACAGACCACCCAGCAGCAAAAATGGAGCCGGCTTGTGGAGGAGGGCCGTCAAACTGGAATTGTCTGTTGGCCACAATGGCTCCGACTCTGCCCTTGGCGTCCTTCAAGATTCCTCCGCTCAAGTTCATTCCCAACGAGTTTTCAGTCTTACAGGAAGCTGGAAATCCGCCAGTGGGCTTGTCTGCGTTTGGAGTTGGAGTGCCAGTTGGGTTTTGCACCTGGCCATCGCTGATTTGCGAGGCAGCAGGAGCAGTGGTCTGGTGCTGAATTTGACCGTCACCAATCTGGTTGACCACGCTGGAGGTGGCAGTTTGGTGCTGAATTTGACCGTCGCCAATCTGGTTGACCACAGAAGCAGTTTGATGCTGAATTTGACCGTCGCCAATTTGGTTGACCACAGAAGCAGTTTGGTGCTGAATTTGGCCATCGCCAATTTGGTTGACCACAGAAGCAGTTTGGTGCTGGATTTGGCCATCGCCAATTTGGTTCACAACACCAGCAGTCTGGTGCTGGATTTGGCCATCACCGATCTGGTTCACCACAGAAGCAGTAGGAGCAGGTGGTGATGACAAAGTGATGGAGGTCTGTTTCTGGACCTGGCCATCACCGATCTGTTGCACAGCATCTCTCTTGTGGTTGGCAGAAGGAGCAGCAGTGGCAGTCGACTCTAAAGTGACGATCTGGATACCAAACAAGTGGGTGTGGTCAGCAGTGGCTCCAGAAGGAGCAGGAGCAGCAGGTGTCAAGGTGCTGTAGTTATCGTTGGGCACGTAGGCAGCGGTGGCCAAGTTGACCATGGCAGCAGCAGTAAAAAGGGCAGAGTATCTCATGTTAGTTTGAAGGATGTGTCAGAGAAGTGATGGGTGCATAAATCTGGGCACAGCTGCCAGTTTATATAGTGGGGATCATATGCGCCAGGTACATGCTGCCAGATCAGGGCATGGTGTCAGTGGAGGCTTGCATTAAGCAAGGAGGCCGATTGTTGGGGTTGACAGCACGAAACAATAACAGTGCATGATGGTGCGTTGCTGGATAAGCCCAGGGTGCTGGCTGGCGTGACGGGGAACAGCCTGATTGGAGGGGGATGGCTGGCTGCAAAGGCTGGCTGGAGGCTGGCTGCGAAGACGTGGCGCAACCGGAGGACGGGGCTAGGGGACCGGTCACGTGACTTTTGGTGGGGGGTGCGTGCGCGTCACGCAGCTGTCGCCGCCAGCTGTACGGTCTAGCGTGCGAGAAGTCTACAGGATGGTCACATGGCGTGGAGAGATCTGTGCATGCATGCGTGGGTGCTTTCGATAGACCCCCCCCACCACCAGATCGCCCATGTCACCCCACTGGATCAGGCGTGGGGGACTCCTGTCTCTGCTTCAGCCTCCCCCAACGGCCTGGTGGAAGGGTCGTGCTCAGCCATAATCTATTCTTGTCCGTTTGGCGCATCACGCACCTACTTGATGCTCCGCCTAACACCGCCATCCTTACCACCACGGGGGTCTGCTGTCAGGGGCCCGCAGCGCACCACTATGGAATCCCGGGGATCCACCGCAGAGGCACCAGAATCATATGCAACTGCTGAGTCAACATGTTTGCAGAGTGTTCCATGGCAGCGGCTCTATTCCAAGTTTGTGCTGTCTGCATTTGACATGTGCTGTCATCCCGTATATGTAACGCATATGTCCTTCTGTTTCCGCTGACACCACTGCTTTGGGAGAGTGTAACCGACGACCGTCAAACTGGTTTAGCCTAGTGAGAATAATATGATTTTCACTTAAGTCACTGATGCTGCAGTATGGTGTCACTCTCCTCACTCCAGGGCAGATCACGGTAGTGCATTCCCATCCAGAGTGGCGGTGCAGGGCCACACCATGCAAGCACTGAGAAGCTCCCCTTAAAGCTAGAAGCAAGACGTATTGGGCAAAAAATTTATTGCCAATCGACAATGGTACCAGTCGCTTGACTGCCACAGGCGAGACGAAGGATCGATAGCCGCGCTGGAATCGTTCCAGGTGTTGACGTCGTGAATTTCACCTCGGTTGGTGCCAACGGTGATGCAGGTGGCTATCTCTGGCAGATACGACGTAGATAACGGAGCAAACAACCGACGAGCTGATTGTGTTCGACACATGTGATTGCGTTCGATGGGGAAACAATACAATAACGTTGGTTTACGTGAGCCGTAGCATTCGGCGAAGGTTTACGCAAGAATACGGAATATGTACTGCAAACGGCAGGAGTACGGAACTTTTGAAACAACTGCATGGCACAAAGTTTGTTACACAATCTCGCCGTAGAACCTTATTTTTGGGAGCCGTTCCGCTAAATACTGTGAAGAACAGGATTTAGTCGAGGATCCGTGTAGATGAAGGGCAGGTACCACCGATCCAGGGCTTGCCAAGGCTGCCACGGCTGCCACGGCTCGGACATGAGTGGCAGCTTCGGCTAGGGTGGTTTGGTCGTACCGAGCAGACTGAGCTACTCATCACCAATGCGGAGGTAACGGAGCGGTTTTGCTGACATATCTGAGGCCGCGCGGTGATTACGCTTTTAGGATAAGTTGACTATTGCGGTAACTGAGAAACAGGGGGGGTGGGATAATAGTAGAGAATTTGGTGTCGGGCCGGGGTGTATCAAACTCAATTACTGCACGAGTCGTTACACAAAACTATTTGAGACACAACCGTAAATGTCGGATCGATGTGGAAGCGCGCCAGAGCAACCAATATTTCCTCAACAGATGCACACACGGCACCACGGCAAAGATGGTCCCCCATACATCCAGCGTGCAAATGACCCATACCATGAATGGAGTGCCACGCCGAATTTTGCAACGGCATCACACATGTAATGAAACAGTAATGGTGACGATCCAACGTCAATTTTTAGACGTCATGAACACCAGCCGATCTTCGCTTTCAGGCATCTGCCCGATTAGACACCGGTTTGGTGTCGCTATGCAGTCTTAAAATATTTTACCAACGTGGTTAGATATTGCGGGGTGAACTAATGTCAATGACAAGAGGCTGGGACAGTCATATCTGACTTTTGAGCCATGGCGCAGTTACAAGCACTAGCAGGCTGTAGCTGTCCTCTGGACGGGTGTCGCCTGGGTATGAAACTACACCTGGAGCCTCTTTTTGGGGGGGTATGATTGATAGAAAGGTTCTAGGGGTTTCCCCATGGTGTGCCACACTCAAATTAAGGTTTGGATCTCATGAATCATCTGAATTTACGCCGTAACAATCTCTATATTGAGGATGACTAAACCTTGAACGGTCCAGAAGCCTTTTTGCGATTGACGCATGTCAATTAGATTTTTTTTGTGTAAGATTTTTTGGGTAGTTTGCAGACTACATGATGCAGCTGCATGTAAATATGTTATCTCTATCTGTGGAAGACTCGGTTACTCTACATATTATCAAGGTACGTCAGCCTTTCCACCTGATACTGGTGAATTTACGCAAACAAGAGCCGTTTGTATATAAAGACCCATTTCTCACTTCTCTCTTCATCTCCAATGATATCTTCCAAAGATTCAGACTCTAACACATCCATCACAGAACCGAAACAATACATGACTACCGTGGAAAACTCTAATAACATGCTCTACAACCAGGCATTAATGGCCTATGTCCAGACGTTTGTAGAGACTCCCCATTACATGGAGCCCATGTCAAATCAGAACCTTGCTGCTCAACACAACGCCTACCATCACTTGGGCCAACCTTCCCATCTTCCCACCACCCAGCCACACCCATACGTTACCCAGATGTGCTCTCAGCCCCAGATAAACTCGTCTTCGCAGCACCACTTCTACAATCCCGTGCAGCCAGAGATGCCCACCCAGGAGCCTTTGGGGGTGTATGCCTACCACATGGACCAGCCAGCAGGCGACCTTTCGTTGTTGTCGGTAGACCCCTTGAAGCCTGAATTGCCCAAGTCTACGTCGTACGATGCTGGCCACCACTCGGAATCCCCCACCTTCACAGGAAGACCCGATCCATACAACTACCTCAATCCTACCTTGCCACCATTGACTGGGTACGGCAATCCTGGAGTTCCTGAGGTGGCTCCCTTCATGAACATCAACAACGACTTGTTCTCCGGAATGCACGACATGAAGCCCCCACCATTGGAGTTCAGATCCAGCACCTCGTCCATCTCATCGGTGTCGTCTACTGACAGCGACACCAAGAGAAGAAAAAAGAGAAGCTCTTCGACCACCTACGACATGACTCCCGAAACCGCCAGAAGAAACAGGTGTAAGATCTGTAACAAGCAGTTCAAGAGACCATCGTCGCTCCAGACCCACTACAACATGCACACCGGAGAAAAGATCTACAAGTGTGAATGGAAAGAATGTGGTAAGTTGTTTTCGGTCAAGTCCAATATGACTAGACACTACAGGTTGCATGAACGTGACTTAAAGCGAGACCAGGAGATGCAGATGAGAAAGAACTAATAAACCCATCGCTCATTTGCCCAACTTTACAGTCATTCCTTGCATACTTCAATTCCCACCCTCCTTTTGCAATTCCCAAAGCGAATTGCCGCCCGTTTTTGATGGAACCGTTAGCGTTCAAACATCACATTTACTCTTCAATACTATTTAAGGTTTAATTCTTACATGTACTACAACCATGTACGTGGAACGCACAGCAATATAATATCTCACCTGATTCATAATAACAGCCAGAATGTAGAATGTAGTATGCATGCTGGAGATTTTGGGGGGCACGTTACGCACCACAGCGGCGATTACATACCTTCAATTGATGACATGCATGATGCCAAGAGATCCTTTTGTCAATTTTGATGGGGCTCGACTGATGGGGCCATTCTAGGAGCCAATCCAGCAGGGGGTGGGGCATTAGGGTAAGCTTGGATCGACAGGATAGTGGCTAAAAATTTAGACTGAACCCACTGGCATATGCCAACCTCAAACCTAGGACTATGGCCACCAACGAAAGTATGACCCGTTACTAGCTCGGCTAAAATATGCTCAATACCGCTTTTCGAGGTACATAGAAAAAACTACGTATATGTCTGGTGGGTATGTGTGCAGGAATTATCTGGTTCTCCATGAGTGGCCCCCACCAACATAATAGCTTTGTGACTATTTTGTAGGCCACACATAAAAAATACCAAATTAACCGCGCCTTAACCTCCACGTAGTTCTCCACATTTAAATTTTTACGATGGCACTATGCACCACTTCTGTAATGAAGACAAATCTGGATGCACAGATGACTGCGTATGGAGAACACAGTCGGACCAATCACCAGCCGCGATAGTACTTATCATACGTAAGGAGGAACCACCCCTGGCTTGCTGCAACCCGATCACGTGGACGCTATATCCAGAGTATTGTGCCTGGCTGAAAATCCCCCAGACTGCCGACCATAGTATTTCAAGCAGAGTCTGGGGATCCCCATGAAGTAGAATACCACGGTGTAATTATTACTTAGGTGCGGCTTTATTGTTCATGGTGTCAGCGCCTACGGTAAATGTAACTATGCTGTTGATAGCTTCAATTCCATACTGCTTCTGCGCCTGAGCGCCATTTGTCGGAAGATGAAACTCCGGAATTGTCAAAGCGGAAAATACCGTGCACTATTGCGCTGGTGTTACTACAAAGCGTCGCCCAAAAAAAAATATAGCGAGATGTCAGGACGAACGGCAGCTGCAATTGACATATTTCCTTAGATTGCATTACATGCGATGCGCGTGACGTGATCTTGGTAGCGCATACGATCCACGTGACGCCCGTCACGGCGCTAACGCGGGCGAAAGAAAAGGGCTCATGGCGGGTAATCACGTGCTACTATACACGTGCATCTCAAAACAGGAGACCTGTCATGTGAGAAGTTTTTAGTCACGTGTAGAATCACACGTATGCACGTGTGCGGTCACGCTTCTCCTCACGTATTTTTCGTTCATCCAACCATATCAACGCTTTTAAAATCATCAACTGTTCTATCCAAAATGGCCGGTCATCACGCAGTTAAGTACCTCCGTCACGCCGCTGTCGCCAAACCACACGTGGATCCAAAGATTAGATACGCCTCCAAGTTTTTGGGCGCCACCATGTGGTTCTACATCTTCTACAGAATAAAGGAAGATGGTCCAGTCATCTTCGGTCAAAAGTTACCATTCGAACATCACTAAATTTCCGAAGCCTCCTACGACCATAAGCATCGTGTCAGGTAGACATACATATATTAATAAACATTAAGACTGCTACATTGTAGTGGCCTAAGGGCCAGATATCACAAGGGTCTACTTTCAGGGTCTATATAATGACACGTTAGTGTGCTGAACATCGCAACTCAAGAATTGAAGGCGTTCAGGCTAGGCAGCTTGCGTTGCCGTATTTGATAATCACTGCTGAAATGGTTTTTGAGCAGGTGAGTGAAGGTTTTGTATTCAAGACTTGAGCGACGAGTAGTCGTCAAGTGCTTCTACCCACCTCTTCCCCTTCCTCTATACTTCGGGGCACGGCCTCTGCCTCTACCTCTTCCCCTGCCACGCCCTCTAAACCTGCCATACTTAGGATATTCGTCGGTGGGGGACTCGCTGTCGTCGTCCTCTTCGTCTTTCTCCAAAATCTGCTTCTTCACACCAGTCTTGGGGGAGTACTCTATGGCACTCACCTTGGGTTTGCTGTCGAAACTGATGTCACTGTGGGAAATCTCTTGCGAGGTATTGTACTCGTCGTACTCGTCTTCGCCAGCCGGCCATTCGCTGGCCTCTTGGTCTCGGCGGTGCTTGCCTTCCATCTTGAACCCGAAGTTGAACCCCTGACTGCTGGTGTGGTCCAATTTGAAGTTGCCACCGGGGTCCAACTTGAAGATCATAATATTGTACTCCCTTTCAAGTGTGGGGCAGTCTTTGGGTATAGGTGTGGAAATGTGGTCGCACAAGTTGAAGTGCCACAAGTTGTAGTAAGCCTGAAAGTACAAATCGTTGATTCTTCGAAGAATGCTCTTGCTGTCGTCGTCAATTTCTGTCTTTGTCGAGGGTTCCAAACTCAAAGACACAATCTTCTCGTTGGGGTCATTCATGGGCACGGGGATCTTGTCGAACAAGCTCAATCCCAACTCGATGGATGCCCTCAATTGTCTCACTTCTTCAGGGTCATTAACGTCTAATAATTCCAATAAGTCCTGCTTAATGATTAACCACAATTCACCCAAGATCATCCGCAAGCGGGAGAATTTGGACCGATAGTTCTCGATATACCCTGCGGATCCACCCATGCTATCCACGAACCCCATTCCGTTCCCCATCACTGGGTAGCGGAAGTGCAACCCCTGGGAGATGGTGAAGTCGGAGTTGGTGATGATGGCTAGGTGTTCAAGCAACGGCGTTTTGATGACTGGGGCGTGTGAAAGGAAGATGTTGATGGTGTCTGAGTTGGAGTCGCCTCTCAACTCACCTCCCTTGGCAAGATTGCTGTAGAGTTGGGCTATCTGGATGATACTTATCCACAACTCGCCAACCTTTCCACTGATGCCATCGTAGGCCAAGTTTCCATTGTCAAAGAGGCTGTGGATTTTCAAGCTGCCCCCCAACCCGTAAAGTTTGATGTTGGGCTGGGTGCTCTCGGTTTCGATTTCACAAACGTTCAAATGGTCCACGAGATGGAGGTTTTGAATCGAGTACTCGCCAGTGTGGAACTTGTGGATGATTTTGGGGTCGTCCAACGGCCCATAGATGGTGTAGACAGGACACGGCAACCGGTAGGTGCCGTTCAAGATCGAATCAAACTGGCTGAGGGACGATTTCGACTGTTTGAGCCGAGTTCTGTACGCCTTGAACTCGTCCAGCGCCGAGGGCAGCGGGTTGGACGAGTTGATGACACTGAGATTGTTGAGTTCCTCCACCAACTCGGGGTCTAGCACCTCCAGAAACGCCACGATCTGCTTCAAGTAGCTGAGGTCCTTGTACTCGTCGATGGTGTTTTCGTCCCAGAAACCGAAGTTGCCTGTGTGGATAATGGCGTCTATGTGTTGGCCTCTGCGGAGGGCCTGGTGGTAGAGGGCGGAAATGGAGTCTATGTTGCCCTGGATGTCGGAGATGGCGAGGAATCGCATGCTCATGGTGGCTGGAGGGTAAATGTGGGTAGTGGTGGCAGGCAAGTGGTGGTTGGTGGCGATTGGGACTATCTATGGATGGCCAAATGGCTGATTGCAGCGTCAAACGAGTGGTTATTGGGCCGAGTTGGGCGTCACCAGCTGGAAAATGGCGACAATGGCTTGGGAGTCGACTGGTGTGGCTGGTGGTGGCTAGTCGGATGGTAACCTCTGGTGGTGGCTAGTCGGATGGTAACCTCTGGTGGTGGCTAGTCGACGAGTGGTAACCTCTGCTGGTGCGGTTGGTGTAGTTGGAGGCAATTGGACAATCTTTCTGCTGGTGTAGTTGCAATTGGGCACAATCTGTCGCTGGTACTCCTGTGATGTGTGGATGTTTGCGATGTCTCACGTCTTGTAGTCTCCTTACCACGCCTCGCTCCGCACGTTCTGTTCGTGTAGTGATCCGTGGTGGTGAGTATTTTCATCCAGGCACAGCGAGCGCTACCGCCACTTACAGCCATTAGCGATTTAGCACACGAATAGCACACGAATAGTATACGAATAGCAACGGATAGCACCACGAATAGCACACGGATAGCACCTCGAATAGCGCTAGCCACGCCATTTACCACCACCAGTAACACCACCCAAGCCCCGCTACGAATTCCCACCAGTTTCACCACCACTCCTATCCCTCCCTACGCGCCAGCCCATGCTAGACCCCCAGCAGCGTCTCCGCAACGCCATCATAGAGGGCAACCTCCCCATCACCAAACGACTATTGGCCCGGTTTCCCGAGCTCTGGCTCAATCCCGACCCGTCCCACGACGGATGGACTAACCTCCACTACGCGTCGTTCCACGGCCATTACTTGATCTGCTTCCACTTGGTCTCGTTCATGAACCAGAACATGGGCGTGCTCTCCAACCACTACAGCCACCTCGACCTCCTCACCTTCGACAACCTCCTGGTGCTCCACCTCTCGCTGCTCACCCAGAAGCCACAGACCCTCCACTACCTTCTCCAGGAGTTTCCCGGCAAGTTGTGGTTGAACTACGCCGGAGGGCGCCTGAACCAGACCCCAGCCCACTACAGCTGTATCTACGGCTTCAAGGAGGGCATCAAGTTGTTGTTGGAGTTTGGAGCCGACTGGAAGCTCCAGGACCTGGACGGAAACACCTGCCTCCACTTGTGCCTTGAGTTTGGCAATTTCGACTGCATCCAGGTGATCCTCAAGTACTTGATGACAGTTGCTCCTGATAGGAAGACCTGCGTGGACCAGATCCGCAAGTTCGAGCTGACCAAGAACAACAAGGGCTGGACCGCCATTGAGTATGCCTCCAGTTTCGATCTCATTTCCAAGTACGAGGTGTTGAAGCACGACTTGTTGTTTGACGCCGAACGAGCCGAAGTGGCTTCCGTGCTCAAGACTCCCAATCAGCTCTTCTCCCTCGAGCACAATTCCTCCCAGACTTCGCTTCCTGGAAACAAGGTGCTAGCAAGTCCCATTGTTCCCGTCTCACAGGCACAGAAAGGTGAGGAAGAGCCCACCAAGTCCGACTCAGAAATAAGCCCCAGCGGACGCGCCCATTCGCTGTCGCTTCCCTCGTCATCGACTCCAGAAATAAAGCCCACCACTTCCGCTTCCCGGAGAAGAGCCCAAACGTCTTACTCCTACAAACCACCTGCATCGATCAACGCAAATTTAAACTCGCCTAGATCCAATGTCCCACAGACTCCTTCCAATAGAGCCCCCTCGTTGAAATCATTCACCATATCTCCTTCCATACGGAGCAACAACTACGACGATAACGACAATTTCCTTCCTCCTCCATCTCCCCAGTCGACTATTTCAAACTCTTCGTCTTTGACTAACTCCCCAACAAATATTGCTGTGTTGCCACAAATGGGACGAAAGAAGAGTTTATCCTTCTCAAATGCCCCATTCCAGTTAACACCTATCCCCACTTTCCCGGTGGACAAGGAGGATCACCAGTGGCCCGTGATCAAGACAAGCCCCAACCATATAGTGAACCAAGTATTGCCAGAACTGGGGGCAGTACACGAATTCCACATTTCCCGTGCCTCAAGATCCAACTCCTCGTTTTCTAGCACACCTTCTCCTGTTTTGCTGGCCCAAAAATCACAGGTAGATCTCAGGACTGATCAAATTAGATCACCTACAAAGCAGAACGAATACAGGCAAGAGGGGAATAGGCCGCCTATGGTTCAAACGAGCAAATCCAGAAGCTCCTCAGCATCTTCAATCGCGGCAAAGGTGGCGTTTAACAGCAGCAGGTCATCTCTAGAAAGCCCTGTCAGAAGGCCATCCTTGTCAAATAGGTCATCGTCCGGTGGTGGGAGCGCAAAGCACTCTAGTGGAGATATTTCTCCCGTATTGCGAAAGACAAAGTCTTCTGGCACCCTCCCGGTAAATGGAAGTCACTCTTCACTCAACAAATCATCTTCAACTACGATATTGGAGCAACCTCCTCTGAGTATACCAAGGACTGCTAGCCCTACTAAAGCTGGCTCATTGACTGCATTGAGTAGAACTAGTCTGAAAGGTGCCTCCAACGACAACTTGAAAAGAGGCAACATCAGTAGCATTAGTTTCAGCAGAGTCAGATGAGATATTTGGCACCAATACCACTTATACATAGAAAGTGTTTGTCTTAGTCGGGAATGTTTCCTTGCAGGTATCTATCCGTTTTCAATTGACATTTTGCATTTCGAGAATAATCTCTCGGAACTTTTTATCCAATCTGTAGTTTGTATTGTATAAAGCACCATTATGGGAGTTATAATAGCAATTCTGGTGCTATTGAGTCAAATTTCAACAGAATCTACTGTTATACCAACAAATCGATATTTTGTAGTACCATTTTGTACTCCCTTGCTATTATTGCAGCAATGGAGAGAAATTTTACCAAAATGAGGTGAAAACATCAGTTAATGGCTACGAGAATAAACCAAAAAGATACATCAAAGAAACTAGTGCAATGTTGAGCTTTTATTTCTGGTTTATTTTGTTGAAATTTAGATACTAATAGGCCCTGGTTTCCATGTCAACTTTCTGGTAAGGCCGAAGTAAAATATTTGTGTATCCCATACGTTTATTAACTAAACTAAAATTTTCTTCGATAATTTATGACTGTCTTCAAGTCTTGTTCTAATTTCCAGATCTCCAGTTGTAGGCAGATAATCTCGAGATGAGCGAGAGAAGAATCTTCGTAGAGTTTGATGTCAAGAAACCACCGATTCAAAAACTACCTTCCTTGGATGACAATTGAATCAATGATGTATCCCATTTTCTTCCAAAATTAAATGGTGTTAAGGATAATTAATATAAGAATGTCTCATCATTTTTCCGAAAATTAGGTAAGGGAGATTCTCTGGCACTCTTAGTAGGACAACTTATCATTGAGTAGTTATTATGGTGGTCGATTTTGGCCCACTTTTCGCAGCCAGAATAAGATTCGGCACAAAAATCATCAAGATGAGATTATGAACTACTTTCAAAAGTGAGATGCTTCTGGAGAATAGTTAAGCACCTTTCAATATTAACATACAATCTTCCTGGATCTATAGTGACACACCTCCAGGATCCCCAGTATTGTATTGACATTCCCGCAACATAATGGTCACGTGTACCGATATGAAAAGTCGCGTCTAGACATCTTATAGCCCAACTGCCAACTTGTCACTCTCCATCACTCAGCATGGGTCCGAAGAAGACGACTCAGCCGTCTATTAGCCACTTTTTCAAGTCGCCAAATAAAGAAAAATCTGTCCAAAATGCCCAAAATGTGCCAGAGTCCCTCACAATAGACTTGACCGATGATGATGATGGGAACTCCAACTCACCCGCTAAACAGAACAATGCCAACGGGAAGGCTACAGTATCAAACTACGAAGACAAGCAGCACAATGAGAATTCTAAACAGGAAAAATCAAAAAGTGAAGAGTTAGACAATAAGAAAGTATTGATAGAAGAAACTGGCCCCATCTTACCTTTAGATGAAAATAATACCGGAAAAATGGAGGAAACTGCACCTTCACCCCTTCAAGAAGAACCAATTCCCATGGAAGTAAGTGGAAACGGAAAAATTGAAGACTCTTCTTCAAAAAACACGATTAAATCAACAAAATCAGTTTCCAAACAAACCACCAGTAAGAAAAGCACCAAAGCTGAAAAACCAGCTGCCAAATCTTCCAGAAAAAGAGGCACGAAATCCGAAGCAATGGAAGCAGAACAACCTGCTAAAAGAACAAAAAGCTCTAAGGGAAGGAAAGCCCTTACTCCGTTGGAGAAACAGATCATAGAACTCAAATCAGACAACCCCGATAAAATGCTAGTCATTCAAGTGGGTTATAAGTACAAACTCTTTGGAGAAGATGCCCGAAAAGCAGCCGCAATTCTCAATATCATGTTTATTCCAGGCGGAGATGATGGTGCCAAGGACGACCAGTTCTCGTACTGTTCGTTTCCCGATTTCAAGCTCCACATTAATCTCAAGCGATTATTGACCCACGGACACAAAATTGGGGTTATTAAACAGATGGAAAGCTCGGTGGTCAAAAGTGTGGAGAAGTCAAGTCGTTCTGACTTGATGAAAAGAGAGTTGACCGCTGTTTATACTCGTGGAACCTACATGGGAGATGAAGACATCGGAGAAAGCTTGGGCGACGAAGAAAGTGGTGGCTACATCATATGCGTAAATGTTTCTGCTTCGGGGGAAAGCCCCTCGAAGTCCTTGAAAGTACCCTTTTGCGTGCTTGCCATCCAGCCAGCTACTGGAGAGATTATTCACGATTCATTTGAAGACGTTTATCCATTTAATGAGCTCAATACTCGTCTTCTCTACCTCAATCCGAGCGAAGTGATCATCATAAATAACCAGGAGCAACTAATAGGACAGCTCACAAAACTTATCAGACTCATCAACCCAGAGGTGTTGACCCTCATTAAACCCGTGCCCGACTACCCTGAGATTCAATCTAGTTTGAGTGAATTTTTTACCACAATGGATGATGGGAAGAATCGGGATTTATACGATTACTATACTGTGAATTTCGATGAGCCAACTCAGGTTTGCGTTAGCCACATGATCGAATATCTCAAGGAGTTCAAGCTCAGCAATATTTTCACCATCCCAACCAACATTAGCAAGTTCAAGAACCCGAACTATATGATCTTGTCGCATAATACCATCCAAGCGTTGGAGATTTTTCAAAATTCCACAGATGCCAATTCGAGCCGAGGATCGCTCGTATGGCTTCTTGACCACACGAGGACCCGTTCTGGCAAAAGGCTACTCCGCAAGTGGATTTCGAAGCCTTTGGTTGACCGGGTGCAAATTGAGTCTCGTTTACAATCCATCGAGGACATGTCCCGAGAGTACAACCAGGTAATAGATTCCTTCAAGTCCTTACTTGACAAGATGGGCAAGGTCGACCTCGAGCAGCTCTTGATTAAGGTTCACTACTCAGCCTCCTACAATACTCCCAGAATTAGTCGGTACGAATTATTCAAGATGTTGGAGTGCTTTAACGAAGTTCTCATCAAGGCAAAAACATTTGAAAAGGCAATCGATGCTCTTTCTAATTTCATAAAGTCTCCTCTATTACTCAATATTTTTCAGAAGTTGTTGGAGTTATCTAAGGAGGAAATTGTTCCACATTTTCTTAATACGATCAACTCATCTTCATTCCTCAACGAGGCATCGGAGGACTACAAGGTCAACTTTTTTGACCTCAACTACCGCAATTGGGAAGGAATCACCAACGAATTGGAAGAAATAAGCAAGCTTGAAGAAGCTTTGGAACAAGAACTCGAAGCTGTTCGTAAGCTCCTCAAACGTCCCCAGCTTAAGTACACCACTAACAACAGGGAACCATATTTGATTGAAGTCAGGAATGGACCACAGGTAGATGCGTTATCCGCCAATTTCCAACGGATCAATGGAACCCTCCTGGTATCGAGATTCCGGACATCTGAAATCTCTGAGCTCTACAAGCTCCTCAAGTATCGCCAAGAGCGTCTCACGAACAGTTGCGACGAATCATTCAATCAGTTTTTGGTGGAAATAGACCAAAACCACCAGTACTTTAGCCACATCATCCAGATAGTTTCACAGTTTGATTGTCTTTTATCACTAACGGCGGCTTCATCAATCAGGGGGAACTATAGCAAGCCTGAGCTTGTGTCTTCACAAACGATCGATGTTCGGAATGGAAGAAACCCCATCATAGAGAATTTAACTCCTACATATGTGCCCAACAACATCAGCTTGAGTTACGATAAGGAACGAGTGTTAATTTTAACAGGCCCCAATATGGGAGGAAAATCATCATATGTCAAACAGATCGGTCTAATGATCATAATGGCACAAATAGGTTGTTATCTCCCATGCGATTCGGCAGTGGTGGGGATATTTGACTCCATTTTCATACGGATGGGCTCGAACGACAATATCTTGAAGGGAACATCGACGTTCATGAACGAAATGTTGGAGTGTTATGACGTGCTCTCGGGAATGACATCCAAGTCCTTGATTATATTGGACGAGGTAGGAAGAGGAACCAGCACCAACGACGGAATATCCATTGCATATGCTATCTTGCGGTACTTGATTGAATCGCAACTAGCTCCTATAGTCCTATTCATCACGCATTACCCTTCATTGCATGTTCTTGAGTCGACCTATTCGTCTGTGATTAATTACCACATGGGCTACAAAGAGATAAAAAATGACGATCTGCAATTCCCTGAGATCGTCTTCTTGTACACTTTGGTCAGAGGAGTAGTCAACAATCTGTATGGGTTGAATGTGGCAAGGTTGGCTGATTTGCCGGAAGACGTGATCAAGATGGCATTTGAGGTGAGTGAAAAATTGAAGAACACCATTGAGGTGGAGCAAGTCGAGTCATTTGTTGGTAGGAGTGTCCGCTTGCTCAAGCAGATTACCAGTGGAGAAAGTAGCGAGAAGATTGTGGAGGAATTGGAGTTTTTGAGTAGAAACGAATAATCACCCTTAGGGTTTTTTTCCCATAATTATGGAAGTTGCGTATCCACTGATCCAGTAGGAGAGGCAGTCACTAAAAGTCTAGTCTAGCATTCTAGCATTATATTTATTAACTCGGTTCAGAAATTTGTAAATAATTCAATAGACTGTGAGAGTATACTGTCTAAGTATTTCAAAAATATTTTTGTGATAACATAATACTACTTTCAATACCATATTCCAATAAACTACACAATATATTGATCAAAAGTATTCTAGACAAATACATCTAGTTCGGATATTGCCCATAATCTCATTTTTATTCGTAATCTTATAAATATCTAAGCACGTTTGTGTCTCTATCTCAAATCCCCATTTACTTCAAGTCAAAAAACTTGATAGCCAGCTCATTGAACTCAACAGGATTATCAAGGTATATGTGATGCCCAGCATTCTGTATAATCTGATAATCCGATAAGTTAGGGTCCAATTCGTTCAATTGCTCCCAGATGTATTCACCGCCCTTGTGGTTCATCCAGTCTCTATCGCCATACAACCAAAGTGTCCGAACCTTTGACTTGCTCAAGTAATCAATAAACCCTCTGTCGCAGAGCGGGAGCCTAGGCAAAATCCTGTGGTTGATAAACTTGGTGATGGCTAACTCTCCCGAGCCCTGGTATTGGTTAAAGATGGAATACGAATAATTGTGTAGCTTCAAGATCAAATCGGTGGAAGATATTGCCGACGAGGAGCCAGGTTTGATGCTCGTACCAATGATCTCCTCGTCCTCATTTGTCTTAACGTTCTTGAACCGCAGAAACGACCACACTGAGAGGATTTTGGAGTACAATGGACCGAAATACTGTGCTATCTGGAACGGTGACTTGTGATACTGCCATATCTTCTTCAAAACCAAGTTCTTGGGGAATCTCGGTCTGCCCAACCTTTGCCAGAGCTTCTCGATGTCCTTGTTGATCAAGAGGTTGTCGTTTTCGTCCTGGAAATGCAACTCTTGGAAGGGGTCTCCTCCGACCTCGTGGTGGTTGAACTGGAACTTCTTATTGTTAAGCAAGCTGACGTCGCTGGACTCGGTACCCATGGGACTGACAAGCATGAATTCCAGGACAAGGTTGTCCTTGTTGTATTTCATCAAGTAGCAGCTCGAGAGGTATGCTCCCATGGAGTGGGCAATAAGCTTGAAGTGGCGGATGTGGCGCTTCTTACGCCAGAGCTCGAGCCGGTCAATGAACCAGTTCTCGATTTCCAAAATCTGGGTGATCTTCTGGGGTACGGTGGCTGGGTCTGTCAAGAAGTGCTGGGGAAACTTGGGCCTCGAGGAGTTTCCAAACCCGGGCAAATCGATAAGATGGAGTCTGATGCCTCGTTTGGACTTCAAGATCGACTCAATGTTCTTGATAAAGAAGCCAATGGCTGCCATATACCCGTGGATGATCACCACATGGGTCTGCTCGTCCTCGGGGACCTCAGGACCATTTACTAAGTAGAGTTCATGTATAGAGACGTAGTCATCTATGGCCACGTCTAGGAGCTCTCCTGTGAATTGGGGAGTGGAGGGCACGTCTGTGTAGTTGTTCGTGGCGGGGGACTCGTCGTCTTGGGTGGCAGCAGGCTCTGTGTGCTTGGCAGACTCTTGTGATTGTGTAGCACTGTTGGACCTCTCTGTGCTCTGCTTCACACCAGCGATCTCTGGCTCCTTCAAGTGGATGTCGTCTGACAAAATGGCCCTGAAAAGCTCATACTCGATGTGACGGTTGTTGAGACGAGCACGAGCAATGGCTATATTCTGTGAATCGCTCGCACGAGTCGCCTTCATCAACACACTTGGACTCGACCACCAGTCCTGGATAGAGGCTAGGAGGGAGATAGAGGTGGGGCTGGAGGCGGGGGTTTTGGAAGCAACGGAGCCAGATGTGGAAGCTGTGGTGGTGGTAGTGGCGATGGAACTCCCCGAGACCTTCCGCTCGGGAACAGTCGGCTCTCCCATTGGCCGTGTGTTGGTGGAAGTAGATGCCATTCTGGAGGATGGCAACTATCGCAGTGACCTTATCAGGGATTGCGATAGCATCACGTGCGAAGCTTGTGATCTACGCTGAGCCGAAGGGTCCGTCTATTATCTATGGCATAGGAGAAGTGAAGAATTAGGGCAGGAATGGGGTCCAGGCAAGGCATAATCTGAGCCATCATGGACTCTTTAAAATATAATCTGAACCATCATGTTCTCTTTATTTAACCCGAGTCATCATCATGGGTGGCGGCTCACCGCTGGACCTTGTGGTCGATTTCTTCGTACGCTGGAGGAGCAGCAGAGTTTCTAGAGGTGCCCTCGTGCACAGCACCGTAGCTGGGCGAATGCACGGCGCTGGGCTGGCTTCTAAGCGGCTGGCTCTGGTCAGAGTGAATGCTGGTGTTGTGGGTGTGGTGGTAGTGGTGCTCGTGTCTGTGGGGCGTCTGGTTCTCGATGTCGTTGCGGTAGATGTAGTAGATCTTGGTGTCTCCCTGCGAGTAGGGAGGGTACTTGGCAATGATGTACCACGAATGGATCAATCCTGGCAAGTAGCCCAAGAAGCACAACAAGATATTGATCCAGGAATCGGCGGAACAGAACCCTCTTCTGATCCACACCGGCAAGGGAGGGAAGAGCACTGATATTATCACGAGAAAGCAGTCGAATAAGCAACCACACCAGCACATTGTATAATGGAGAGTGTAGTGTAGTGAGGAGGGGGTGCTCCTTTATATAGGGTGGATGACCATTAATTATCGCACGGCGTGCGCGTACCGATGGCCAACTGCTGCAAAATGGTCTGGTGCCATATGCCATAATTGTAGGGTGGCAATCAGGAGTGGATGTGTTACCAGCGCAATAGCTTGAACAGGAGGTACTGGGCCAATTGCAAATCAGAAGTAGATGATGTGTTACTAGCACGTAAGCTCGCAAAGAGATATTCCAACCAGCGCTCAGAATGAGTTTGTAGCTCGTAACTTGCGAGTGGGCAAGTGGGCCAAATTGACTACGTGATTTGACTATGAAGGATCCACTTCTGATGAAATTTCCATAATATCTCTAGGAAGAACAACTAGGTGTCAGTACCTGTCTGATGAGGTAACTTGATTCTTCTTTTTTATCTCTTCTCTATTAAATAAGTTATCTAATTGCTTGGTGATAGACGATAGAAATACTGAGAATTAGCAAATTTGTGCAAGTGGAGGTAGATTAATTATTACTAACCAAATACATATAACCTTAGGTGATATTGATCTTGAAGGTGATTAATTGTTCATATAATTGAGCTATCATATTTGTTGGTTATTTACCCCCTGGCTCATGTGTAATAAATTCTCACGGAGGGAGCTACAGAATACTAACCAAATGAATAAAAGATTCGATCTGTATATCCATGACTGCAAATTCACCAATCCTTCAAAAGTCGACCACGTCTAACTACGAGCTCGGTTCAACTTGCATCCGATATGGAATCAATTCGTTACGACTATTTCTACTAATATTTATTAGTTCCACCTTTTGAATCATCGGCTGACAGAGAAACTTCTGGGATAAATCTTATGTCCTCCTTCTGTCTTCAATATTCTATGGAAGTCTCCTCATTTGTGAGCTTCCATCTGGATTTCGAATGAACTACATTCTGGACCTAAAAAAACCTCCAAAACCCCAATCTCTCTGCTGACTACTTCCATTTATCCTCACTTCCTTCACATTAATTTCAGCCATTGAGCTTGATCCACACTTGCCTAAGCCCTCAACAAACTCCACTTTTTGCTGGTGACTCCCATTTGCAACTACGGTCGACGTCCTGCACATAGCATTTTGCCATCAGTCCCAGGCTCACTCACGAAGACACTGTCCTTTATCGACTGGTGTTAGTGCTGTCTCTCTATACCAGTTCATCACGGACAGGCAAGCAAAAGTGCAGAATTAGGCTCATTCATTTGCAAGTTCCGACTGAGCGGCAAGAAAGTCTACAATTTTTCTCGTTATTCTGAGGTTTCTTCCCGTCAGCCATGTCATCCATATCACTCAATATAACCCACAACTTCGCCACCAAGAAGGTGACGTTCCCCAAGTCTGCCACGATCCATCAGGTGGCCGAGGCTGCTCTTGAGAAGTTTGGCATTCGAAATGGTGCCGTGGGCCAGCTCCTCTACAACGACAAACCATTGGATAGCTCGTTACCCTTGAGGCTCACTAACCTCACCAACAACTCCAAATTGAAGTTGGTGCTCAGGTCAGGTGGTGGAAAGGGCACTCCAATCAACGTCAAATTGACCATTAGCTATCCCGAAGAATCAAAAACCATTATTGGCAAAGTTGATTCCAGTGTCACATTGCATCAATTGCTCGAACAATTCGGGTCAAGCAATAGTATTGACTTGCTCTCCAAACAATCTCAATTGGTTATACTGAACACCACTTACAACAGTGCCGATTACCAGCAGAAACAATTGAAAGCAATTGTGGGCAATGTGTCCAGTATGGTAATTCGCATGGTGTTTGTGAAGAGTCAAGACGAGAATCAAAAGAGGCAGCAAGAGCAAAAAGCTATTGTGGAGAGACAATTGCAGTTACAGAGAGAGAGGAACGAGAAATTGAGAGTAGAGAAGTTAAAGGAGCAAGAGCAACAGGAACAAGCTAGAGCACAAGCACAAGAAGACGAGGATGTTAACATGGAGGATGCCATTGATGAATCTAAAGAAAAGCAAGTTGGGTCAACCTCTAATTCTAGCCAATCCAGACCAACAACCGTGGTTCAGAAGCCAACTAACGAAACGCCGGGTGATTCTTTAATCGAGCAACCGGAGCAAGATAAATTTCAAGAGACAGCCACCGAATCCCCTCAGCTCTATCTACCCGAATCTCGCTCTACCTCGAGCTACGAGAATCCAGACGAAGATTATGAAATGACTGTTAGCCAGGCCATGACTTACCAAAAGTTGATCCAAGACTCCGCCAAGAGGAAGAAGAAGGTTGTGAATGTTCCTCAAAAGTACAACTTGAGAATTAAGTTTCCAGACAGATCGATTTTGCAAATCAACTTGCTCCAAGATGTGCAGTCAATTAAGTTTGGCCAGCTTTTGAAGAAGATCGACGAATTGTTGCTTGAGGAGTTCGTGGGGAAGTATCACCTCAAATTGGGATACCCACCTTTTCAAAAGATCCAGACCTCCTTTGATTACAATAATACGCTTCTCGTCAAGTTGCCTGAATTTCAAAGCGAACGTAGTGTGTTTATTTGGGAGTATAATGGCAGTGAGAAGAAGTCCGGACCCTTCGTGAAGCCTGGCGCAATTGCTGATATCAAGACGTCGAGCGAGCTTCCGGAAGTGGTATTGGAGAGTCACAGAGGGGAATTACCAGGAGATGCCACAACTTCGGAGGTCAAACCGGTGCTGGGATCCACAAGTTCGAAAGATCCCAAGGCCAAAAGTGGTCCTAAGTTGCCTAGATGGTTCAAAACCAAGTAGGATAGGTAAAGCCCAATAAAGCATTACACCGGATTCATTCTCCTACAGTAAGAACTTCTAGAGTAGCACAGCAGATGCAATTACCCCAAATAGAGGAAGTAAGGCACAAAGTAGTATTACTGCAGGAATTGGAAAGTAAATACACAATTAGGATGCCACAAGTAGAAGACTATTGCGATAACCGTAGTTTAATCTTTTCAATAGCAGACATACACAATTGCGATAGCACAAGTAGAAGAATATGAAGTCCCATGAATAGGAAAGAAAATCGACATTCCCTACCTCATGATTGAAAACAATACGTATACATCAATTAGAAAAGTACGTGCCAACCACGAATTGATCAAGAATACATTTACGATACCACAAGCAGGAGAGTAATCCCAACTCATTTTTTGGAAAATTAATATGCAATTGCGATCAGAAATAGGGTATTTCAAAAGAGTGTCAAATCCACAATTGGGATACCTCAATCAATTCCTAAGCCATTATTGAATGCAAATTCACAGTATTAAAAGATATTCCGACTCAGGAAGGTCAGGTCATTGCAATACGTCAACTGGAAGGTATTATTAGCCATTGGAAAGAAAATACACAATGCGAGGCACCTCAATTAGAAGACAATTCCTAATTACTCAAAGCTGTGTCCAATTGCGATTAGAATCTGGCCCGAGATGCCACATCTTAGATCACCAACGTCCAGCACATCGCTCTCAACTATATTACAGGTAATTTCAGGTGCACTGACTTATAGTTTACAGCTTGCTCTGGAGGCAATTTCTTCTATTGGACAGAATAAACTCGTTGACACTCCAATTGACACACCACGTTTCGCCACCCAAACGCACCTAGCTATACGAACACCATGGCGTTTTCTTGGCTCGGCAGACCCGCTCAAAGCCCCGAGCACCTGCAGAAACATTTGGGCTTCCAGACATACACTGGAACCACGTGTCACGTGCTCGGACTTTTGTAGGGTGGCTGCCGCACGCTTGGCCTGCCAATTACAGCCAGCCGCTGCTTATCTGGGCGGCCCTGAATCGGCATGTACTATTATCCCGGCACCAAGTTGCCAGCCAAGGGCCACCCAGCCTTCGAAGTTCCACGACGTTCCAACCTGTCCATCAAGGTCCACATGCCCACTGGCCAGAGCCGTGCCTCCCCTCTCT
This sequence comes from Suhomyces tanzawaensis NRRL Y-17324, assembly GCF_001661415.1. Taxonomy (NCBI): domain Eukaryota; kingdom Fungi; phylum Ascomycota; class Pichiomycetes; order Serinales; family Debaryomycetaceae; genus Suhomyces; species Suhomyces tanzawaensis. Next base: position 2,309,943 of record NW_017963636.1, read on the forward strand.
GGTGCTAGTATAGCCGTGGCTGATAGGGGCCAGCAATGACTCATAGATAACCCTCCTCATTAGTAAGTCAGGCTCAGAATTACGAGTTAGTACCCAGAAACCTGCAGGTTGCACGTACATCTGAGACCGATTCTCCAACTTAAGGTTCAGCCTGCCGCATTAGGCAGGCAGGCGAAAAATTTTCACCCGCCGCACCCCACGCTCGTAAACTATAAAGGCACCTCCAATCCCCCCTCACCCAGTTCTTCTCACCACAACAACAACCACACATAACCACCAAATTGCTTTATTATTTTCCCCATATTTCCCCAAGTTTTGAGTAGTGTTCAAAATGTGTGCTTAAACTAGTTTTCCAAACAGTTTTATAATTGATCGTTTTATTATATGTTAGAAAGATCCCAAGTGTTTATAAAAATAAACCCTTAGTTGTTGTTAAATTCCATTACAAAATGTTAACGTGAATTCAAAATCTCCCGTCCATAATGACGTTGTTGTTCGTACTATTATTTCCCTAGGTTACCAGTCAAGTTCCAGTTCCAGTATATTTACCCCACTATCACAAAAGAATATCAAGTTTACAATGTCCGCTCCCAGCCCAATGATCTTATCGGGTGACTCCGCCATGTTCGAGTCCGAAGATTTATTTACTCCTCACGCCAACCAGCACTTCAACCTTTTCGAAGGCCAAGATGCTGTTGCCTCTGTCGAAAAGAGAGCCATCGATCCGCCACTCGGATCCATGCCAAACTACAAGTCGTCTGCTGCCGATGCCCACAATGTGGAAGTGACTCCTGCTTCCCCATTCCAGATTCATTCCAGCGTTCTTGAATCCGTATTCTCGAGCGTCTTGGATNAACACGATCAGCTCCAGGACCAGACTCCTATGTTTGACGAGTTAGACTTCATCGTGGAGGGCTCCAAGATCAACTCCAAGGACGATTGGGTGTCACTCTTCGGAAACGAAGAGTCCATGGCTCCAATTGGAGAATCTGTGGCGCCTCCCACTGGAAGTGCTCTCTACGAAACCAGCGAACAGATTGAAGAGCCAGTCTCTTTGATTGCTGAAGAACCCGTGGCCCCTGTCGTGTCCAAGAGACTGTTCAGCGAGGTCGAGGAGTCTTTGGAATTCGCTCCATTCAAGCACCACAAGAAAGAACAGCCTACCCAGTTGTTTACCCCAAACCCATCATCCACCCTCCCTACACCCTTGTTGGATAGCACTGCTAAGCCCAAGAAGGACTCGAGCAAGAAGCTCGACCATCTTGGGGTTGTCAGCTACTCCAAGAAGCAACGTTCCCAGCCTTTGATGCCAGTTGAGCTCGACTCATCTGATCCTGCTCTGTTGAAGCGTGCCAAGAACACCGAGGCCGCCAGAAGATCCAGAGCTCGTAAGATGGAGAGAATGTCTCAGTTGGAAGAGAAGGTGGAGTCATTGATCAATGACAAGGAAGAGTTGATTTCCGAGGTTGCCAGATTGAAGGAGTTGTTGATGGCCAACGGCATACAGTCGTAGGTATAATAGAAAAGCAAAAAAAAATGATACTATTTATGACCTTTAGTTCTTTTGTGTGTTGAATATATGTTTAGAGAGATAATTGTAGAGTAAGGATACACTTAAACAAAGCGAAGGCTATGGATTTTGAACCTGGCTTTGATATCGAATTCAAACTAACTTTCGTCTATATTGAGATCGTTCTTTGCAGAAAACCAATAGATCTTGTTGTAAGACTCCCGCTGGCAGTACTAGGATATTGCCTGAAGTAATAAAAGATGAGAACCTATTGATTCCCAGTTCATTCAGCATACTTCTGAATGGTCAATAGGATTTACCTTGTGTGGGTATAATTTAGCACAGCCAATAAAGGGCTCGTTATATCCAATCTGTGTGATGAGATCGCCCTCATTTACGAGATACTACATCCCTTATTTACGAGCAGATGAAGCAGTAGCAAAATAGTAATACGATCAAAATATCATCAGCTGGCTGGGCGTATTATCATGAGTGCCGACCAGCAGAGTACCATCTACCGTGCCCTGGTCCACATGGCACTATTCACCCAACAGTCACCAAGACGGATCACGTGACCCGCCATATCCCGCACCTGACCTGACTCGGCCTAATTAATTGGTGCTTCTGCGTCCTGCACCAGGAGTCGCCGACATTTATTGCTTCGCTGAGACCCTGCAAGTGGAGTCATTTCACGACATGACCTGACGCCAACGGTCGAGATACATGCAGCTGGTGGTCACAGGACGTCCACGTCAGACACCGCCAACTGGCACCATCTGGCGGGCCGTAGATTCAGCCTGGATCAACCCCGCGAAGCAGTGTAGGATGCACCTGACAATCAGATTAGATCCCCTCCCCCCGATGTGTGATTTCAGGAGCACGGCATCTGCTTATCTTTGCGATTGTCGGGCCTTTTCAGCTCAGTGTCAGTTGCAATGACACTCGCACGAAATGTCGCACGCCAATTAATTGCCAGAGATATCTCGCCGCGGAATCGCGATCGTCGCCAATATGCACCGGCGACTGGTGGGTCTTCCAAACGCCAGAAACGCCTGTGCTTCGAGTCCAGCACTCTTACCCCGAGACTCCATCTCCACGTCTATCCCCATGCCGTTTGCACCGCTCTAACCCTTCTGGTGCTCTCGCCAGGCATCCGCGGAGGGGCCCGCGGCGGGACGCCAGGACCGTGCATGGTTTGTGTCACCGAGCACCTGACAAAAGTTTCTTTTGGCCATCCCATTGCCCATTTTTCACCTACTTAAGAACCAGATCCGCCTGCTCAAACCTCCAGTGCAGTCCCGCTGAAACAACATGAGCTACGATCCGGAAAAAGCAGCAGGGCCTAGTTCCCTCAAGAAGTCGTCTGTCGACTCGTTTGAAAAGTCGTTGGAAGACCATTCCGGCACCGCTGAGCTCCTGAGCCAGAAGCTAGGCTTCCTCCATAAGATGGCGGTGTTTTTGAACGCCGAAACCAAGGGTGTGGATTTGATCACCGACGAGGAGAAGACCGACGACTCCATTTTGAACGCAGCCACCATGTGGTGGTCTGCCAACTTGGTCATTGCCACGTTCTCGTTGGGTGCTCTTGGAATCACCGTTTTTGGGTTGGACTTCTGGACCTCGGTGTTGACCATCATCTTCTTCTCGCTCTTGGGTGTGTTGCCAGTGGCGTTCTTTTCCACCTTTGGCCCCAAGCTCGGGTTGAGACAGATGATTTTGTCCAAGTTCTTGATGGGCAACTACGCCATGAGAATCTTTGCGCTCATCAACTTGGTGGCATGTGTGGGCTGGGGTGCCGTCAACATCATGGCGCTGGCCCAATTGCTCCACATCGTCAACAACGGCACACTTCCCCCATGGGCCGGCTGTCTCATTATTGTGGTGTTGACCATTTTTGTCAGTCTTTGCGGCTATCACGTTATCCACATCTACGAGAAGTGGAGTTGGATCCCCAACGCCGTGGCATTTATCGCCATCATCGCCAGAATGTCCATCTCCAAGAACTTCACCTTTGGCCACATGGTCGGGGGCGCCAACACCGCTGGCTCGGTTTTCTCGTTCGGAGGTGCAGTATTTGGCTTTGCCACTGGCTGGACCACCTACGCATCCGACTACACCGTCTACCAGCCTAGAAACGCCAACGCCACCAGAATCTTCTTCGGTATCTTGGTCGGCTTGTGGGTGCCTCTCTTGTTCACCCTCATTTTGGGTGCTGCCTGTGCCACTGGCACTTTGACTGACGAGGTCTGGGCCAAGAACTGGGAGGAGAACTCGGTGGGTGGCTTGGTGTACTCCATCTTGGTCGTGGACTCGTTGCACGGGTTCGGCCAGTTCTTGTGTGTGCTTTTGGCGTTGTCCACAGTTGCAAACAACGTGCCTAACATGTACTCGATGGCGCTCTCATCCCAGGCATTCTGGTCGCCTTTGGCCAGAATCCCCAGAGTGGCCTGGTCGTTGGTTGGTAACTTTGCCACCCTCGCCATCTCCATCCCTGCCTACTACAAGTTCGACAGCTTCATGTCCCAGTTCATGAGTTTGGTGTCGTACTACTTGGCCATCTACCTGTCGATTTGCTTGAGTGAGCACTTTATCCACAACAAGGGCGACTTTGCTGCCTACGACTACGAGCACTACAAGGACCCCAGCATTTACTCCAAGGGTATTGCGGGTATTTTTGCCTTCTGCTGTGGTGTTGCTGGTGTTGTGGTGGGTATGGCCCAGGAGTGGTACGTCGGTGTTCTTGGACGCAAGATCGGAGAGCACGGTGGTGATATCGGTTTCGAGTTGGCTTTCGCCTTTGCTTTCATTGGTTACAACTTGGTAAGGCCGTTTGAAAAGAAGTACACCGGCCGTTAATGTATTTATAGATCTAATTTATTATAGAAGGAAATGACTGTAGGTATGGGGTTGGAATCGAATATGAACTGGATTATGGACTTGACGATTATGCACTAGTTAGGATTATGGACTAGTTTGTGTATCCAATGTAAATGAAACCATCTATGAAGTGGTACTTTCTGAAACCGAGCTAACTTATGATTTTTGGGATTATTGCACCCATAATTAATATCTCAGTTCAGTGTAACTCAATTAATAATTAAAGTTAAAGAGAACACATCTAGTTGAATTCGACTAGTGTCTTCCTGATAAAAAACTGTCTAATTACCTTCGAGTCCTTGTCCCCTGAAACATCAGATTACTTCTCTGTTAAAGTGTACACCAATAACCTTAGATTATGTTTTGGCCTATGACTTTTTAAAGAACTTTAAGAACTATATGCTAGTGAAAGTTTGAAAACTCAGCCTTTATTTTTGGAAATGCAATTAACTGCTCTACTTTCTCTTGTCATCTTTTCTAACTCCTCAAGTATTTCTTCAAATGCAACTCTATACTATAATACATTTCTATTTACAAGTTATTCTCCCTCGAGCACCACGTTGAAGTTCAATAATTGATTGTAGGACACCAACTTTCCTTCGAGTCCAAACGTGTTCAAGGCTATATATATTTCATTGATCAATTCTGGATCTATGGGACTAGATTCAAGCTCGTTGGCATTGATCTTCGTAAGATGCTTATCCATGTGTGTTTCGAGATAATTATCCAAGTGTGGCATAAGCCACATGATGCGACCCAAATCATCAGACTTTGTGCTGGCACGGAGTAACACTTTGAACAATTCCTTCGTAAAAATTTTGGATGCAAATTCCTTAGGAGAGTACGATTGAGAAACCAACAATTGCCAGCCTGAGGCTTCCTTCCTAATGATTTCATTAGACTTTGCTCCTAGCGTTAATGCAATCTGTATGTTTTCCTTCTTGAATTCCTTATCAACTGGTGTAAACTCCATGGCGTGAACAATGATTTTATTGAACAACAAATCAATGAATTGAAACTGTTCCAATTGGATGCACCCTTTGATGGTATGGTGAATTGTATCCAACGGGATTAACAAAGGTTCTTCACAACTGTACGTGATTGGCTCAATTTCAAGTTGTCTCTCTTTGTGCCGAATAAATCTCGACTTGGACATGAGTCCAGCCAAATACGACTTGTTTAACACCTTTTCATGCTGGATGATATCATCGAGCCTGTAAAACGAAAGCAACTGCTTGAAAGACTCACTATCGTTCCGAATAATATGATAGTCTATTAATGTCCTCAAGAATGCTGGGTTCTGTTCAACAGCTTCTTGAACATGATAAGCCATTTTTGGAACTTTAGAAACCGAAAGTTCGTCCTGGGGGGACGCTAAAACTGTTTGACGATGCTTATATTGTGGAATAGATTGATATACCACTGACTGAAAATTGTATAGCTCAAGTTTTCCGAATTCATCCATCAAAACCTGAAAAATCTCGACATTCGGAGTGAACTGACTGGATCTTAAGAGAACCTTCACGATGTTAATCAGTAAGTCTAAATGTGCAAGCTCCCTTGTAGTTTTGGAATTTTTGTATTCATCAAAGGCTTCTTTAAAACCCTGGAAATACTCTGAATTATCAATTGTTTGAGAAGAAAACTTGACGAAATTATTGTTTTGAACGGCTTTACTATAATCCGAGCGGTCATAGTTCACATACTGTGATGATTTAAAATGCTGGAAGTAAAGTCTGAGCGTTTCAATCGAATTAAATGCGTCTGATGATTTCAACTCGAGCAACAATCCAGAAATCGCTTCTGAGTCTAAGTTGTGAAAAAACTGTTCAAAAGACTCTGGCACTCCCTTAGACTGCTTGTCATATATTGTGCTTAATAGTTTGAGGATTTCAACCTTCCTTTCCTGGCTACTAATTTCCTTGATTAAGTTACGAAACAAAAATGAATTGGATTGGGTGATCCTCGGTAAGTGCTTGGAATGAAACAAGTGACGCAAGTTTATCTCCACCAAAACCGAGTTTATAAGTGAGGTGGCCAAAAATAATATAGATGCTTTCATATCTGAATCCGTGTAGGTGAGCAGGTGTTTTTCACCACTGGAAGAAAGACTTGAACTGCCTAACGCCTTTTGGAGCTCAGCATAGGACCTCACTGGCTCAGCTTTTTCGGGATTGGTGAACAACTTCTTGATATTTGTTTCGTCTCTGAAGATTTCAACCACCTTGCTTCTGTGCTTATGAAAGGTTTCTGCCAATGCCCTGTCCTGTGCTATCGACTCAATTTTGCTTGCGGACCTCTTGTTGGCCCTTATCGAGCGTTTTTCATTTCGTATCCTCCGGATGGTTTCCTTCGATGTAAGTCTTACTGGATCTGCTTTGTCCCGTTCTTCGATGACATTAATTAGCTGAGCTTGGGATTGAGGTGATATTCTAGGTCGTACAACGTAGGTTCTTGTAGACTGGCCTTGGAAGCCCTTCGGTCTTGTGCCGTGTAAAATGTACGACACTCGGAGCGCTAGCACCTCGTACGACGGCGAACACGCTGTAGAGCCGCAACGAGTCACACACAACATGCTGACGGTCAGAGTGGCTAACTGAAAGAAATCAATAGTGCACCAGGCACTCACGTGACAGCCAGTCAGTTGCGCATAAGCCAACGCCCACAGTCGGATCCGACAATTCCATTCATACTATTCGTACCATTCATTCCATTGTTCCAAGATGAAGTTTGCCACTGTCTTAGCCGGTCTTTTCGCCTCTGCGTGTGTGTCTGCTGCGCCTGCAATTGACCCCAATGTCGCCAAAGAGCTCATCAAGTTCCCCGTTGAATATACACTTGTGGAGTACCCCGACGTGGGAGCCAGAGATGTGGCTGAGTTCAACAACGGAGACACCATCACGTTGCAGTACTCCGTAAGCAACCAGGAGGATAAGGAGGTGTCTTTGGTCGGAGTGGGTGGCAGTTTCCGTGACCCCACCAACAACCAGATCAAGACCAACTTGACGGCAGCTGCCATTGGTCCCTATGTGTTGGCACCAGGCCAATCGCAAACCTTCGTGCAGAAGGTGCCCTTGAACTTAATTCCCGACAACTACTTGTTGACACCTGAGGTGTATGTGTTCTACAACGATGAGATGAAGGCCCTCTCGATTAGAGGCCAGTTGGCAGTTGTGAGCGACGTGACCATCTCGTTGTTCAACCCACAATTATTGTTCTTGGAGCTTGTTTTGGCCGCCACTGTTGCTGGATTGGCCTATGTGGCCTACCAGATCTGGGGTGCCAGCTACTTCGCTGGCACTGCTCCTGTGGCTCCTAAGATCAGAAAGACCGCGAGTGGTTCCACCGTTGTTTCCGATGCTGCCTGGTTGCCAGATGTGCATGTCAAGCAGAAGAAGTCCAAGAAGGTGGACTAATGGTTGTATATAGTAATAGTGAATTTAGTGCTATTGGTCGTGTGAATGGTGGTGATGGATGCCAGAGTGTTAGTTCCGAAGTAGAGCTGTAGAATGTTGCTGCAAGTGGCAGCCAGAGTGTGAATATTACTGCTTGGTAGACTGCTTGGTAGCCATAGTTAATGTTAATAGCGCTACCCATACTTAATGTACTAATGGTAGCCGTAATTCATGTACTAGTGGTAGCCATAGTTAATCTTACTAGCTGGCAGAGCCGTAGAATGGCACTATCCGCTGGTAGAGTCGTAGGACTGAATGCTGTATTGGTACAAGTAGAATGTTACATCCATTGGTCACCAAACATGCTTTTATCGCATTAGTAGAGCCGTGATGCCGCCATTGGTATCCAGATCCGTTTGGCCGCCAGTTATTGGTACCGTCGTACAAATGATTGCCATTGCCTGTTGCGTAGCCGTGGAAACCCATCAATGGCTGTCAATAATTGCAGCCTAGCCAGGGCTCCACTGCGAATCGCCCGCTGAAACGGACTCTCGCTAGAGACCAGTACGGGACCGCGCCGCGCTTCGCGCTTCCTCCCTAGACTCCGCCCTAGGCTCCCCACGCACCGCCCTAGGCTCCCACCACCTCCTCATTACGGTTGCTAACTATCTATTTTTGTTCACACCGATTGCATCCATTCTAAGCCCCCAGGCACTATCCACCACCATAAATCACTACGCCATCCCCACCACCTCCCGCTCCACCACGCCAGTCGGCCATGAAGCTCTACCTCAATGAACGGCCCCGAACCTTCATTGTCACCAGTGATACCCATGCTCTCATTATCAGGCATCCGTACCCCAAGTACAAAGGGTCTCACCACCTCCATCTCCATCTGAAGTCCCATGGTAGCGGGTCCTCGGGCTCGTCAGCAGCTAACGCCACCAGCACCAAGGTGATCGTGGAATTCGTCAACAAATCCTACATCAACTTCAGCAACTTCAAAGATATCACCCCCAGCAAGTCCAGACACAACAAGGAGATTTTGGGGTTCCTAGGCCTCTTAAACGTGGGTGCCAACATCTACCTCGGATTCATCACCCGTGAGTTGACGGTGGCATGCCCCACGGTAGGAGAAAACATCAACAAGATCGCAGCTGTGGACTTCTTCTGCTTAAACAACGACGAATGGGACCACCTCCACGGCTCAAGCGACGACATCCCCCAGACCAGCCAGAACTCACAAGCACAGGCTCAGGAACGGGACAAAAGTGGCGAATACCCGGTCAACTCAGTGCGCAAGCTACTTTCCTCGGGAGCATTCTTCTACTCCAGGGACTTCGATGTCACTTCCAACGTCCAGGAACGTGGCTTGAACCGCAGCGAGTCGGATGCCCAGTTCACCTTGCTTGCAGACTCTGCGTTCTTTCAGCGATTCATGTGGAACTGGTTCATGAGCTCAGAATTGATTGAGTTCCGTAATCGTCTATCGTTGCATGAACAGATCATTTTTGATTCCTCAGGATTTTTGGTGACAATCACAAGAGGATTCGCAAAGACCTTGAACACCCAAGTTTCAGACACTGAAGAAGGTCTAATCACCATTATCTCAAAACAGGCATGCATAAAAAACGGACCGTTGTTCGGAGACTGGGGCTGTGACGACGAAGGCTCGGTATCCAACTTCGTCGAAACAGAACTCATCATATACACCCCAAAGTTTTGCTTCGCATATGTCATAGTAAGAGGAAATGTTCCCGTTTATTGGGAATTGGAGAATAACTTTTCCAAAAAGAATATCATATCCTCCAAAAAGAGCAGAAAAGTGGTGTTCCCAAGATCATTCGAAACTAGTCAACATGCATTCACCCGTCATTTCGCTCAATTAGCATCGCAATATGGCGAAGTGCACATCATAAACTCACTAAGTGCCGATTCGAAAAACTACAAGAGCCAGTTGAATGATGCCTTTGAAAACCACGTGAATTTTTTCAATGTGAATCGTGAAGAGGAATCTAATTCTGGGTCAACCGACCAAATGAGAACGGATATGTTCCCATTGAACTATAAACTAGGTTACACACCAGTCCCAATCTCTACGGCATCCATGAAAAAAAATGGGTATAATGCTGCGAACCCACATGAAATAGTAAAAAAACTCGAAGATGCCGTTATTGATTATGGTGCATTATTCTATGATATTTCGAAGCAGAATTACACCGGTAAGCAATTGGGAATTTTTAGAGTCAATTCTTTCGATAATTTGAGCAAGGCTAACTACATTTCAAAAATTATTTGTCAGGAAGTTATTGAATTAGCGTTCAGAGATATCAAAATCAGATTGAACCCTGACCTCTTGGTAAAGCATGCAAAATTATGGTCTGAGAATGAGGACTATCTCTGCAAGATCACACTCAACTTCATTTCATCGACATGGGCCCCAAGGGCCACCTCGAAGAAGTCCGTCAAGTCTGCATTTACCAAAAAGTATCTCAGTGGTGTTGTCGACTCTAAGCCCAGCGAGCTGGCTATGCTAAAGCTCTTGGGACGATTACAAGATCAAGTTACCGTAACATTACACAACCCCATTCATGACTATGTTCAAAAAGCATTAAATCAAAGGTCAAAAGAGTACAGTTCCTACAAAGATATCTCTTTGTTTGCTTCTACATTTAATGTTAATGGTGTCTGCACAGACGATGACATCAAAAATTGGATTTTCCCCAAGAGCAAGTACAAAATTGAGAAATCATATGATGTGGTTTTCGTGGGTTTTCAAGAGATTGTTGAACTAAGTGCTGGTCAGATGGTCAATACACAATCAGATAACCGAATCCAATGGGAAAAGAAAATCAAAAAGTGTTTGAATGACACCAACCCAGAGAACCAGAAATATGTATCATTATGGAATGGACAATTGGGTGGTATTGCATTGCTATTGTTCGTGAAAGAAACAGAATTAAATTACATCACCAACTTAGAGGGCTCATTTAAGAAAACTGGATTAGGAGGAATGAGTTCGAATAAAGGAGGGGTTGCTGTCAGCTTCACATATTCAAATACTGAGGTGTGTTTGGTCACGTCGCATTTAGCGGCAGGTTTAAGCAATATTGATGAGAGACACCATAATTATAAGACCATCATAAAGGGGATCAAATTTTCCAAAAACAGAAGAATCAAAGACCATGATGTTGTCATTTGGTTGGGAGACATGAATTATAGAATCGGGCTTCCTAAGGAACAAGTGAAACCACTCATTGAAAAGAAGGAGTTCAACAAGTTATTTGAGTATGATCAGTTGAACCGGCAAATGGCAGCTGGAGAGAGTTTTCCATTCTTTGATGAAATGGAAATCAGATTTGCGCCCACCTACAAGTTTGACAACGGTACCAAAGTGTACGACACAAGTGAAAAGCAAAGAATTCCAGCGTGGACTGATAGAATTCTTTCCAGAGGTAAAGACATAAAGCAATTAGTGTATGATTGTGATGATGATTTGATCTTTTCTGATCACCGTCCGGTGTACTCTATATTCAAGGTTTCAGTCCATATGATCAACCAGTCTATCAAGAAGAACTTGTCAAACAGCTTGTATGAGAGTTACAGGAAAGAATATGGCGGCATCAATGAAATTTTGAACAGCACCAACAACCTTTCATTTTTGATAGATGATGATGAAAAGGGCTTGCCTGCACCAAGCTCAGAGAGCAAGAAGTGGTGGATTGATGGTGGTCACCCGGCGAAAGTGACCATTCCTGAACTCAACGAAGAGGCACTCGATGGTGATACCAAGATCATCAACCCCAGATTTCCCGTGAATCCTTTTGATGACACGGATGAGCCAGAATTCATAAAGAAAAGTGAGTTAATGGAGATGATCAAACAGACGTGATTGTGATATCTGAACTGGCATACTTGGTGATACTTTGATGGCGAACTTCGTACTCTATCCGAAGCTGGTATAGACAGCAAAGAATAGAGGAAATTAGCGTAGGGGCAGTCTGGATCCGTAACCATCTCATGGATTATTTATTCTCGTTAGTTGCTACTGGCTACTCGTTATAGACATATACAGTACAATTATTCAGCTTATACAGTAGTGGTCACCGTTTAGACCATTGTGCTGGCATTTATGTAGATAACGTCCTGGTTGTTGTTCACTCGTGACCACTGTGTTGGCATTTATAGATAACTTCCTGGTGGTTCACTTGTGACCATAGTGCAGACTTCTTCGACTCAACTCGATAGAGACTTCTGATTGGAATGGCTAGACCAGGTCGGTCTGTTGTTCGCTATCTATATCGGCGTCGTTCTCGTGGTTGATGGACTCGGCTTCCTTCAAGATGGCGTCCATTTTGGCATCCAATTGGTCCAACATCTTCTCTAAGTTGGCAGCCTGGGTCTCTGCCTCTGTGATCTGCTTATAGGCGTCCGCCACGCTTTGTCCAGGGTTTTCTTGCGTCATGGTGGTGTCTTGGTGGGGTTCCAATTCTTGGTCGGTTATTGCTGGAGATAATTGGTTTGTGGCACATTTTTGGATGTTGCGGTGCACAGATAGTAGACGAAGATGGCCCCCACTATAATGAAGGGCAAATGGGTGAGACAGTGTAGATGGGATTGCAGATATAGGTGTTGTTTTGTTCATGTGTGTGACGATTTCCTTGGGTAAATTTCTGGATTTTGTTGCACAGTGTGGTGTAATCTTGTCAATAATTCACTATTCACGGGAGACGACGTGAACGTCTCTCGAAGGAGGCTCGCATTACGGCAGTTATGGAAAATCTACAATTTACAAGTACTAGCTAGAACCAGGCTTGCTAGTTTTCTAGAATTTGCAAAATAATATGGTTTTTCCACAATTTGACAGACATTCCCCACAAAATTGTGTTGCGGCAAGAATGTTCAATACTAATGTCGATCCGTATAGTAGTACCATGACACTATTTTATTATTGATCCCAAACAGCCGAGAATAAATATTTCCGATATTATTCCCCTCCAACTCCTGACCTGTAACAAACCACAGGAAACAATTGAGGGTAGAACGACTAACCTGAATCGTTCGGACCAATTTCTGAAAGAGAAACGGAGCAATGGATGTTTCACGGATCGTCAAGATAAAGATACCCGTACGACCAAACTGACTGTGTTTGGCATCATTGGTATCATTGCCTTGCTTGTTCCCTAAATCTCTATTGAAACAGAGAAAATGCACGACCACTGTCTGTGATTTCGCTGTGACGAGTCACCCCAGCCAAACGAGAAAGAGATGTGGTACCCAAAGGGGTGTATGTAGTACGGGACTATAAAATCGAGGCTCCACCCTTCTCCTTTGTTGCTGACATCCTCTCTAATATTCCAGTTGAATCTTACTCCTAGTTATAACTGGTGTGTCTTCACCAATATGCCTGCCTCTCTTATAATAACGAAATATGGGGCTGCCAAATGCGATAAGGATATTGCTGCAAATGACCAGAAGAGCACCAAAATCACTCACCATGATATGGGAATGGCAAAATATGCTATTGCTGTGCCAGAGCAGAAGATTTCAAGGGAGCTGAAAGAGAAAAGTATGAGTGTAATGGTTTCTGACCAGATCAGAAACCACGAAAAGACACTCTCCGAAAACGCTTTGAAGCCTGATTTCCCACCTTCTTTTCCTCAAATCAATACCCTCAACCAGAAATATATAGGCATACTCGACTACATACTAGATTATGGAAGGGAAATGGCTATCTTTTCCTTCGCAACATTCTTTCGGGAGTTACCCCAGCTAGAAAGCACCAACAGGTCCCTCCTGATGTGGAACACTGCGGTAGAGTCTACTTTCCAATACTTCCCTGAAATCAAATGGCTTGTAGAGCACGAAGATGCTGAAACTCTCCCCGAAAGCATTACCTTGGGTGGTTACCAAGGTACCATGGCTCGGGCAATCTACCGCAGATTTGACTATGTGCTTGTTCAGAACATTGATTCGGCTGGACTCTTGAGTAGCGGTATTCTAGATGGTCTTCACAATGATAGCATCTTAGCCCAAATTAAGGCTGCTCTCAAATCTAAGTCGCTCCAGATACTTCGGTACCAAATTCGTACCTACTTTAATTGGAGAAGAAGAAAGCAAAAAAGGAGGAAACCAAAAATTAGTGAAGCAGTTGATTTTCTGATAGAGAAGCTAGTGCCGCTACATTTGTTGCAATATTTGAACGATTTGAACCGATACGGGGGATTTGATGTGTTATTGCATCCAACTAAGATCAATAGCAATTCCAGGATTATTACAGAAACACTCGCGGAGGCGTATACTAATTACTGCAGTGACAACAAGGCTGATCCAATACTGGTAATAAATAAAATCATCAACCAAGAAAACTTTATCTGGTAAAAAAGAGTATAACCCATGCGGTAGAAAGTTCCGCCAAAACACAAAGGCAAAAATCCATGATCCAGTACATTATTGCAATGGTGTATCAATTGATAAAACAATCGATTTATCTATACTTTACTCAGAAATGAATTTCCAATATTTATCGTATGGTTCAGATCTATATCGACCAAGATTTTATCCTTATTGTTACAGAACTTTACTTATTAGTCGTGTATAACAGAGATTTAACGCCAGGTCCTACTAAATACTAAATACTAATACTAGATTTCTCCATTTCCCTTCAATCCGTTCAAAATAGAAATCAATGACAAGAAGGATGCTTGAGACACATCCGCATGGATACCCACACCCCATCTGGAAACCTTACCACCATTCAAGGTCACCTCGATATAGGTAGCAGCTCTAGACTTGGAGTCCAGACCTAAGGAGTGTTCGTGATAGTGTTTCACTTCAATATCACTATTGAGATGAGTTCTGATTGCTTCGTTAAATGCAGATAATTGACCATTACCCTTACCTGAAATTTTGACAACCTTACCGTCGACTTCCAATTCAGCATCGACTTGCTTGAGTCCCTTTTCTGGGGTGGAGATGCTGTAGTCAACCAACTTGAATGGGTAGTTGGTTTCCTCGTCTTCATAGTCAATGTAATATTCCTGCTTGAAGAGATCACATAACTCGTTGTTGGTCAATTCTTGTCCCTTCACTTCGGCCTTATCTTGAACAACCTTAGAGAAAGCAACCTGCAATCCTCTTGGCAAGTCTAACTCCAAGTTCCTCAAAATAACCCAAGCAGAACCACCCTTTCCGGATTGAGAGTTGACTCTGATAATGGCTTCATAAGTTCTACCAATGTCTTCTGGGTCCAAAGGCAAGTATGGCAATTTCCAAACAGGCTTCTTTCCTGCGGCAGCTTCCTTGGAATACAAGTTGAATCCCTTCTTAATGGCATCTTGATGTGAGCCGGAGAAGGCACAAACAACCAAAGATCCACCATATGGAGCTCTTTGGTGAACCGGTATCTTGTTGCACTTTTCAACAATCTGTACAACAGAGTTAATATCGGAAAAGTCCAATTTAGGTGACACACCTTGAGTGTACAAGTTAAGTGCCAAGGTTACCAAATCAACGTTACCAGTTCTTTCACCGTTTCCAAATAAACAACCTTCAATTCTGTCAGCACCTGCCATTTGTCCAAGCTCGGCAGCTGCAACAGCACATCCTCTGTCGTTGTGAGGGTGGAGAGAGATACAAATCTTGTCTCTGTTGGCCACATGGGTGGAGAAATATTCGATCTGATCAGCATAAACGTTTGGAGTGGCCATCTCAACTGTGGCAGGCAAATTGAGGATGATTGGCTTTTCGACGCTTGGGTTCCAGGCATTTGTGACTGCCTCGCAGACCTCGATGGCATAATCAAGGTCAGTGTCGGAGAATGTTTCGGGGGAAAACTCGAAGTCCCAGTCAGTTCCCTGTTGGGATGGGTCATCCTTGGTTAATTTTCTCACCAACTCGGTACATTTGACAGCCTTGGCCAAGGCCTCTTCCTTGGTCATCCCGAAAACCACCTCACGGAAACATGCCGATGTGGCCAAATAAATATGAATAGTTGCCCTCTTGGCACCCCTCAAAGATTCCACGGTTCTTGCAATCAACTCTTCTCTGCAAGGACTCAAGACTTGGATAGATACATCGGCGGGAGCGTGTTCGATGGCGTATCTGGTGAAATCAAAGTCCGGTTGACTAGCAGCAGGGAAGGCTACTTCGATCTCCTTGAAGCCGATGTCAATCAATCTATGGAAATATTCTTTTTTTTCTTCCACCGACATTGGATCGGGCAAGGATTGGTTACCATCTCTCAAATCGGTTGAAAGCCATCTTGGAGTCTTGTCAAGGACCTTGGATGGCCAGGTTCTTTGAGGTAAGTTGATGGGAGCAAACCTCTGGTACTTCACAGAAGGGTCTTGTAACATAGGCATGGTTGGTTTTGGTGTAATATTCCAAGTGGTGATGAAGTGGGGTCACTTTTATACCTCCGAACAAGTGAAAAGTTAGTCATACTGCTTAAGTAAGCAGCGTAAGATTATTACGTAAAAAGCTGGGGTAGGCCGAAATAGCGAGGGGTTTGGAACAATCCGGTCGAGTGAGGGTTCAATTCGGTTAGTCACGGACCGGTAGCGGCCTGCGATAATTATTGTGCTGTCAGCCGTGAATCAAGACTCATCGGAATTCAGTCCAGTTCAAAAGAACACCTAACTTCTAGATGGGACCTCCAACCTGAGCGGACAGGTAACCCGTGAACTACAGTTTTTGAAGGAGCCTGTAAACGTTTTCTAAATCGCTTTTCCGACAGCACTTTGAACTTCAAACTTGACATATTCTGCACCTCTCGACTCCTGAAGCGGGGCGCATTCAGGCCAGCGGTGGTGTCACCGGCCTTACTACGCTCAGGAGCGGTATCGGAGTCAAGTTGAGCAACCTACACTGAAGAGAATCAGATTGCATGTTAAATCAGGTCATCCGACTCAACCTGTAAATAACAGTTGGTCTGGCAAAAAATTACAGATACTATGATTACATAAGGCAAACTTCGTATTAAAACAATATTAAAACACATGAGTGTTAAAGAAGCAAACAAAAAAGACGGGATGCTGGTACTTGTTACTTTTTGTAACTACTAAATTTCAATCTAAGAAATCTATCAGTATACGTGGTCAAGTATCTTTAATGGCGGAGACCAAAGTAAAGACCTAAAATAAGGGCAAGAATGGCAATAATAATAAGACAAATGAAAAAACACCAAATTCTCTTTTTTCTGGCCTTTTTAGCACTGACAACAGCCTTGTTGGTGTGTCCAACACCCTGTTCGATATCGTGTTGTGCGTTGCCGACCTGCTCATCAATCTGTTGGATAGCTTGGTCTTGTTCGATGACCAACTCCTCCATGTCGTGGAACAACTGGGTCAATTCAGCCATGGTCTTTTCCAACTTCAATAATTCACGGTGTCTCACCTGGACTTCGTTCAAGACGGTTCTGGCCTCACCTCTTCTGTTGGATTGCAAAAGAGCCTGCTGGAAATATTGCTGGGAGTTGCTTCCACCGTCCTCGACCACTGCCTTAATTTCAGCATCGCTGGCATCTGGCTTGATGATCTTGTATTGTCTCTCGGCCTGGACCTTGGTTTGTTCACGGTTGTTGGCCTCGACCAAACGGTATTCTTGGATAAGCTCGAGGAAACGCTTTCTCGAGGTTTCGGCTTGGTCCAACTTGGTCTGGTTCTTGGATTGAACGGCCTGGGTCTGGACGTTCTTGATTCTATTCTTTAAGTCCAATTGCAACGATTGCGCCTCCGACACCAAGGCATCGATTTGGCGGGAGCTGTACTCGGTGTCGTCCTCGTTCAAGTCGAGCTCTTGCATGAAGTTCCTCTGCTTGTTGGAAATCAAGTTGATCAAGTTCAGGTACTGGTCCAACAGGTTGTTGATGTCCTGGATTTCGTTCATGTACCCAACGAAGTCATCCTCGCCGGAGCCCAGCGAGTACTTGTTGTAGTTACTCATCTCGTATGAGTTCGAGTATGGGTTGCTCATGATGCAGGGTGGTACTCGAGGTTGGCTGAGGTGTGTTTGGAGTTGTTCGTCTCACTTTTCACCGTGAGTAAAAAGGAACAATGTCGCGGATGTCGCGGGTATCTGCCAGGGTGACTACGGGCAGTACGGCTGGCGTGGGGAAGGGAGGACAGGCGCTAGGAGGGTGGCAGTGACAGTGGCAGTGACGGTGGCAATGACAGTGATGACAGGTGACGGATCAAGGCGGCTGGTGGCGGCTGGGCGACGTGTTCGGGCTGGGTGTTTGTGGCCGATTTTGGTCAGTTTGCGCCAAACTGCTCGTGGATTTGACGATTTTCAGGCGGACTCGCTGCTACTAGTGAGAATTCCGATTTGAGCCAGTCACTAGTGGTCTGTGATGGCTACGCCCCTTTACTGTTCCGGTTTAGGTAGATACACAAATAGAGCAAATCCATTGCGAATGTATCATGTGACGAAACTGGCCCGTCGCGATGTCGCGACACAGCCTGGCTAGGGTAATGGCACAGAGAGGGCGATGTGACGCGAGGCGCGGCCGTGTCACCGTTATGGGGATCTAGCGGGGCTTCTAGGGGGGATTACAGGCTCTGGTGGTATTTTTGGCGAGCCCCTGTCGCGACAGTCCAGGCGTCAACATCCTTGCTACAATTCCATACTGGTGAATACAAACTTCTTGCAAGATCGGCACAGGCCAGCGTGCAAACACAGTATAGGAAGCAGATGGACGACTATATCCGGTGTTTATCGTGCATACACTCGAATCTCTCATTTGGTTTTATGTAATTTGTGACCCTCTTTACTTTTTCATTTCGTTTTCGTACTCGAATCCGCTAGCAATGTCGCTACATGTTAGCTGAACTACAGCTTAAGTCACCATGACATAGCTCTGTATTGATCAGAACAGTGCTGGACTCGATAATCAGTCCGTTTCAGCCTGCTGGTACTCAACCTACGCAAATGTAGTGATTTCTGGTTGCAGCCACAAACTCGCGGTTATGAAAGATGATTCCTAGAGAATTTGGTGGCAGAGTTTGGAATGAATCAGGAAGGTCATTCGGGCTTGGACCTGATAGGGCTGCGTCAGTGACGTGGGCTAGATGCATACTCCAGAGTCCAGCCTCGTGTGACGTTGGCCAATTTAATCGTGTTATTGAGATATATTTAGCTTTGTGAAAGTGAGGCCATCCGGGTTTCAAATCTGAAGCGGGCTCGAGCTTTTGACAGCTGGCATCGGAGAATTTCTTAAGGTGTGTGGATGTGCTGCTTAAAACCATTGCAAGCTATCAGAATTCACTGTAGCTCTCTATCACACTAACCTTCCTTATTCCACTATATGCCTCTCTACTCAAGTATTTCTGAAATTTAAGTGAAAATTAATTTTCTATTATCTTGGGCTAGTGCCATGGGATTCCTCTTCGTATCAGAAACCGTTCTTGAAGCCGGCATACGGCTCCGCCAACCACCGCTTCCGTGAAACACCTTTCATGCGGCAAAAACACCTGGCCTGGTAATTCAGTCACGTGCAGCGATATCTATATACTCGATCTCACTACCAACTATTCACCATATAATGACCCAAGCGGCACGTCACCAGGCTGCAGGCCATCCTGGCAGTCTCACGATGGAAGGCGGAGCGCTTTTCATCAAGTCGACTGTGAAGCAGGAAGTTGACTTTTACACAGAAGTCGCTAAGCTGGATGGTGAGACTGAGTCTGCCATCGGCTCCAGTTTGTTGGATTGGCTCCCTGCATTCATGGGCACATTGACGGAAGGAAACCTCAGAGATGCAAACCAGGTGGTGGATCCTTCAAAAGAGTACATTGTCCTACAAAACTTGTACCACGGATACACCTACCCCAGCATACTCGATATCAAATTGGGGTCAAAGTTAACTGATGACTCCAAGACAGAAGCTGACAAAATTGCCAGACTTCAGAAGGTTTCTGACGAAACGACCTCTGGATCACTCAACTTCCGCATTTGTGGAATGAAGCTCTATAATGGCGACGATCACGACCCAAGCCCCTTTTTCAAAGGAATGGAACAAACCGTCCACCCTTCCATGGATGGATCAGACAAATACCTCGAATTTGACAAGATTTTCGGAAGATCACTCACCAAGGAGAACGTTATCGTGGGGTTGGATCTCTATTTTTCCCATTACTTTGCTAAGAAAACCAATGGAGATGCAATTATTCTAAAGTTGTTAGATACGTTCTTGAAAAGGTTGCAATTGTTGTACAATTGCCTATTGGACTACGAAGTCAGGATTTTTTCGGGGTCATTACTCTTCATGTACGAAAACGATTTGACGAGGTGGGATCTCGATGAGTACGACAGTTTGGATCCTTTAATCCGCGACCCTGTGATTCCCATAGACGATGACTCTGATGACGAAGACGAAGACACCTCTTTCCAGGCACCTTTAAGTGGGTTGAACTTGATCGACATGGCACATGCAAAATTCGTCAAGGGCAAGGGATATGACGAAAATGTAGTACAAGGCATCGAGAACTTGATCGAAATCTTTGAAAAACTTATAGAAAAGAGAACAGCACCGACAGTGTGAGTTTTTCAGCTCAGAGGCTGGTTTTGGTGATAAACCTCTACTGGGCCTCAATATCCCCAAGAAGGATTAGAAGCAATCGCTTGGATTTATCTGTGTGCTAAGAACTGTCTTATTATCGTCGTGATTATGTAGTCTACTGCCAGTAAATGTATAGTCCGGGGGCTAATTAATTATTACTCAGATTACAGTCTATCTAAGACAATAACTTGGTGATCTTACCAATAGCAATGGTAGTACCTTGATCTCTCAAAGTGAATCTACCTAATTGTGGGTAGTCGCTGTAGGTTTCAGCACAGACCGATTCAGCAGCCTCCAACACAGCGATAATCTTCATACCCTTCTTGGCGAACGCAGGTGGCTTCTTGGATCTTCTGTTGGTACCCTTCTCTAACTTGTGCTTCAATTCGACGAACTTGACTTCCTCAATGGCAGCGTGCAAGTGCATAACACACGAGAAACCATTGGACAAAATAGATTTCAATTCGACAATGGCGATTTGAGCCTCAAATCTGACCACGGTCTTGACTGGGTTCTTTGGAGAAGTCAAAACGTAACCTGGGGCCAAGTCTTCTTCTTCGACACCTCTGATCTTCAATCTGACTTGTTCACCACAGTATGCAGCATCACATTCTTGTTCAGTTTCGTTGTAGATAGCCACAACTTCGACGGTGGCCTTGTTAGGCATCAACAACAAGTTACCGTTCTTCTTGATGTGACCAGATTCAATCTTACCTTCAACTACGGTACCCATGTCCTTCATCTTACCGGAAACAGGCAACATGAATGGAGCGTTGATCTTACGGTTGACGGTTTCCATGTTGTCCAAGAATTCCAACAATGCTGGGCCAGTGTACCATGGGCAGTCCTTGGCGTCGACTCTGTCCTTCAACCCAGCACCGGTGTAACCAGAAACAGGCATGAATATAATGTCGTCCTTAGCGTAACCAATACCCTTCAAGAACATACCCAACTTGGTGGTACAGTCCTTGTAACGGTCCTCGGACCAGTTGACGGTAGGGTCGTCCATCTTGTTCACCACAACAACAATCTTGTTGACACCTTGGGTCTTGGCCAATAATGCGTGTTCTCTGGTTTGACCACCCTTTTCGAAACCAGTTTCGTACTCACCCTTTCTGGCAGAGATGACCAAGATACCCACATCGGCTTGGGAAGCACCACCGATCATTTCTGAAACATACATCTTGTGTCCTGGGGCGTCCAAGATGGTGTATCTTCTCTTGTCGGTTTCGAAGTAGGCCTTACCGACCTCGATGGTCTTACCGTCACTTCTTTCTTCCTTGTTGGTGTCCATGACCCACGACAAGTACCAACCTTGTCTACCAGCGTCCTTAGCTTCTCTTTCGTACTTGTCGACGGTACGTTTGTCGACGGAACCAGTCAAGTACAAGATGTTACCACCCATGGTGGACTTACCGGCATCGACGTGGCCCATGAAAATGATGGAGACGTGGTCCTTACCTCCAAACATATCCTTGACGACTTCTTCGTCGACTTCGTCTTCTTGTTCCTTGGCAATGGCGTCAGCAGTGATGGTTGGAGTGGCTTCCTTCTTCTTAGCAGCAGGAGCTGGGGTGGCAGCTGGGGTGGCAGATGGTGTAGAGGCTTGTGTAGACACTGGGGTGGCGGCTGGAGCAGGAGTAGCTTCCTTTTCTTCCTTTGGTTCTTCGGCTTCCTTCTTCTTTTCCTCAGGCACAGGAGTGGACTCCTTGGACTCCTCCTTTGGAGCCTCCTTGGCTGGGGCCTTGGTGGCGTTGGCCAACTTGATGGTGGATGATCCAGCCAATTTGAGCACCTTCTTAGGCTTGTTCAAGCTGGCAGAGGCCTGGGCCTTCTGCTTCTCGAAG
The DNA here is from genome assembly GCF_001661415.1 of Suhomyces tanzawaensis NRRL Y-17324. Taxonomy (NCBI): domain Eukaryota; kingdom Fungi; phylum Ascomycota; class Pichiomycetes; order Serinales; family Debaryomycetaceae; genus Suhomyces; species Suhomyces tanzawaensis. The sequence continues at coordinate 2,332,131 of NW_017963636.1, forward strand.
TCAGCCAACGACATCCCGGCGTTTTGGGCAGGAGCACCTGCGTTGTAGCTGTTGCCGGCGTTGTAGCCTCCTCTCGAGTTGTTGTACTGCTGGTAGCCGCCTCTGGCGTTGTATCCTTGATATTGGTTGTACTGTCCCTGTTGGCCGCCCTGGTACTGGTTGTATTGGCCCTGGTAACCGCCTTGGTAGCCACCTTGGTAGCCTCCCTGGTAGCCTCCCTGGTAGCCGCCCTGGTTGCCGCCCTGGTACTGGCCCTGATACCCTCCCTGGTATCCTCCTTGGGGCTGGTTCTGGTACTGGTACTGGCCCTGAGGCTGGAAGTTTTGATATTGGTTGAATTGTTCTGGCTTGAAGGCTGAAGCTCCTTGTGGGTTGTAGGAACCAGCAGCCCCGTTAAGAGATGCGTTTTGCATCTCTTGGTTCAATTTTTCAGTTTCATCAGACATGGAGAATGGATGAGTTGCAACGAGTAGCGTGAAGTTTCTTATGGCTTAAGCAAGGGAAAATTTTTTTTGTGTACACGTGCAAGGAAGGGCATCAGAAATGGGGGAGTAAGAGATAAGCGAATAGGGGAAGGGATGGTGGGAGTTCTGCGAGGCGACGGAGTAGGGGCTGAAGCATTCTGAAGCCATGGGGTGGTGCTGGAAGCGGATGGAGCCGTGGATGTTGTCGGTGGTGGTCGGTGGTGATGGGTGCGAAATGGTGCGGATCATAGAGGTGCGAGAATGATGTGAGGGTGGTAAGAGGTGGAGGATATGTGGATGTGAGGTGTTGGCAGGGCATTTAAGGGCGGTAGTGGTGATGTTTTGGGGGCTTCCAGGCAATTGGGAAGATGGTAAGGCTGGTTAGCGGACAATTGGGTCTTCTATTGGGAAATTCTGAACCATTTGCGCCCAACGTAATTCGCATTGCAAATTGCAAAAAGGAAGACTAGTTGGTGCCATGGTGGTCCTCTCGTGTCGTTATATGGCAGGTGACGAAATCTGGAAGTCTGCTAAGTTGTTAACGTATTGATGCACATTTTGTGTGTTTATTTGAGATCGGATGACTTGGTAAAACTGGAAGAGTTCTGTTTTTCATGATCTTCTCTTGCGTGGTCTACTGGACCAGAAAGCTTAATAAAACTGGAAGTCTGCTAAGCAGTCGTCATACACTACTATTAACCGGCTTATTTGACTGGAGTAGTGCTACTTCTCACGTTCTCGCATCTCGTTTGAATCCAGAGAATATTCATAGTATTGTAAACTGGCGATGGGTTTTCAATTGAGTGTGGATTACTATACAATTACAATTTCCATGCAATAAAATAATGGACATCACAGAGGGAGAATTTTCAAGAATCATGGGTGCTTCCAACATGTCGTTGATCATAACAGTTCCCATACAATTGAGAAGCAAGATGGACACCCTATTTCATTCAGCCAGACTCGTTAGAAATAATAGGTCTTATCTGCGTACTTGGTCATAGTTCATCGAAGGCTGTAGCTTTGGTGGTAAAAAACTGATCAATCCAGTTGAGCTGACAGCCAATAACACATAAGTTCCTGTCATAACCGAGAATTTGCACGCCCTCTTTGGGATCCCAGGCTTTGTCTTGAAAAACTTGACGTGACGTCTGAATGTGTCTTGGATTTTCTTTCTGGTTCATTCCGGATCACTTCTTATCCCTATGCAATTGCGAACCCCTCTCTGTTGGAACTGTTCCACAATAGGTTTCGGGACAGAAAGTGTCAAATCGACGATGATGGTGAATTAGGGGTCGGGACTGGGAGACTTGTGGTAATACGAAGGCTGCTGGGAATTATGAGTGCTGTGAAAGCTAGATCTGGTGAGACTGTTGGGATGAGTACAGCAGTATCTGATCAGGTGTCTCCAAATATCTCCGTGTTGCACAAGTACTTGTTGACCACTGCCAGCTCCAAGTGAGCCTCCGAGATCTGGCTTCCCTCAATTGTTGGTCAGAGCCAAAGCAGGGACTCAATTAGGCAAAACAGCAGGACATGTCCACCCAACTGGACTGCCACTTCAATTCAGGATAATGGGACTCAATTGGTCAACAATTCACGACATATCCAGCCAAGCTCGGACTCAATTAGTCAGTTCATTGTGGTCTGCTTCTCGTGTGCTTTTCGTGTGCTCCTCGTGGCTACTGCTCCACGCGACCCACCGTGTTCTCCCACTCCCAGCGGTCCTCCTTGTCGTTGGCCAACCTCCCAAATCCAATCGTCTTGTCTGGATCGTCCCAGTGATGCTCGAGCCTCTCCACTGCCTTCTGCACTTTGGCCCGTGCCACTTTGACACCGTTGATCTGCATCACGTTATACACCACCACGAATACCACGAGTGCCAACAACACCAACGGCCCTTTGCGACGGAGTAGTATCATTGCGGTGCTTGTGCTGGTCCTTCCAGTTCTGTCTCCACACTCACTGGTAACACTCGCTGATCCAATGGGGCGGGCGTGCGCAGTTCAATAGTCCTACCACCAAGTGGCAGCACGGACGCCAGATACAATTGCCAGAGGCGTCCATTCCCCACTGCTGGCACCACATCCATCAACACCCCGCCACCGCATCCATCAGTCCACCACCACACCAATTGCCTTGCAGCACCACCAATTACCGCCCCATCCTATCGCTAGCCGCCCTCCTCTATCCACCATGCCTATCTTCAGAGACCATCCACTCACATCAGTGACAGTCAAGATCAACCAGATCGTGCTGTCGCACCGTGACGACATCGACGACTCACCAGAGCTCTTCTTGAAGGACTTGCTCGAGTTGATTCGGCTCCAATCGCTGGGCCCTCCCGAGGCTGCCAGAGCCATGCGCAAAAAGATCAAGTACGGAGACTACAAGGAGCAGCTCCGAGCGTTACAGGTGTTGGAGTTGTTGATCTCCAACCTGGGGCCCAAGATTGGGCCTGTGATTGCGCGAGACGACAAGCTCATTGATGTGCTCAAGGGCATAATAAACGGTACTGGCAGGACCGGCGACGGAAACTCGTACCCCAAGGACGTGCAGGTGCAGGCCCAGGGCATGGCGTTGGAGTGGAAATCCGAGTTGTCGGACTTGGAAGGCTACAAGTACTTTGCCGTGCTCTGGAAGCAGATCCCCAAGTACAAAAAAGCCCACTCCAGAACATCGTCCAGGCACGTCGAGCCCAGAGAGGAAACCAACGTGTTCGACTCCGAACTTGACAACGCCCCTCGTGTCTCGTCGCGGCCCACCTCGCCCCCACCGCCCTCGCCTCGCCTCCAGTCTCCCAAAGCAGCCCCTCCACGCCCCACACCCTCCTTCAACAGCTCCAGAGAGTCCAGGAGACGCAAGTCCAAGTCGAAGCGCTCCAAGCGCAAAGGCACCAGATACGCCGATGACGAGTACAAGATCCCTCAAATCAACTACTCGGTGGAGGCCCCCAAAATCAGAAGTCTCATCGCCAACACCCATACCAATTGCACGGCGTTGGGCAACCTCTTGCTTCAACTCCCACAAGGAGAATCGCCTTTAGAGGACAAGAAGTGCACCGAGGTGTTCGAGAAGTGCAGATCAAACAGGAGAAAGGTGTTGCGCTACTTACAATACGTCGGTGCAGGCGGAAGCGACAAGCCGGCCCTGGTTGTCGCCATGGATGAAGAGTTCTTGGGTAGTCTTATCACTGCAAACGAGCAGCTCGTGGAGGTGTTCAAGAAATTCGACTTCCAATGTGGTTACACAGACACCAACCCTGCTCCTACCTATGATGATGAAGAAGACAGCGATGAAAGTTACTACACCGAGTCGAGTGAAGGCGAAGAGGAGGACGATGATGTCCAGTCTGCTGCCCATAGATTACATGAAGTCACTGTGGGTTCATCAAGCTCGGCTGGCAAAAAAGTCCCACCACCCAGACCAAGCAAGCCTTCCCAATTAGCATTCACCAGACCGACCCTTTCTAAGACAGACACCAATGCTAGCACTGCTAGCGACCCTTTTGGAGATAGTAAGGGGGTATCTAAATCCGTTTACGACTAAAACTACAACCCAACGACTAACTACACTCTGAAATCTCCTCAACATTAAAGTGACGCATTTTATTTTCTTTCCAGTCTTTTCATCGTTGGCTGGTAATCCCTAGATGGGATATTTACATTAGTCTATTCCAATAACGATATTATCGAATTACCTGTATCTGTGACAAAGTCCACATTTAGTCTATTCTATTTGCAATACTATCGAGTCTTCTGTCTCTGAGCATCTGAGAACTTCAACGTCGATTTGTGTGTAAATTAATCTAGTTACCTGAACTGTGACGGAGTCATTTCAATGAAGCTCTATGTTTGTCTTCTTCTTAGGGCTTCAATCTGCTGTGATCTGTCTGCATTTCTTTTCGTGCCAGCTGGTAAGTCCTTCCTTGGCTCATTCTGTATTGATACATCCTTTCTAGATTTATCTTGGATTGGTGCCTTCTTAGAGGGTCGAGTTCCACTTGCCAATGCGTAGTACACGGTTCCCACAAACACCAAAACAGCTCCCCAGGCCCCATTGCTTCCAATTGCATTGCCAAACCAAACCACACTTATAATTAGGCTGACAAATTTCCTCACCAAAAGTACGATAGATACCGTCAACGCCAGTGTTTTCCCAGCCAATTTGCTCACGCTTCTGATGCACACGTACTGAGACACCATATTAATGAGCAAGTTGGCAGCCTGTTTCTTGACGGAAAACTGGCCTATCTCGTAGACCTTTTGATCGTTCCAGATGACCAAAAACTCCCGTTTCAAATCTGGCCCCACCAACAAAAAAAGAGGCAATCCAAGGAAATGGGTGTAAAAAAGACTTTCCTGCCAGTGGTTGCCGTACTGCCTGAATAAGGACTCGTTGTACAAGCTCATCAAGGACGCTAATATGGAAAGAGCAATTAATAGCACCACTCCAAGCACGAACTGCGAATTGGCATGGGAAGTACCAGAACCAGATCGGAAAGTGGCCAAAATTGCACCCAGTGACATTATCAAGCACGAGAGGACCTGGCCGCGGTTGTAGCACTTGCCTCCAAAGAGGTAGCCTACAGCCATGGTGATGACTGTGGAGGAGGACCTGAAGATAGTGTGCAAAGGAATGGAAATATTATATTTGAGCACCAAGTTGTTCAATAGCGACACCGTGAAGAACATCACCACGTAGTAGAACCACTTGTGGATCGGAATGTGAGAGGGAGGAAGCCACAACCGTTTCCAGGAGCTCGATTGCGGGTCGATCTGAGACGGCCAGGAAGCTACAGCAATGAAAAGGAACTGTGCAAAGGTGATGGCTGTTCCGAGAGGGTGGGACGAATTGGCAAGAAGTTGCTCGAGCACGAACACGTTCAAGCAGCACCCTCCGAAGAGAGGGAATGCCACGAGAAGGAGATCGGATATGAAGAGAGAGAGCATGGAGGTGGTGGAATGGGATGGTTAGATATGCTAATGGGGCGGTCTAGCGTTGTGATTCCTGGGCTGCTGGAAGAGTGGTGAAGACACTGGCACTCAAGCTGGGTAATATTTCAGCTGGCCTTCAGTTGGTCTTGTATCACCTGGTCTTCAGTTGGTCTTGTATCACCTGGTCTTCTTCCAGAGATCGTCTATCTGAACTTGTCTTCTTTCAGAACTAGTTTGCGTCGCTTGAACCTTGCCGTTTTTCTTCAATTGTCAACGGTTCAGAACTCGTCTGTCTTTCAACTGTTGTATCCTTCAGGACTGGTCCCTTCAATAACTGGTCTATCTTTCAACTGGTCTATCTTTCAACTGGTCTATCTCTCAACAGGTCTATCTTTCACTCACTCGTCTATCCTGAAACCTTCCCACTGTGTTTCTCTGCCTCTTCTGTGTACCAGTGATACTCTTGAACGGCTAATTCTATTCACTTCCGCAGAGTTCTCTCCTCACTCTGTCTCTGATGGCCTGCCTCGTGCAATCATTTTCCCCAGCTTATCTGAAAAATCCAATCGCGAAATCGACTCTCTACAGCCAGCATCCCACCATTCGTATAGTACCACACCACAAACGGGTGGCACCAGACCATGTCTCAGAAGGATTACAGACCGGTGTTTGCCAAGGGGCCGAGTATTCCTCCCATTGAGTCGTTCACCCTTGATAGGATCCTCAACCACACCTTGAAGGAGGAAGCCAACCAGGTGATAGAACAACTCCTCAACGTCACATCGAACTACCAGGATGATCTTAGGGTGGAGATACGCAAATCGCTTGCCATGGAGCAAAAGATCCAGTACAAGAACATCCAGATAGCAAAGCTTATCAGCAGCTTGAACCACCAGATCACTAGGAGGAGAAAGAAGGTGTTGAAGGTTACTCATAAGAGCAAGGAAGAGGGCGACAACATCATCGAAGACGAGGTCAACGACTTGTTGACAGCAACTGTGGAAACAAGCTCCATGATCCAGCAATTGGCTGCTAGAATGAGCCTGCTTGAGCAGAGATTCGGTGGCTCGATGGACAATTACCCGAATGTTACCAGGATATTGCACAAGAAAGAGAGTGCTAATGGAACCAAGCACAAGCGGCCAGACCCACAATCCGAAGCGACCAACCACAACGAAAACGACACTAATGACCATAATAATTCTCACGAAACATCCATTGACTACGAAAGACCCGGAATACAGGCAGTAATACCGTCCCAGACGAGCCCATACGGTGCGGCTCCTGTGGCTATCGATCTACACGGCACGTCTGACCAAATATCTAATTGCCTCGAAAATGATCCTGCCAGTCAAAATACTTCTACTGGCCACAACGACTCACACAGTCCGAGTCCACCAGTCGAAGCTCCGCTGCCCATACAGGAGAATAGCAGTTCGGTACTGCTGGAAGCAGCAATTGCTCTGGAGCCAGAACTAAAGCCAGAAGACTTCGAGTCGTTTCTTTCCTCCAGCATCTACAAGTACCGTCAATTGCAGAGCAACAAGTACGATGCCTACGATCCTTTCAAGGTCCGGGACCAGACTATCCCGCAGAAGCCCAAACCTACACATAATCCACTCAGTTTGCTATATTCGTCATTGATCAATAGTCCTACGTACAAGGACTCGGCTGTTCCCAGTCACCCGTTTCCCACCACCATTAGCATCAAATCGCCAGCAACCATCAAGCTGACACTACAGACATCCCATTTCAAAAAGCTCAGAATCAACGGCTCGCCCATCACTTCAGACACGTTTCGAAAGCTACAAGAACAGAAGGAAAAAGAGTCCCAGGAGAGCCAGGGGGAGAATAACAAGCAAGATAATGCCCAGAAGAAGCTAGAAGATCTCCATGACGACACAGCCTCCTCCAACGGCGACTTGATGCTTCTCGATAACCTCAGGCTCAGTTCTGACGACGATACCTGGGGCTCTTCGGGGCTCAACACAGAGACAGAAGACGACATGTCAGAGGTGGTGGAAGACCCGATCGCCTCCAGCGACTCCAGCGACTCGGATTCCCTGAAGTCTGGCGACGATCACATTTCTCGTACCAATAAATACTACACCTCGCTCCAGGCCCAGTTGAAAAAGAAGAAAGTCAAGGGAAAGAAGCGAAAGCAGCGCGAGTTCGAAACCGAGGCTTCACCCACTCCGAAGCACCAGCCGTCCCATCACAAGTTGAAGCCCAAAAGATCGATATTGAAGGCTCCACGAGGCGTGAACCCAGCCCCTAAACAGGTGCAAATTACCACGGTTATCAGTCCCGAAACTCAGTACGAAAACGAGCGCAGTGGCCTTGCTGCTTTGAACAATGCTTACGATAGTGGTAATCTCTACGAGATCAGCCATCTTACGGTGACAGGCACCATCGTGTCTCCACGAGACCCTCCTGGGGAAATGGGCCCAGTCATTGAGGAAGACGATAGGGACGACCAGAGTATCCGATCGCTTACAAGACTCAAAAACTATATGTAATGCATTAATGATCATACGACCGATCTATGAGGCCGATGATTATGATATTGAAGATGATGAGTGGTGAAGAACTGTAGTAGAGGAGATTGTAGTTAGAGGAGATTGGAGAAGGTTGTTTTTGCAGGTATCGTCTGACCACTGTAGTTAGAAGAGATTCCCTGATCTGATAACTGTAGTCTTAAACAGTCCAATAAACTAAGACCATAATCTGAGAAGAGGCCAATAACATGTTAGAAGTCCCTTAACTGTAGTAAGAAGAGTCCAAAAACTTTGGTGTTGAAAGAGTTACCTTCTGACCTGAAAATGAAGTCTTGAAAGAGTCTTCTTCTCACCTCTAGTCGTAGAGTCTCTCTTCCACCTCCAGTCTGAGACGTCTATCTCCCACCTCTCGTCTTACGAGCCTCTCACTCAAGTCAACCACACCCAGAAGAACCACAAAAACACAAGGAGGAACACCACCAACCACATGCGCCAGGTGATGCCTGCTCGCTGGCTCATCACCACCATCTTGTTGTAGGTGTTTTTCAAAGTCACCTTTCCCTTCTCGAACCCGTTGGTGATCTCGTCGTTCAACTTGATGGACTTGTTGATCTCAGTACCCATCTTGACCCCTAAGTTCTTGAGCATGGCCACTTTCTGGCCCATGCTGTCCATTTCGTCGTTGTTCTGTGATTCAAGCAGCAGCAAGTATGACTCCTGGTGCTTGGCCAGTGGCGACGCCACTTTGTCATATGGCGACGCGGTTCTGGACGGAGGCTTCACCAGGGGTGTGAAGAGCTGAGTCCGCAAGTCTCGCTGGTGGGCGCCGTTGCCCAACGTCGAATACCGGGAACTCATGATACTGTAGAGATGTTGCTAGTCGGGATTCAATAGTCGTGTTCACCGAGTATATGCCGGACGTCGCGGTGGTCACTTTTGCAGTAATTAGAGGGTGTGAGAATGGTTGGAATGAAATGCTAGGCTGGTAGGGGATGAAATTGGTGTTGAGTGGAGCTGAAGAGACAGACTTGTGGGGTTAGTTTCAGAATATTGGACAATTTGATGGTCAAATCGCCATTTGCCGGCAATTTCCCACTTTATTTGTTTATTTGTTTCAGAGTAGTGAAGGTTGTGGTGGCGGCAAACGAACGGGCAAGTTTGAGAACAGCCTGTCTGTTCACTTTAGGGCCTGGTGTGGTGGTAGTGGGTGAAACCACTGGAGCCTCTGCGGTCGTGGCACCGTATTGTGGGCCTCCTGGCGGAGCGAAACATCATATTTCTGGTGGACGGTAAGACTAACCCTACCGGGACCCGTTCGTGCACAGATCTCGTGGCACATTCATCAATTTCTGGAGCTACCACAGGTGCTGGATCTGTTTTAGCCGCTTTTTCCACTGCTGTCTAGCGCCGTATGGCCCCAAACAGATCATTGATCGGGCCTGGTTCGGGTGATCCGCGCACGACTGATTACTAACTGATCTGAGCTGAGCTTATCACCAGACATCATACACACTACACAGCACTACCATGGAGGCCCAAGAAGTACCTTTATCGCTCCAGAACGTCAAGCACGTGGTGTTGATCCTCTCGGGAAAAGGAGGGGTCGGCAAGTCGTCGGTCACCACCCAAACGGCCTTGACGTTGGTCAGCAAAGGCTTCAACGTCGGTGTGCTAGACATCGACTTGACGGGCCCTTCCTTGCCCAGAATGTTCGGGGTGGAAAAGAAACAGGTCCACCAGTCTACTGCCGGATGGGTGCCAGTATCGGTGTACAATAATAGTGAAGACGCGGTCATAGACGGGCACAAGACCCGTGGTAACCTCAGCCTCATGTCCTTAGGGTTCTTATTAGGGGACCGTAATAATTCCGTGGTATGGAGAGGCCCCAAGAAGACTGCCATGATCAGGCAGTTCTTGAAAGATGTATACTGGAGTGGAGGAGACAAAGGTGCTCCTTTGGACTACTTGTTAATTGACACCCCACCAGGAACTTCAGATGAGCACATCGCCATCGCAGAAGAGTTGAGATGGGCCCAGCCGATAGATGGAGCCATTATTGTGACGACACCTCAACAGGTCGCCACGGCTGATGTTCGCAAAGAAGTCAATTTCTGCAAAAAGGTCAACTTCGAGGTTTTGGGGGTGGTGGAAAACATGAGCGGGTTCATCTGTCCTCACTGTGCCGAGTGTACCAACATCTTTCTGACTGGTGGAGGTAAGGAGCTTAGTGAAAAGATGAACTTGACATATCTCGGAAACATTCCAATTGCCCCTAAGTTTGTGGAGATGATCGAAACTCAGGACAACGAAGAAATCAACGGAGGCAAGAAATTGATAGACCTCTACGAAGAATCTGAGTTGAAGCCTATCATGAGCGGCATAATCGACAATATCTTGGCCAAGAACTTGCCCTCGAGAATATGAACAGCTTGAATTTTACACATACGGTGGGCTTATAGAACATATATTATAGATGATGCCCTGGACCTTACTATACAATATATGGAGTTGTTTGATGATGACTTGTAGCATACCATGCCTGCGATCTTTAGATACCGTTGGTCTTCTTCCACTTGAGCACCCTGCGTCTTATATCTGCCACGGTTTGTTGGTTGGGGTTCAACTTCTTGTCCCACATCATCTTCTGGAAGTCATCGCCATGCTTCTCGTAAAGACTCTTGCACCATTCTGCCTCTCTTTCGGAGATGGTTCTTTCCTTGACGATTTGGGCATGCTTGTTGGAATATTCTTCCAACTGTCTGATGACAGAAGGGTTTTCAGGTTCGTTTTCGAGCTCCTCGGTGGGTACAACCTTCATGGTACCATATATGACCTTGGTGACTTCTCCGGTTTCTTTGTCTCTGATTATTCTGGCCTCTCCTTCCGGAATTTGTGCTGGGTCTTCGGTGTTTTCGATGTCAGCAACAGATACCTTCTGATCTGCGGCTCTCTTGGCCCTTATTTCGGTGAGTGTTTCCACAGGCTTCTCAGCACCTCCAGCCAAGCTTCCCAACTTTGCTCTCAATCCTAATCTCTTGTAATTCTGTTGTAAGGTCAAGGACTTGTCCCAGTTGGCTTGTATGATGGGGTTGGTTGCGATATTTATATTTCTTTGCTTGTCCTTCAATCTTCTGGTGTTTTTCTTGACCGAGGATCTGGCCATCTTTCTCTTTCTTACGGACGTCATGATGTGGAGAGTTTATGGGGACGAGGAGATAAAGATGAAGATGAGATGAGTTGAATTTTTTTACGTGCGATGAGGATGGTGGAAGGGAGTTAGTGAGGGTGCGGCCAGGCCGAATTTCGCAGCCGTAGGGAGACTTTAGGGAGACTTTAGGGAGACATTAGTGAGAAAAAAGTGACACTAGTGAGACCCGTAAGGAGAAGAAGTGACGCTAGCGAGAGTTCTTCGGTGGGATTAGTGACACGAGTTGGGTATTGGGGACTACTTAGCGAGTTTATAGGGGAAGGTTTTACAATGAGGAGGAAGTTACTTGCTCTGTTCTGGCGATTGATTACCCACCGTGCTCTACATCTGATGGTGCAAACATTAAATCTAAGATTAATAGACGTAAATTGAGCTGGTGACAGACCAGTGACAGATCACGAAAATATGACAAAATGCTCCAGGCAAAAGAATGCAACAAGGGTATCGGAAAAAGACTCCAGTGACGACAATTGGGGCCTCGCCACGAGTCCCAATCGCGAAGCAGGCCATTCTGGTGTTTCTTGACTGATTCCTACCAGTGGCAGCTACAATCACGTGTATATTCACGTGTATCCCGTCTATTACAACGTACATTATCACCTATGATTGGCTTTCTTAGGCGTCCCAAAGGGCCCTAGCACCTGATGGGGACCCAGACTAGCTGGAATCTACCGCAACCTCCGCAGGAGCGACGTCTCCGCCCCTGCCACGGCCCCCTCTGCCTCTACCGCGGCCTCCTCTGCCTCTGCCTCTGCCCCTGAAGCCACCACGGCCCCTGGGTGCTCTGGGCCTGAATCCCGGCAAATTGGTCCGTTTGGGACTCACCCTCAACTCCCTGCCTCGGAACTCATTGCCGTGCAACTCCTCAATGGCTCTCTCCACGCTTGCAGTCTCCTCAAACTCCACGTAGGCGTAGCCCTTAGGCAATCCTGTGTATCTGTCGAACAAGATGGTAACTCTCTCGATCACGCCTGCCTTGTGGAAGAACTCTTCCAATTGCTCAGGAGTGGACTGGTAGTCCACATTGCCCACATAAATGGATCTAGCGTCTATTTCCCGCTGGGCTGCCAATTCCTGGTCGCGATCGTGGTCAGGGGGTGGTTGTGGGGACTGTGCCTCTTCGACGGGGAGCACCGTTGGTTCTTCACTCATTATATGGAACAGTGGTGGATTGGTTGAGATTTCGGCTAATGTTTGCCCCACTAATTTGGTGGTCACACAAACCGGATGTGGTGGATGGGAGCAATAGGAGCTGGCGCAGGCAGCGAGACTTCGCGGTGAGATCGTAGCGAGACTTGGCGGGAGATTGCCGCGAGACCCGCGAGACCCAGCGGGGGATAGTCGCAGTTAGGTTGTAGGATGGAGAGTTGTAGGGAGAATTTTCGCGGGGGTGGTGAATCGTAACGACTTGTCGCTGGCAAGTCTTGTCGCTGGGTCGGTCGTGTGACCCGGTTGAACCGTATGCCTCAAGCCCCCCAAGCCTCTCCCTAACTATCCACATTTCTTTAAGATGAATAGAATAACTAGAACATATAGTAGGTTTGGCAAGTGGATATTCTTCCACGATTATAGGCCTAAAATGCTAAGTTTTTGATTTTCGTGATATCTGTCTGTATCTAGCCTACATCCGGAAATCGTCAGTTTATATTATCCTAATTATCCTCAACAAAGGCTCTGTAAGTAGTGAAATCGTCGGAAGAAGACTTGACTTCAACTTCGACGCCGGGAGCAACGAAGAACACATAGCCGGCCTTGACCTCGATGGGTTGCTCGCCATTGATGCCAATAGACCCAGTACCCTTAGTGGCAATGACAATAGAGGGCCCGTTGAATTCATCGTACGACTGCACGGCATCAGGCTTGTCGAAGATGGTCTGCAACACCGAGAATTCAGCGATTGGTGGGTCGTACAACACCGATTTGGCAGCTTGTCCTCTGGACTTGGCGAAAGGCAAAAGCGGCATCTTTTGTTTCTCCACCGAATCGTAGGAGTAGGTCAACATCTCCACCAAGTTCTTGACGTCCTTGAACTTAGGAGTAAACCCGGCTCTCACCACGTTGTCGGAAGCAGCCATACATTCGATGATGTCTCCGCTAATGTAGGCGTGAGGGTCCTTGGCCTGGAGGAACATGGCCTCGCCAGAGTTGAGTTGGACATGGTTCAACAACAAACACCCGCAGAATAACCCGATATCGTTAGGGAACTGCTTGTTCAAACGGGCAATCAAGTCTGGCAAACGAGCGTCGATGGCAGTGAAAACCTGGGGCTCGCTGGCGGCTCTGGCAACCAAACTGGCGGCCTTTTCGGCAATGACGGCGTCGTCTGTGTTCATCAACTTGCCAAACACCTTTTGCAACAACTTTCTGTTGGCGACGTCTTCGTCAGAACCCACTTGGGCAGCAGGCTTGATGCCAGCGACAAACTCGGCCACGAGCTCGTCGCCGATGATTTCGTGGAGCTCAGGCACCGTGGTCAAGGTGGTTGCCAACTGGTCCAATGGCTTGAATCCACAGAAGCCCTCGAAGTCGGTGACGGCGATGGCCATCTCCGGCTTGTGGTTGTCGTCAGGGTAGTTTTTGGGGTCTGCAGCGTGCAACACGGCACCCAACGCCTTGTCGGGGTGAGCCTGGATCGACAACACCTTCTCGATCGACAACACCTTGAACAAGAAAGGCAACTCTTTAGCCAGACCAAACTTGGAGATGATGGAGTCGTCCAAGAACTGAGATGGGTACTGGCCCACCAAGTCACGCAAGGTCTGGCCCTTCAAGGGTCCGTCCACAGCCACGGACGGCACCGAGGGGTGGGTACCCATCCACAACTCGGCGTAGGGCTTGGACTCGTCAATGGTGGTGGAAGGATTGGAGCTGGCGGCAAACTGGGCCACGGCTGAGTGGGAGCCGATCTTGCCCCAGTCGTAGTTTTGGTAGCCACAGTCGATTCTGAATAACTTGTCCATGGTAGAGGGGGGAAGAATAGAAGAAGAGTGGCAAGAGTGGAAGAAGAGTGGAAGAGTGGTGGGAAGAGAGTGGTTTGGCTGTAAGTACACGTTGGCGGTGCGCGGACACAAACAGAAGTCCGATGGAAGGTCAAAGCGCGTAGGGTGGTGGGAGAGATAGGGAGAGAGGGCGTAGGGGGTAAGGAGCTAGCGAAAGGAAGGGTATAGGAGCTAGCGAGACTTGGGGAGGAGTTCGCTAGAAGTTATTGTTTTGGTGGATGTTTGTAGGGACAATTCGCAATGGCCATCCAGGAAGCCAATGGGCTTGGGACCATTACAGACGCGGCGGGTTAGTACCACGGGCGAAAATACAGATGTTGCACTACCCGAGACGGTGAGGTAACAGTGTGCGGTAGCGATAGAGGGAAGAGGCTGGCACAGATGATGGATGGTAATGGACGAGTATCTTTCTGGCTTCGCCCAGGTGGACAAGAGTAAGGAATATTTCTTTGGTCTTGTGGTCAATATGATCTCATAATATTTTCCTTCGACTTATTTAGGGTACAATCACAGTAGATCGGTATCGGTGTCTATAATACGTGTTTTGGCTCAGAGAAATTGGTACGGTTAAATTATCCATAATAACGTGTTTTGGCTTAGAGAAAATAGTATAGTTACTATTGTGCATCATGGCATTTTGTTCGTATAGAATCCGATAATAATTGGTTTAAATATTATTCCTTTTTTATAAGCCTACACCAGCATCTTAAGATCTTCTTTACTACAATTAATCTAAATGGATAAATATACCTTTTACTAGTTTACTCTCTTACAGTACTCCACTTTGACTGTATTACATGGGCCCTACGCAGCCAATGCAGCGACCCGTCCCACGGCAGCTAGGGCGAAATCTACCGCGACTACAGCGAGACTCGTCCCGCACCATTTCCCTGTCTCGCTAGCCGATCCGCGCCTCTCTCGCTAACCATAGGGACAATTGCCCTCGCCATTTCGCTAGCTACAGGGACATCTCCTCGCCATCTCACCACCTTCCTACCATGTGGATAGAAACCTCTACTGGCAACCGCATCGCCAAAGACGCTGCCATCTCTGGCCCCGACAACATCGTCATCTCTGGCAACTGCACCATCCATCCTGGGGCCTCGCTCCATGGCGATGTCACCCTCCTTACACCTTCTACTGGCCCCACTATCCTGATAGGCAAATACTCCCACCTCAACTCCAACTGCCAAATCATTCCTCCTGTGCTCCAGGACGACAAGCACGGACCCGTCGCCATTGGCGCCTACTGCATCGTGGGCCACGACACGGTGGTTCGCCTGGCCACTATAGGCAACCGAGTCATCATTGAAGACGGATGCGATCTCCAGAATCTCTCCATAATCTACGACTGCTGTGTGATCCGCAAAGGCACAGTGGTACCGCCCAAAATGGTGATTCCTCCTTTCAGCGAGGTGCTGGGAGTCCCAGGTACGGATTTCAAGGTGGGGGAATTGAGCAATGCCTATAAAAAGTTGATCGAGACCGAGGCCAAGGAGCTCCAGCTCCAGACGTAGCATGAGGGAAAGTATGGAGCTTGGAACTAGGTGGGAATATGAAAAACGTCAACAGATCAAAATTAATATCCACCTGGAATCATGAAGGTAGTGGGAATTGGAACTAGGCAAACTAGAAACTATCAATGTTCATATGCAGACAGAATCACTAAGAATTAGAGGGAATTTGAAACTAGGAGAACTAGCAAATCATCAAAATTGGAATCCAGACGGAATCCATGAAATATGTTTTAGTTCAGATGTGGGTCCAAGTAGGAATTGAAAAAATGTATATTCTATACCAATTCTGGATAGAATGTTATCATGCTCTTAATAGTTTTTTCTTTTCACGGAAACTGCCTTCCCGGGTTAACCACAAACAGACGAAATGGATATTTGATTAGTGCTTTGGTCGTCTCTTCATTTCACAGATTCAGCTCTAGAGAGCCTCAAAAATTATCACCATTAGATTAACCACCAGGTATTTCAATAATCCCACTATTCCTCATACCCCTGGCGATTGCAACCACCAGCCACATTCCTAGCTGTCGCCTACACTTCCTCGCACTATTCTGTTATTAAAACTAGCTATACACTCAGTCCTTCTTCTCCAAGTTGCCCAAGATCCCACCAGAACCTCTGTGTCTTCTTCTCTGGAATTTCTTAGCAAAGGTCAAACAAACATAAATGGCTCCAATAAAGCCAACGTATCCCAAGAAACCGCGATCGTGGACATAGTCCATAAACGAAAGAACTCCGCCGTATGGGCTCCCCACCAATTGCCTACTGATCTTGCTACCAACAGCAAACTTAGGATCCAAGAATGACATTAATACTGGCTTCATGGCATGAGGGTCATTTCGCAACTTGTGGCCCTTGATATTCTGGTCCCAGAAGTAACGGTTGTCCTTACTCAAAATGATGGTGTCGCCAACTTGGTAGTCATCAATGTTGATATCCCACCCATTCACCTGCTTGAACTCATCCTTTCTGGTCACATCCACAAACGTGAACAACACTTCGCTTTGTTCGAAGAAATGGGGGATTTCCTTGCTCATTTCCTTGATGATCTTGGCACTGTCTGCGTTGGCCTCTTCCAACTGCTTGACCCGGTTGGCCTTGTCGGCGCGTTGGTCAACAATGGAGCCGTAGTGGTATGCTCTCCTGTTGTAGTAGTATTCATGGGCAGCCAACGAGATGTTGTACAAATGATCGTTGGTCAGCTTTGCATCGGTGGACTCGATGAAAGTCACCACCACCTTGTCAGACTTCTGGCTGGGGTCAGTATTGAAGTAGTGAGGCAATAATTCTGGGGTTAATTCTCCGTACAACGGGAACTGGTTCTTGACAACAAACTCCTCTACCTTCTTGTAGTCCCTCAAGTCTTCGGGAGCGAAAGTTTGGAAAGTGCTAGTAAACAAGGCGTAGTCTCTGAATATGTAAATGGTAGGCTTGGAGGTAAGTGCTGACGACAAGAACATGGCTCTGTCGTAGCTGTATCTTGCGCTGGAGTCATAGTTGATGTAGTCAATCAAAGATTCCGATTGCTCCTGGATATCCCTTGGTATTTTGACATGTTTGGCTGTGTACAAATGAACGTTGAAAGGAGACTTGGTGACGACATCGAGCAAGTATGGCAATATGGCTCTGTCTTCTTCGGTGACGGTATCTATGTCAAAGAAGAACACCACCGATACTTTGCTGGGTAAGGGATAGTACTGGCTCAAAGGACTGCTGGGAAGGTGCATTCTGAAGTCCATGACTTCACTCAAGCCTCTGGAGGTGATTCTCTCGTACTGTGAGTTCTCGTACAACCTGTCCGAGAAGGCCTTCAATTCGCTGAGAATGGGCTTGCCATTGTAGTCCATTCTGACGATGCCTGTCTCGTTGGGCAAGAACATCACGAACCTCGGAATCTTGTATCTGGATCCTCTTGCACCCGGATCGCTCAAGCTCTTGAACCCCAACTCTTTACAGATGGTGGGGTTGTCGTAGCAAGCGACGTGGCCAGACTTTACGGTGGCCAAAATCCGGTTGGACAACTTGTCCCAGGTCTGTTTCATCTCCATACAGTCAATGCAGGGCGAGTCAAACATGTTCTTGGACGTGGCCTCGGTTTCGGCTATCTGCTTGGCCGTGGCAGGATAGAACATGACAAAATGGGCCTCGCTGATGTCACCTGCCACCACCTTCAAGATCTCGTCGGTATCCAAGAGCTTGGATGAGGAGGGCAAATCGATAGCTCCACTGTCGTATTCTGCTACTGCGTTCTTCATAAACTTCTTCAAATTGTCCGGAGTTCTGACCACCGTCCGTGGAAAGCTCTCCACGAACTTCAGCCCCTCGACCTCACCCTTGTTGGGGGAGTATATCCTCAAGTTGGGGTATGCATCGATGTCTTCACGGTTGCACAAGTCTCCACTCTCCACACAGTTGACCTGCCTCATCTGAATCTTGAGCTTCTTGAGTTCCTTGTGGAACTCCTTGTAGGTCTTCTCCCAGGTGGGGAAGAACTCCTTGCAGTGGGAGCAGTAGGGCGAGTAGAATTCCACAAACGACAACTGTTCTTTGGTAGATGTGTCAAAATCGTCTTCTGTCAAAAGCGCAGGAAGCTCGACGTCGACATCCGCCACGGGCGAAGGCTCGTCCTCCTCATACTGTTCGGGATTGCCGGTGCCGATTTCGCCGGTGGCAAGGTCTCGATTGTGGAGAGGACCTTCTGGTGGTGGAGATGGTTGGAGGGGCTCAAGGAGACCTAGTCCGTTTTCGGCAGTTGGTGGGGCGATTGAGGCGCCCAGCTCGGCCACAACCGAGCTTAGAAGCAACGTGGCAGCTGCTACAGAGTTGACGGACCACCACATGTGATTGATGTAGTTTGGGGGTGGAGTTGGCTTGTGTGTTCAGATCACTATCACGTGGAGATGTCTGGATGTGGGATGGTAGTGTATGCAGGACTTGATCTCGGGGTGGTACCAAGTTGATATCTGAGTTGTAGTGGTCAAAAGAGTGCTGACAGTATCGATAAGGACATGAGCGGCATCATGGGCTTGGTTGTATATTTGCTTTTGGATGCTTTTTGGTCTTCAAGAACAAATGGCTATTTTCTAGAACTGAAAAACATACCATATCTCCCTAAGCATCGGTAAGTACAGTCCCGGTCAGTCTGCAAAGACCTGAAGTATACGACAAATACACCGAAGTACACGAATATTTATGGATGCAATGGCTAGTACGTCTCGATAATTGTACTTCGATCAAAAAATATTACTGATAGCCGAATCGGAAGCGACCAGAAAAATGTTCTCTCGCAGATAATACGGGGGTAAAAGATTACCGCAAAATAACCTGGTGGATGACAAGAAGAAGCTAAGTTGTAAGGAAAAGCTTCTCTGATAGTTTCGCAACTCCTACCATTTAATGCATTGCATGTGGGTGCAAAAAAAAATCTGATCTATTAGGAAAAGCAGCAATAAGCTAATTGATCATTACTCGTTTATTATTCAGCAGCAGCTTAGACAAATCATAAGTGAAGTCTGCATTCATTAAAAGACATATTGCATTTATTTGACCTCCCGAAAGTAGTCAAGGTACTAACGTATCATCTTGCGAAGCTACCACCATCGCAACAACAGGGTACTTATTATAGTTTATGGAATAATCATTGGGTACATTTAGACCCTGAATCCCGTCTATAGCCTTCTAACATTCCTACTGTATACTACTTCGTTTCTTCTCAAAAGCGAAACTGTACAAAATCATCTAGTTATTTGATAATATTAACGGTATATGCATTGGTGCATATACTACGATCTAATGCATGTCTATTCATAATTTACCCGTCAACTCCAACAAGTACGTCTTGAAGTACTCAAAGCTGACCAAAGTCACTGCGCTGGCAGGCACCGTCCTGGCCAAATTTATCACGTACCCAGCATAAAACCCTTTAAGACCCTCCTTCCGGTATATCCTCTTAATGGTGGACACCATGGACACCCGTTTGTTTCTATCTTCATGAGAACCTTGAATTTGCATGCGTGTGCGGAGGATTTCGTGTGGGTATGTGATTGTACTAGCGATCATCTTAGATATCGAAGAGGCCAAGATCAACCTCCACAAAAGACCCTTGGACTCCGGAGTCGGTTCACAGTGGAGAGCTAATTTCAACTTTTCGTACACGGGAAAATGGATTCCCACATGAGCCAACCCAAACAACGAGGGCACTAAACCCTTGTAGAACACTCCGAGGCCCTCTTCCTTGTACATTGTCTTGAAGGCGTGGAGAGTACCCTTGTAGTATGTTCTCTCTGGCTTGGTCTGGGGGCTGGTGTTTCCGTAGATGGTTTGGTTTGCACCTGTTTGGATCATGAGTCTGGTTTTGACCACCCAGATGGGGTTGGCCGCAATGGAGGATGCAGTTCCCGCTGTGATGGCCGACAAGAAGTGGTTGACGGCATCTGTGTGGATGTTGAAGTTGCGGGCGAGGATGTCTGGGTATATGGCTTTGGCCCTCTCGTAGATGGTGAAATATATCGTCCACGTAGGCAAGTAGCCGATTGTGATGGGCACCAAGCCTCGGTAGAGGCCTCGTATGCCCTCTTCATGAAGAATGGTCTTGAATGCGCCCACAAAACCCTTGTATTTGACGTTGATTTGGGACTTTCCGGGCAGAAATGCACCCTGGGCCTGCAAACGGGTCTTGACCACGTCTAACGGGCACACTGCCACGCCGGCAGCGAAGCCAGAGGCAGCACCAGCAAGGGTCACGAGCTGGTACTCCAGGAGGTTCAGGAGCAACTGTGGAGGGGGCATCGACAACGCAGAGAGCTTGTGGCGGATGGGAAAGTTGGGCTCCACGGACTCTCGGAACTCCAAGTCCTCGCCGTGGACCACGTCCGAGAAGTCTTTGTCTCGAGGGTCTGTCATTTGCGAGGATGGAACGGTTGCAGTGGGTAGGCGGATGCTTAGGACTGGCTGGTCATGCACGGAGTCTGGCTGGCGGATCTCTCCAGTAAATCAGCCGCTTCGATGCCGTGGTGGTGGTGGGAGCCGCTGGAGGGAAGCGCCTGGTGTTCTGTCAGCAAACTCTGTTGTAGCAGCAAACTCTTGTTATGATGGCGGCTGTGGTGGGACAACCGAAGGAGGATGGTTGCCGCGAGTTGTGTGGACCTTTCAGTTCCCGCTGCCTGGTTCTACGGTTGTGTCTAGCTCGGGTATAGTCCTGAGCTGTGGTGATGAGGAGCCCGATTTTCTTTTCTGTCTTATCCTGACTGTTTTTTAGCTCGCTAGATATTGCCTGGGTAGTGGCGGGGCCAGGCTGGGTGATGTAAGCGAGGCGCTGGGATGGGCGGAAAGAAGTGAAATGAAGAGGTGAAATGAAGAATTGAGGATGGTGGTGGGAAGGAAGAGGTGGAAATGAAGGAGTTGTGTGTGGAGTGAGTTATACTGTTGTAGTGGATGCTAATGTCGTCCTGGGCTGGCCTCGTCCTGGAATTGTACGGTAGGATGTCGTATTATGGCAGAGGAGTGCGTAGTCGGAGTTCCAGGAAGAGAAAGCGTATTGGCAACTTTCAGGAACAACACGAGGTTTCTACGGTGGAAATAAGTCCACCAATAGAGGCAAGCAGCTTCTAAATATAAAGCTACTATTGCTTATAATTTGACTGCTATTAGTATGTTGCCTAATCAGAGGCTATAGCATACGACCAACTAGTTAGACTGCTATCGCTATGCTTATATAAGCTAATATGAAGCTGCGAGGCTATTACGTATAATGAACTAATTAGTTCCTGACATTACTTAAATAAGCAGGACTTGCTAGCATATTTCAAGAAGCAAATAATTAAAGTGCTAGCACCATTTCTTCTAATGGAGCAGCAATAATATAAGCAGTTAAATAGGTTGGCACCTTTGCTTAGATAAGCAACAAGTTGGGCTTCTATGCTATTTACTGTACTTTGATCTTTTTAGTTTATTAAACCTTCGCTAGATATTGCATAAGCTAATTGGAAGACTTACTATTTTTAAGTAAGCGACTTATGTGGGACTGCTAGCACTATATTCTATCAAAAACTAAAGAGAGACTGCTAGAATTACTTACATTGGTATTCAACTACAGTATTAGGACTAATGTAAGAAATTAAATAGAGCTAGCGTACTTTTAAACAACTAATTAAACCACGAGTACTATCACTTCTGAGCGACAAATTAATGTTAGCGCTTGCGAATGCAATGAGATAAAGCAATTTAGGGCCGTCAATCATTAAGATTGCATCCAAAGAACTTGTTTAATCACCATGCCATTCAGCTTGAATGATATGAGGAGTATTTTGAAACATCTAAACCATGAGTGGGAAGATTACCTTAGCTCAGCAGTAGCAAGCCTCTCCACAGTGACAAATAACTTAATACTACTACTATCACATTTGCAACTGCACCAGGAATTTATTGGAATTTCTACAAATTCTGAATGGAGATCAGTGATAAGATTAGTACAGCTGTTATTTTTTAGCTTTTTCCTGGCCAGGAAACTAGATCTGTAACCGATCCCATTTGAAGATCTTGCAAGACCAGTTGAGACATGTGTCTCATTTTGACAGTTATTCTAGCTTATTTTACGGGAATTATCCTGATAAAAAATAGATGCCATTAGTGTTTTTCTTCCACTAGTTACATTCCACGCGATAAAGCTAGCCTTGTATCGACACAAGTGCAACCGGTTACAATTACTCTCCATACTCATTCACTGCCTGCGTCGCACGACATTTGTCAATCCTCGCTGAGAACCTCCACGACATTTGTCTATCTTCAAGTTCCAATTTCACTTCCATCCTACCCATCCACCATCCAAACATGGTCAAGTTCTATCTCAAGGTGTCGGCCACCCTCACCAACATAGCCGAATTGACCACATTCGACACCCCACAAACTCCGTTCGAGTACAAGTTCAAGATCGAGTGCACCGGATGCAGAACAATCCACGACAAGCCAGTCACCATCAACAGATTCGAGTCTCATGAGCAGGCAGGCTCCAAGGGCGAAGCCAGCTTCGTTTTCAGGTGCAAGGAGTGCAAGAGAGAACATTCGGCCAACATCCTCAAAACGAACCAGTCGTTGAGCGAAGACTCTAAGTCGGCTGCTCTCTTGGAGATCGATGCCAGAGGCATCGACTTCGTGGAGTTCATTCCCGATGGAAGATTTGAGGCTGTGGGCCCTGAATCCGGTACCAAGTTCGAGGAGATCGACTTGGAGGAGAACGAATGGTACGATTTCGACGAAAAGGCAGGCGAAGAGGTCAGCATCACCGATGTCGAATGGACCATCTCCAGATCGTAAGTACGCTTGGCCCAGATCGCCCCTCCATAGCAAGATAATAAAGAATTCTTTGCTATCTACTTGTATATCTTTTTTTGCTAAAGAACTGTTCAGAGCTCGTTTTTCTTGGAAAGACCCCGATTTGCCCCACTCGGTCATACTGTTGGTTGTAACGTATCAATGGGATCATGTGGCTTGACCCGTGCTAACCTCTCAGACTATAACCCTGTTGTGGCACTAACCATCTCTGCTTATGTAATCGCCTGACTCACCGTTTCCTATTTCGTCTCGCCCGAGCTCTCAGGGAGAGTGTAATACGGCCCTTATTTTGACCACACACTTTCGGCGATGATCTTAATGTTGCTTCGGACTTTCCGATGGTGTCCCGTGAGCCATGCTCGAGTTCGTGCTCTTTTCGAGTCACTTTTCTGTCCAGTTATCGCCGAATGACTCAGCTCGGCTCGGAGATTTTCGCAACCATTTCGCAGCAATGAGTCGTATCAAACAACACGAGCGACCTTACCACGAGGACCCCAGTATAAATAGCAAAGGAAAGTCTCCTATATGTTTCTCTATCATCACAATGCTTACTTACACATTGAAGGGCTCAGCCCAAATAACCAACGGGTTCAATTTGGAACCATTAGATAACCCCGAATATCCTTTTGACTATAAGTTCATGGTAAAGTGCACCAGATGCAGGGCACACCGAGACAAACCCATACAAGTGACCCGTTACGAGTACTTCCCCGTGACCCAATTTGTGAACGCCAACCTCGTGATGAAGTGCAAGGACTGCAAGAGTGAACGGTACATTAACGTGGAGCGTTTGGAGGGAAAATTGGAGAGTGAATCCACCCCCATAGTGAGAATAGTTACTCATGGCCTTGAAATCTTATCGTTCATAGCAGACGACCAATTCCAGTGCCAGAATGCTGAAAACGAGACTGTGCAAGAAATTGACTTGTCGGAGGGAGGCTGGACCGATGGCGAGATTGCCATTCGGAACGTGAGGTGGGACGTGGTTTTGGAAAGGGGTCAGGCTGCATTGGCTCTCTAATTTACCCCTATATTTCTTTCCGTATTCTTTAGCGTGGAACACGCTCTTTTTTGATAGGCATTAATCCATGATTAACTGCTTGCCGTTGTTTATATACTAATAAAATGTTTTTACACCTTTGTAGTGACATATACAGGAAGTGTGTTGAATGAGGACAATAGTGATTGGGGATACTGTGGGATGACACGGATGGAAATGTACAAAGCATCCTCCAACCTAGCATTTATCCTAGAGCTTTTGAATGCCCCGTTAGGCACATAAAAGTACATGATCTAATATTCCATATTCTCTCCCATTTTACTACCAATCTTAACGGAAGGAATACACTGAAAGAACCTGACTCCCTCTCTGATGCTGCTAGTGCCAATTTCGGACCAAGAACCCAGCTTCAACTCGTTTAAATGAAGGTTCACCCAGCTGTCAAAAACCCATCAAACGGTTGAAATATTTTTCAGGAGCGCATAATACGGAGAAGGGTAATCCTACACCAAAAGCCGGCTTGCTGGTTTATCACTTACCTAAACCACAACTGCCTAGGCCCATAAATCAATCACATCTCATCCCGGTGTTCAGTGATGCCAGGAAGCTCGTGACGTCACGTTACATTCTCGCTGCCACTGAAACTTCCATGCTTCGGATACTCCGAAACCAGCAGAACCGAGACCGAGCCGAGTTACCACTAGGAGCTGGTTCTAGTCTTCCAGGGCTCGGACACTGGTCGGATTGCTGCTTGCAGACTGGGGATACTACGCGCATGCTCCCTGCACGCCATTGGCGTCTATAGCCTGTCCTTCGCTGATCCTGGCGGTGGTAGGCTGGCCCCGCATCCCGGTGTAGCCGCAGCAATCTTATCAGGTATAAAAGGGGCAGGGAACCAGGCGAATTCCGGGCCCATAGAGCACCAAGTAACCCATTTCTTGGATAGAGTTGAAACTTCACCCGTGTTAAATACCCCATCACCTGTCACCTGTCACCTGTCACCTGTCAAAATGGCCATTTCCGACGCCCTTCTTCAGCCGGTCAACGACCAGGTCAAAAAGCTCTCAGACAAGGTCGGAGGCGGCTCCTCGTCGCCAGTACCCCCCAAAGGAGGAATTGAGTTGTTCAGCCCTCAGTACTACGCTGCGTGTACCGTTGGAGGTATAATTGCTTGTGGTCCGACTCACTCGGCTGTCACACCCTTGGACTTGGTCAAGTGCAGACGTCAAGTGAATCCTGCCCTCTACAAGTCCAACATCCAGGGCTGGCGTACCATCTTGAAAACCCAAGGTGACTCAATCTTTTCCGGGATTGGTGCTACCTTCATTGGTTATTCGTTCCAAGGTGCTGGAAAGTACGGATTCTATGAGTTCTTCAAGAAGACCTACTCCGACGCCGTGGGTCCGCAATTCGCCAAAGACTACAAGACAGGAGTGTTCCTTGCAGCTTCGGCATCAGCGGAATTTTTGGCAGATATTGCCTTGTGTCCATTGGAAACTATTAAGGTCAAGACCCAAACCACCATTCCCCCCTACGCAAAGAACGTGTTTGAAGGCTGGTCCAAGATCACGGCCTCCGAGGGAATTGCTGGTTTGTACAAGGGATTGGTGCCTTTGTGGTTCAGACAGATCCCTTACACTATGGTCAAATTCGCCAGTTTTGAGAAGACTGTGGAGTTGATCTACCAGTACTTGGGCAAGCCAGTGTCGGAATACACGCCCGTGCAACAGACCGGAGTTTCGTTCTTAGGTGGTTACATCGCTGGTATCTTCTGTGCCGTGGTGTCGCATCCGGCCGATGTCATGGTGTCCAAGGTAAACTCAGATAGAAAGGCTGGCGAGAGCATCGGAGCAGCTTTGGGAAGAATCTACAGTAAGATCGGGTTCGCTGGGGTCTGGAATGGTCTCCCAGTCAGAATCGTGATGATTGGTACCTTGACTGGATTCCAATGGTTGATTTACGACTCGTTCAAGGTGTACGTTGGCTTGCCAACTACTGGAGGTCATTAGTGTATAATATTAATACTATAACGTTGATATGTCAAGTAGCGTTTCATTCGATTCGGCCGTAGGAGCACTCAAGAACTAACAAGCTAAAACCAGTAGGGTTTTCTGAACAAGTCACATTCTGAAGAGAAACGATCCATGGCTTAACATGTCTTTGCCAACATCTAGCCATGCAGAATACTTGACATTCATTTTCTTATCTCTTAGCCGGTTCAGCTCAACAAATCGTACAAGCCGTATGCAAAATCAACTCCACACATTCTTGAACAAGTCGTCATCCAATCCATTGACTTTCAAAGTGTTATTGGATGCAGGGGCCGACGAGTTGCCCCATTGCTTGGGCAAAGAGGATCCAGAGTCGTTCCACTCGTTGTTCCATGTAGTCTGCTTGTTTTGAGAAACGTTGGCGTTGGAGGTGGCGTTGGAGTTATTGTAAGAATTGAAAGAAGCGGTGGATGCATGGCCACTGTTACTTGTCGAACTTGGCGAGCCGGTGTTGGAATTTCCATAGTTGGTGGCAGGTGCGGGGGATGGGACCGAGGAAGTCGTATTGAAGTTCAATCCATTCAATGAATTGCTGAGGTTATTGATGTTAGCGTTATTGGAATTGTTGTAAGTCTGTCTAGGTTGCTGAGGAATAAAACTTGATGACGATGAAGGAGACGAGTATAATGATAAAATCGATTTCTTAAGGTCAGGTCTTCCGTTGGTAGCACTGTTCATGCTGCCACCGGTTGATTGTGCGGACTGGGTGTGTTGGGTACCTCTGGCAAACGATGCTTGTGGCTGTGGAGCTGGTGGTTGCGGTTTGGGCGAGGGAGATGAGGTGAACGAACCAAAATCGTCGTCCAACAAGGAAGATGCAGATCTGGAGGGCACCGATGGTTGTGGTTGCAGGGCCCCCGAGAAGGACAACAAGTCGTTGCTGGGCAAGGATGGGGTCGAGGACTTGGAAGGCACCGCAGGGGTCTCGACCTGGGCAGCTGGCGAGCTTGTAGTGAGGGTCATGGGATCCGGCACCTTTGGAGACAAGGCCCATTTCTTCAAGTCGTACTTGGTACGGATAAAGTTCTCGATTTTCAGCTGGTTGGGCACGTATCCCTCGGGGAGTTGGGCCTCCCAATATGCATTGCATTTCTCGTTGCCCCATTTGATCATCAGCTCGACCTGCTCGTCGGTCCAGGCGTCCAAGTCCACCGACTTGACCTTGGAAATATGGGTGCCCATGCTTCTGTGGATTCCTGAGCATCGGATGCACACAAAGCATCCGAGGTTCCACGATGCCCATCTGGGGTTCTTGGCAGTCTTGCAGTCGGAACACGACTTGTTGGCGTTCTCCTTGAGAAGCTGCTTGAGGATCTGCTTGTGCTTCTCGGAATGGGTCTTTTTCGACGAGGGCAATGCGCTGGAGGATCGATAACTCATGGTGGGGGAGAAAAGATGAGATGTGGCTGGGGTAGTGGTGGAGTACGGGTCTAGTGGTGCCGACGACTGTGTTCTGGATACGCTATACTGCTGGAATAGCCCAAGATCGATTTTGTTGTCTGGCCGGCGCACGACACATGTCGTGCGCGACACGCGTGTCGCCAGACGAATTCTTCATGTATGGACTTCTCCCGAGGCCCATTTTGAGCACCACTCATTCTAAGGCGTATCCCGTTCGCTTGCCCAAAATCCCCCTGTGTGTACTACCCCAGCACTAATACCTACTGGTGCCAAAGAACGAGCCGCAAAATCTGCCTCACCCACCCTATTCTGCTCCCAGCAAGACAATCCAAAACAGCTGGATCCAACCCAGAAGACACCTGCCCCAAACAGCGAGGATCTGTTCCAGAAACCTTCCCGTCGTCTCAGCCTTCACCGCCAAACCGCACGGAAAACCAGCTGGAGTCTCTTCACCGTCGGCACAAAACCAAAGCAAAGCCCGACATCACTCAATGGTGACCATATAGCATGGCCACAATGACACAAGCCACAGGTAGTGGGTCTGCCGTACGATCCCGCTATCATACCACCTCGCAGGTCAGAGAACATGACACTCCAGAAGACCTCTGGATGATCCTATACAACAAAGTCTACGACGTCACAGCATTTGCCAAGGACCACCCTGGCGGGGTTGAAGTCCTCTTCGACTGCGGAGGAGTGGACTGCACCGAGGCGTTCGAAGACGTAGCCCATTCCGACGATGCAGTGGACATGTTAGCCCCGTTCTACCTCGGGGACATCGTGCCGGAAGAACACAAACAGTATGCCAACTTGAGGGTCCCTCGGGCCCTCGAGGACCTGTTTCGCCTGGTCTCGCCAGCAGTCAGCCCCCAGGCTTCTTATTCGCTGCAGCTGCGGGCCAATTCGTCATTATCAAAAAATAAGAAAAGCAAGCGAAACAAGAAACTAGTGGAAAAGCTCACGTTGATATCACTTGCCATCTTGGCATTACTAGCATTCATAATATGTATTGGGTTACAAAAACTCAAATGGTCCGACCTTCTTAAGTCGAAGATTGGGCCAGTTTAATAGGAAAAGGTTCATTTCTGGGTAGGTTAATATAAGTTTATTGATATGATTTTTGTAAGACTTGGAAGCCGCGTTTCACCTGACGAAACGGTTGATCCGACTACGTCTGTTAGCCCAGCAATCCAAAGTCGTATGCGAGAAGTGTAAAAATTAAAAATAAGCCCGATGCGGGGGTCGAACCCGCAACCTTTTGATGTCTAACTTAAGAGTCAAACGCTCTACCGATTGAGCTAACCAGGCGAGAAGAAGTAAGCCCGATGCGGGGGTCGAACCCGCAACCTTTTGATGTCTAACTTAAGAGTCAAACGCTCTACCGATTGAGCTAACCAGGCTTTCTTACTGGTCGTTAATACTAGTGAAACAACAAACTCCATATGTATGAT
Organism: Suhomyces tanzawaensis NRRL Y-17324; assembly: GCF_001661415.1. Taxonomy (NCBI): domain Eukaryota; kingdom Fungi; phylum Ascomycota; class Pichiomycetes; order Serinales; family Debaryomycetaceae; genus Suhomyces; species Suhomyces tanzawaensis. Next base: position 2,360,986 of record NW_017963636.1, read on the forward strand.
CCTTGTATGCAGGATTGTGTATTTTTCAGAGCAAAGTATAGAAAATAAACCAAAAGTGTTTCTGCCTTGAAATACCTCACATGAGACAAATAAGTCGTATATTATCCATTGGAAAGGATTTTTAGTGTTATCAGCGAGATCTACTCACTTAATTGCCATAATAAAGGAAATTTTACTTCCTTTCAGAACAAAAAGACAAATTATACGGAGAATAGTCCACAACTATTGATTTTGAAGCTCAGATAGTAAATTAGAAGTGCTGAAGTATGAGCATGATAACAGAAAATGTGTTCTTCGATAATGAAAATAGATCACAACTACATACATGAGATCTAATAGTTACACAGTTAATTTTCAGATGGTAAAATTGTCATATTAACTTTTAACAAAGGTAGTTTCACGTTGTTCCTCTAAAGGTTCTCACATCTCTGTATAGCAATAGCAAGAACGAATAGAAACTCCCTAATGATCGAAACAATCAGTATTCAATTATTGTTGAAATCCTATGGATATTCATCCGCTTAATAAGAAAAAGAATATGCTAGCTTCATCAATGGAGTATTTTTCACTGGATTCAATGCTTAGGGCTGAAACCCCTTACATAATAAATCCTAGCTCTAAAAAGTTGTGGTCTCGCAGTTTTCTGTCATTAAGATGCATAGCTAAGGTAAAAATTGATAAGAACATCTATGGGGATTTGCTTATCATATTATGTTCAGTTTCCTACTTGCCAAGCTAGGTTTAACTTACTGGAATCTAGCAAGAAAAAATATCCCTCATGAGCTTTCTTGGCTTACAAACATTGCATCTTATAATAGAATCGGTACACGAACAAAGACTAAGTTACAGCACTCCACCTCGCTCATCCATAGGAAGTTCTACATTTTTTCATCTATTAGTAGAGATACCAATTAGAAATTTAAATTAATTAGTGATGTTATAAATCTATCTTTCCTTTTTGAGGATTCGTAAAATATCATTTTCCACGAAAAATTGGTAAACATTAAAAAAAATTGGGAAATGAAATCCAATTCCTGTCACGAATGTAGTTTTTTTTAGGGATGCCCTTCCATTACTATTCCATGGAATACTTTACGATAGTAGCTATGATTACCAACAGTCAAAAAGATAGAGGGTTGAGTTTATCGCGCCAGATTTGTTCCAAATTTTTCAGTACCCACAACAAAACTATAGCTTTACGTGGGCGACAGAAAGTATTTCTTGCAAAATTTCATGAGGAAATTGTATAAGTATATTGCTAATGAGTAGAAAAGAATAGTCAACTTACGAGACTACCGGATAGTTAATTAGCAATGTAGTTATTTTCGGATCCTTGATTGAGGAGTTTAGTAGTAGCTGTGGCTTTTAGATGAAGAAAAATGTGTGTTTTAGGTCTCTTCTGGTATGTTTTCCTTCATTCCATCCCTATAATGGGAAAATGAGTGTTCCAACTTCCCAGATGAAGATCAATTCCATGTTTCCTTCAATAGTACTGGAAGAGTATGTGATGCTATCTGTGGTTTCGGGCTATCCAGAAAAGCCTACGAGAATGCATTTAAATACCTATAAAACTCAGGGGAGCAAATTTTCCCAAAATTGGCATTTATGTACTACATTGGATGAATACTAAGTAAATCATATTTCCTCAAGGGTGATGCGGTGGCTCAATGGTAGAGCTTTCGACTCCAAATCGAAAGGTTGCAGGTTCAATTCCTGTCCGTGTCAATTCCTTTTATTTTTTGAATTTCTGAACGAACATAAGACATAGGTAAAGCATCGAGAAAAATTTTAAAAATTAAAGGTGAGATCTTTGAAAAAAGAAATTCCGATACCGGGAGTCGAACCCGGGTCTGCTCGGTGAAAGCGAACCGTGCTAGCCGTTACACTATATCGGATAATTGTTGAGAATAAAACCTATAGAAAAAACATCTGAACCAAGCTAAATAATATATACAGTCCCAAAATACTTATATGCAGTAAAGCTTCCCCTTTTGATAAAGAAGTCACTGAAGCTCGTTATCAGATTGCAATGTCAGACGAAGAATTCTACAGTGAAGAGTCATACGAGTTCGAATTTGAAGAAGATGAAGATGATGAAGACGTGGAACAAATCGAAGTCGATGAATCAGGTGACAAACAAGAAGAAGAAGATGGGATAGTAAGTACCAGCATAACTTGAGCATCCAGAGCTTTGTGTGTGGAATTGGCTATGATGATGGACGGACAATAGATGAACATCGTTCAATGGATGGGGCTGACTTTGGAAGTGGAAGTTTGACCTATATCACGATGATAATGGAGCAGTACTAACCGTTAGGAACAAAAGTATTACTCAGCCAAAGCATTGAAGTTCGACGACATCGATGCAGCTATAGGGTCTTTCAAAGGGCTTATAGAGCAATTCTCATCCGAATCGGACCTGGAGACTTTTGAATGGGTCTTCAAGTCGTACAAGCAACTTATAAAGATCTTTTTCAACGCCACAAAGTATAATGAGACATTAGAATACCTCGAAAATCTCTTACGCGTCCTCCCCAGAGTGTCGTACAACTACGGTTCGGATTCATTGAGCAGAATTATCAATAACTATTCTCTATCGAACGATCAAGCGTTCGTGCAACGATTGTACGACACCATCTTGGAGTTTTTAAGCAACTCCAAAGTCGCCCAGGGGTCCAACTACGACAGACTCTGGATCAAAATTAGTCTTAGTCAATTGACCATATTGTTGGGAAATGGGGAGTACGATGCTTGTTCCAAACTCATACATGCAATCAACCAAAAGTTTAGCGAAGTGCCAAAACAAATTAAGAAATCATATTCCTTGGATTTGATAGCCCTAGAAATCCAATTCTACTCGGAGCAACGGGGAAGTATAAACCTCTCGAAATTGAACCAATTGTACAGAAAGAGTTTGGAAAGCACCACCACGGTTACCCATCCAAAGATACTAGGCATAATTAGGGAATGTGGAGGAAAGATCCAATTCTACAGAGGCAATTATGAGAAAGCAAGATTGGAGTTTTATGAATCTTTCAACAATTATGATGAAGCTGGCTCTTCCTTAAAGAAAAAGGTCTTGAAATACCTAATCTTATGTTCATTATTGACCGAGAATCAGTTTAACCCTTTCGAGTCTCAAGAAACCAGTACTTATGCGTCCTTGCCGGAGTATTCAAACTTGCTCCTTCTTATAAAGGCATATGACTCGTCTGATGTGTCTAAGTTCTCCGAGGCAGTGCATAAAATTCAACAAGAACGGGACCCCATGATCAAGGATGATCTCATTGTCTTGGCAATTGACCAAGTCTCCAAGAATTTGGTGAAGAAATCAATTTTGAATTTGTTGAAAGCTTACAAGACTCTTCGCTTTGAATACGTGAGAAACAAGTTCAAAATAAGTCAGGATGATTTTGAAGAACTCTTGGTTAAATTGATGGTTTCAGGAAAATTGGAGAAGATAAAAGTTGATTTTGTGAGAGAAGTGATTATATCACAGGACGCATCAGAGCCAGTATTCCCACCAAATTTGAGTACCAAAGACATACACGTGAACATGAGGCTTAATGAACATTTATCAATGGGTACTTTAGCTCCATTAAACGACGAAGACAGGATGGAGGTAGACGAAACAATTCTAGAGAACCTGAACCAAGCGGCTTCATCTATTGCACATTCGTCACTGAGCTTATTTAATCATCAGTACGTGGATAGAAGTGAGGGCTTTCATCAAGAGATATCCGACGCTGCGCCCAAGAACAAACTTGGAGAGTTGAGGAACATGACCAAGCTCTTGTTTATAACAGAAGAGCCAGTGACAGAATCAGACTGGCTCAAAATTATCGACGACTGGTTCAAGGCATTGCAAACATCAATCCCAGAAGCAGTAAAGAGCGAAATGAGTCAGAAGGATCAAGTTGAGTTCAGACAAAGAAATGAGAATGTAATTAACAATCTACCTGCAAAGACGAAAAAAGACGACGCCGAGCTCAACACCGGAATACTTAACCCAATTGAAGATAAGGACGATGCAGAGGTGGATGAAAACGAGTTTGACGTTGAAGTTCATAAGGTGGACATGTTGGCCAGTTGGAAGAAAGAGCTTGATGAATATTACACCAACCTCACAAAGATCCCCTCCTAAGTTACAGCACAAAATAAATACTCAGTGTAGCTATTTTACGACACTAATACAAGAATATAGGCACTGTCATTTACATGTAGTATTCATGTTTGAACCAGTTAGGGCTTGCAGTGCGTAATTTCGGGGCGACCCGCGTAATTCTGATACTGAAAAGATGCGACTATATAAGCGATGCCATCCGCTCCCAAACTTTTCAACAACAGCCTAAAACTACAACAGCTCTAAAGAGTAAGTTTAATTCTTATGCTGTATAGTACTCAATATGATTAGAATTTAATGCGTTATCGTCATGATGTATCCATTTTGACAATGTTTTCGGATACAATTTGAAATCAACCAACACCTACATGAAGAGTCTATCAGCATTCCATAAAGTGTTCACTACTAACCAAAAGGATCCATTTGAATTGCCCAAAGCTTCTTGTAGAAATCTGGCTATGCCACATCAATCATAATAGACCGTTATGACTGGAGTGGTTTTGGTGGATTTAGTAGCGCAGTCCTCTCCAAGGATTACAATATCACTATTACTTTGATAGTATGACTGCTGCTTGCGGGAGCCGATTCCTGGAGTTTTCTAATGCCAGAAAGCGGCAAGGTGATAATTTCCCGAGTTACCCGTTCTAAAGTCTGTTTCTAGTACACATCTTCATTGAAGAACTACTTTAAAAATTAAGGTATCCGAAGATCAAAAAAGAATGCGCAAACCCGGAATCGAACCGGGGGCCCAACGATGGCAACGTTGGATTTTACCACTAAACCATTTGCGCAAGTAAGAATTGATTCTGCCCAGGATCGAACTGGGGACGTTCTGCGTGTTAAGCAGATGCCATAACCAACTAGACCACAGAACCTTTTCTTGTTGTGTTTGAAGGATAGAAATGTCATTCCGTGTTTACAGCAGCATTAATAAGCACTTACTAATAAAAATCAATAAACATTTCTGTTCTCTGTTCTCTAAGTATTCACTTTGTCCCTACTCCAGGCTTTTCGGTTTACATTAAGCCACTCACGGAGTAGTTCAGTAGTGAAGGATCTGTTTTGTTGTTGTGATAGGACAGATTAGTCCTATTCAATCTTAAATCATCTTGAAATCAAATTATTAATTGGGTTTATACATCTTTTTAACTATCAAATTGGTTTCTTCTGTATATGGCTACATAAAATTGTTTTTGCTAAAGCTTTCATCTTGTGGATCGAGTTCCAAAGCAACTCAGCGTTTTGAAGAGCCCAAGGAATTGTTAACATATTTTTAGTTAGATGAGCTATTCACCTACTACCTCTGGTTGGGAACGGTATTTCGATTCAAGAACAGCTTAGTTAAAAGTGGATCAAAAAACCTTAATCCCTTTTTTTGGGACTTTTGGCCGCTTTATGTAAAGACTTAATTTTGTAGATTTTTCAAGTGGATCAATATCGATTAAAAATATTTCCGCCAATTCTGTGTTGATAAAACTTACTAGAATTACTCTATAATCCTGGAAATCGTAAGCTTCAATGCAGTTTGCTGTGAATTCTCTAAAAGGTGGCTTTTCACGTTGAGTGTGCTGTGTTCGTGGATTTATTAGACTTGCCATAAATTGCTGTTGACCAATTACTCATGAATCCTCCAAAGCTTCAAAACCGAGTTTTAATGTTGGGCTAATTCCCCTCCTCTTTTCCTCTATGAAGTCCCAGTGGTCTTGATGCAATGAATGGGCATACTCTATGAACTCCAGCCAAATCAAGTCGGGGTCTTTTTGCCAATAGTCTTTATCTGATTGGCTTGTTTCGCATGTATCATCTTCATCTCCTTCCATTCCCTACAGGAATTTATCCATGATGGCCCATACTGCCACTTTCAAGGGTTGGAAAAGAACCTTGAGTAGACCAAAAGCTTGTTCTATTCAGTCCAACCAATCGTAAAGAGTCCAGCCACTGTTGCGGAGGCTCCATGATGTGACATACATTAAGATGCCCAAAATATGCTTCCAGGTACCGTTGTTCCAGCGTCAAAAGCCATGATTCCTGCTTCGAGCAACATCTGTACGTCGTATTAGGGGCTGTCAATCGATCTTTGGCGGTGCTATATCTTGCTGTGTCTTTAGAATAGCAGCTCTCGTTAGACATTTTACTCGTAGCTCCTCAGGACCATATTGCCTGATTCTAACTGGAGATTCCCGAATGCTATTCCACTTAAGCACTAACATTAGCTATAGTATTTCTCCCTCAAAGGTCCTGTGACAAGTCACAAATGTTCTGATAAACGCAGTTAATTTTTAATATCGAAGGGAATATGTTATGTGGCAAGTTACGTATGGCAGAGGACTGCTAGGTCATGACCTAAATTTAAGCCGTGGCTCGATAATTATCTGGCATAGGTACGTAAGGGTAATTTATCATTAGTTAGAAGTGTCGAGGCTCACTGAGTCTTTGTTATGTTGCTAATACCATAAGGCACAGTCGAAATAGAAAGTTATACGTCGGCTATCCCATCCCAAACCTTTTTCATTACTCTAAACTTGATTTTGTTATAGTTTCTACATTGCAAGGACGTCCAAAGAGGGAAACTTACCAAAGCTGTTTGTGCTAACCTTCTTACAAAGATCGGGTGAATGGCTTCATTTTCTGTGTGGGTGTCTATTATGATCGATTAAATAATTCTACAATATTCATCTAAATCAAGTAGGCCAATGGAATCAAAGCCAAGGCGTAGACAGACTGGCCCAAGATGTTGGCACCTGCCTCGTAAGTGACGATGGCTGGCGAGGCAGCAGAAGGAGAAGCAGAAACGCTGGAGAGAGTAGTGGCTGGGGCAGCTGGGGCAGCAGAGGATTCTGGGGCTGGTGCAGCAGCGTTGGCAGTTGGGGCTGGAGCAGCAGGAGCAGCAGAAGAAGCAGCTGGAGCAGGAGCAGCTGGAGCAGCAGAAGAAGCAGCAGGAGCAGCAGCAGCAGGAGCAGCAGCAGTGGCAGCAGGAGCAGGAGCTGGAGCAGCAGAAGAGAGGTAAACAGAGCCTGGAGCAGCAGTGGCTGGGACGGCAGGAGCAGTGCCATTAGTAGGAACAGAGCCATTGGTGTATGGAGCAGTCTTGTAAATAATAACGGTGGAGTTGAGAGGGTATGGAGGACCAGCAGAAGACACAACGGGAGCAGCAGAGGACTCAGGCCAGACAGTAGTGGGTTGGGAGTTTACGTCTGTGGCACTGGCTTCGTTGGCTGGTCCGGCAGTGGTGGTGACAAAGATTTGAGTGGTATAAGTGACGTCTTCGTCGGAGGAGGCTAGAACGGCAGCTACAGAGGATGGTGCTGGGGCAGCAGCAGTGGTGACTGGAGCAGTGGCTGCTGGGGTGGCTGCTGGGGTGGCAGAAGCCTCGGCTTCGGTGATGGGGCACACAGTGGTGTAAACCGAAACAACATTATCGACAGTCACGGTGGTGAGCTTGGTGGTCAACTCAGACTCAGGCCAGGAGCTGGAAGCCACGGAAATGGCGCTGGAGCTGTTGGTGGGAAGGTAGTAGGCACTGGCAGACGCAGCCATGGCGAGAGTGAGGACGGCAAATTGCATGGTGTTAACGAAAGTAGAGAGTTGGACTGGTGTGGCAAGCAGATTACGGGAAGCCGTCTTACATATATAATACCGGAGAGGTGGCCTTGCGGGGCCACCAAAACAATCGGGTCGTCAACAATCGGGTGCAAAATGCGGCACGACATCGTCACAATCAGCCGTTGAAGTGCGCCACAAACCGGTGTGACGACTGCCATTGGTGGAGGCGTGGGAGTGGGCGGGGGCGATGGCCTGGGCAGCATCTGGCAGTGGGGTTGGGGACAAGGTTTGGGGCGTTTGGAGGAGCCAGGTCCCGTGGTTGGTCCCGTGGTTGGTCCCGTGGACAGTGTCTGATGGACGGATAGACGAGGCATCGCGCCTGCACATAGCCCGCCACACCTCGGGTAAATATGTCAACAATAGGAATAGACGAGAGCCGAAGCAGGCGACTGCGCTTCCCAGAGGGGGGTTCAGGCACGGGAGTGGTGTCATGGGCCTCCTGACCCCTTTTCAGTGGGCGGTAGGATCGCCACCACGGATGGTGGCTGCTAGAGGTTCCACTGTCCATGGGTGTCTGAGTTACTAGTTGACATGGCGGTGGTTATGAAGGAAGCGCGCTCGCCGTCAATTGTCACAATAGTGCCCAGACATCTATTATGTCTTGGTTGTGGAGATTTGAGCGCGCCCAAGATGGCGTTGGCGGGGCAAAGTAGGCCAGGCTATGGCAGCGGACGTAGGCGCTGGCGCTGGATGGCGCCTACGGCGTTAGCTGATAGGACCGATCACTGCTCGGCTTCCTCAGACACCGACAATACCAGACCCTCGTTTCGGCTGTCCACGCGAAGGCTGCAGACAGTGGGACCAAACGCTACTCCACTGACGACACTAGCAGATGAGGCAGGACCGCTTGGTGTTTGGTGTTTGGCGTACCAGGCTGGGCGTGTCTGGATGAGCAGCTTGGCGTCGTTCACGGAGTTGTTTGTCACGGTTCTCTCCGAGGTTCTGTGGGCGGTTTGGGACATATTTTGTGTTTACGTGTTTCGCGTTTTGCCCGACATTCCCGTGTCACGACACGATCTCATCCAGATCTGGGTTCTTGACATCTACAGGTTAAGGTTCGAGATCTGACCGTTGGTTATCTCGTATCCGGGAATGTAAGGTAGTTAGTCAGGGTTCAAAAGCTGGGAGAGAGGCCTAGCCAGTACCTCATCTGGTGGCCACGATCCAGCACTGTGAAGAATGGCTGGAACATCCCCTAGTGTCTCCGAGAAACCCGAACCGGCGATAATGTCCCATTAGGAGGACGGTACGGGCGGAGCAGGCAACTTCCGAAGTTTAATCCTACCACCCAGCACCGCAAAAAGCTTAGGTTGCAAAGTTCATTAAATGGTGCTATGCGTTCCGGCTAGTCTTACTGCACGCTCGTAGACTGCTGGATGTAAGTTTACACCCACCATACATCACAATAGACCGTAGCTGTTTTGCTACAACCACGTCTGCAGATGCAGATCGTTTCTGGCAGGAGTCCTCAGCAATTCGAAATGCACCTTTCACCAACACTGAGTTGTGCAAAGGAGAACGCTAAAGCGGCAGGAGAAATCAGTTCTTCGAAGTGCTATGTTGTGGGCATGGTCATGGCCAAAATGCCAATCCCAGTCGTTTGGAATGCCTACAAATCAGCATAAAAATCGAGAGCAATCACCACCATAAAAGTACATCTCAACCAACTAATAAATTAGTAACAGTCGGATGCTGGTTGCTTGCCGTTTGCAATCAAGCACAACACACCAACGGTATTTTTTGGCAGCGTCCTCCAAAACTCCGCGTACACCTAGCTGAAGGGGGCATTCCTGGCTGAAATACAAACTTAACACAATATTTGATATTTTACGAAGCTGTCAAAAATTTTATAGTGCGCGCGTCAAATTTTTTGGCAGCTGCATTTTGCATCTATGCTGGCTAAGTAAATATCGAGGACCACGGATCCTAAGACGGTTGGACCAGCCTACAGCCGTGGTACGGTTACGGGTGCGAAAAGGAGTAAAACTCGTGTATTAGAAATTGAACGAGGGTATTGAACGAATGGGTCAGTAAAACCAAATAATACAGTATCAAAGGATGATAGGCGAAAGCAGAAAGAATTATCCGCAGCTATTGAACAAGGGAGTCTGCTGTGACTGGCAAGCAGTGGATTAGAATCGATATGTGCTGCGATTTGCACGAAATGAAGAATGGTGAAGCACCGTTTGGAATGTTGAGATGCACTTAGATCAAGTAAGCCAATGGGACCATGGCGAACATCAAGAAAGAACCAGCAGCGGCAGCGGCGGCGTTGGTGGAGTAGACACTGATGACTGGGGATGGAGCAGCGGCAGATGGAGCAGCGACAACGGTCTTTTGGGTTTGTTGAGCAACATCGCTGACGGTACCGTAGTAGACAGTGGTGTATGGCTTACCGGCGGAAGTCCAGACAGAGGTGACTGGGACTTCAGTGGCAGTGGTGTAGTAGGTGGTGGTGTATGGCTTACCGGCGGAAGTCCAGACAGAGACGACTTCTTGGGTCTTGGTGACTGGAGTCACGGCAGTGAGGTAGGTGGTGGTGTATGGCTTACCGTTAGAGGTGTAGGTGGAAACGACTTCGGTGGCTGGGCACACGGTGGTGTAGACAGTACCAGCAGAGGTGTAGGTAGAGGTGATTTCAGCAGCCTTGGTGGTTTCAACTGGGCAGTAGGTGGTGTAGACGGTGGTCTTACCGTCAACGGTTTGGGTGGTGACAGCTGGGGTGGCAGCGACGGTGGTTTCGTGGCACTTGTTGTCGGAACAAGAGGTGATGGTCACGACAGTGGTGTGCTTGTCAGTGACAGTGAGGGTACCAGAGGCAGAGCCAGTGATAGTAGCAGAGCCAGAGGCGGAGCCGGTGGCAGAACGGGAAGCAGTGGAAGTGACAGCTGGCACAGATGAGGAGGAGGTGGCGTTGACTGGGTCGACAACAGCGAACTCAATAGGAGTACCTGGGATGGCAGCACCATCGAGGGTCTTCAAGTGGTCAACGAAGTCAGAAATTTCGTCTCTGGAAGCCAACTTGGACTTACCCAACAATCTCTTTCTGATGGCAGCAGTAGAGTTACCGGATGGACGTTGTTCGAGGTGGACACCGAACAATTGAGCAGCAGCTTGTTGGTACAAGTCGATGGCTGCGATTTCGATAATTCTGCCAGCAGCGACGATGTCGTTGTAGAAACGGTTGTTGTTGGCAAGGGCGTAGTAGAAGTCGACCTTGAAGTCATCGGCCGAGCTGAAGTCGAAGGTGACTGGCAAGTCAGCTGGGATTGGGAATGGACAAGTACCAGTTTCCAAGTCGACGGTAGCAACACTCACACCGTTGACGACACAGGCGACATCGACGGCAGAGGTGGCGGTGAGGAGAGTAGCAGCAGCAGCGAGGGAAAGTAACTTAACCATTGTAGCGAAGGAATAGAACTAAGTGACTAATGATCAGAAGGGAGGGGAGAAGCTAGTAGTTATATAGTCAAGGGAGCTAGATCAAGATCAAATATAGCCGCAAAAAAAATAGCAACGGCGCCAGTATGGGCAAAAAAATAACTCTGGTGGTACAATAACCTAACGTAAGGGAAGAAAGCGGCGTGGGCCATCTGGGAGCAGTAGTTATCTGGTTGTTAAAGTAAAATGAATTGCAAATGGTATCTAAAAAATAAAATAATGTTCGAAAATACCGGTAAAAAATATATCCTTACGAACAATCAATTTAATAAATGCGTGCATATACTCTGGGAGGTGCATTCATTTATAGAAGTCTGTCGCTCAATTGGGAGGCTTTGGGCTGTGTGCAGGCGGTGGCGGATGTAATAATATGCACGTTGCGAAGGATTAAACTAGACCCAGCAGAAATTAAGTCTCTCCCATAGAAGGATCCGCAAACGGCACCTTCGAGACAGCCCTATTGTTAGGAGGAACTGGAGCTGTCACGCTACCACGCCTCGACTAATTCCGCCAATTAGCGCACGCTGTTGCATTCCAGGTCCCTGGCCCACGTTCACCACCTGTTGGTGCAAAACCTCCCCTGGCTACGACCGGGGGTAATTACTGCGGCGCTTGCATATTTGGTGGCACCAAAGAAAACTTCTCGGAGATCGGCTGACACAGAAGTTTCCGGTTGTTGTGCCCATAACACCAGAGTGCAGCGGAATGTTCCTTGGTGTTTTCAAGGGCTTAGTAGTGTACTATGCTGGCCACCGTGCACACTGCGTATTTCCGACTCCTGTCTTATTGGGGGGGGGGCGCGGATCGTGGTGCATCGTGCTGCTAACCGTGCAGCTGACACCAGGTTGGTCCTCTGTCGTAGGAACCATCACTAGACACCTACCCACGGTGAGTTCCGGAAACTCGCTCGTGTATTGCTTCCGTTATCCGCAGCTTTGTTGCCCAGGAAATGGGCTAGTACAATAGCAACAATATAGTAACCGACCTGAGGCTCAGGAACCCAGCATGCCCTAATTTATTATCTATATGAACAAATTAGCGGGCTTGGCTCACTCGCTACGCCTCCAGAACGTCGCTGGAGATCCAGGTGCTCTTTACAAGCTAGTTTGGTCCGTTGGTCTAGCTTGTGTTGAGATCCATGATGGTGTTGGCCCCAAAGATCGCGATCCAACCTGCCTGCAACATAAATCTGCCCCTCAATAACTCCAGTGCAGAGGATATTATTTTCCAGCTGCCCCCACTGAACGAATTTTTTAGACAGTTGGTGCATTCGGAAAGTCTATCTACGAATTCGTACTCTCACTGTTCTCACCACAATGTTGTGGCTGATCTTAAGACAATCGACTGGAGACGATCGTTGACAGACGCATCTGTTATCGATAGCCGTCTATCGTTTGTCGTAAACAAACAATATGGATCGGAGCGAACAATCTGATAATCGTGGCTCTGAACACTGGCTGTCAGGGAGAGCGCAAAAGTGGCCAGAAAATGAACAGTCCGATAATGTTTGCGCCCTAGACAAAAAGGTCGAGCATTCTCCGCAGTGCAGACTGCGGCACCTGCACTTAGATCTCGCATACTGGTACACCAATCTGGCAGCTCAGGCTGGGCCCGGTACAACTTACTCCTGATCCTTAAGTGGCCTGACATCGGAGGACAGGTTTCTTGATCGTGCGATGCAGCGACAGTCCAATGGGGCCGTTCCACCGCTACTTCCGGCATAACACATCTCTATCCCATTGTGCTGTGATAACTAAAGCCACATTCATGTGGATAAATCCGCAGTTTCAAATCTCACCAAAGCTTGACACTCATTCCAGAGGTGCATGCAACGTTTTCGTGCTCAAGGAAGGATCTTAAAATGGTTTTGATCGACGGTGTGGCCTACATGCATGATGCATGCACAATGTATATATAGAAAACAGCTGCATTGTCCTGTTCGTAGTTTGCCGCTAGCTACATGAATATGGGTACTAATAATTGGTGGGTTTGACTATTGGATGTATACCACGAGCTAAAACTGTTGTCTTCAGTCTACGGGTGCATAAGTCAGGGCCAAAAAGGCAAGGGTTACAAACACAGCCGTTGGGCTTGCGTTGCACAACAAATGCTGTATAATACAATGGATGGGAGAAAACCCCTCAAGTATCCGTTAAGAATGCGATCCTTTGGGCAAGCCGATTGCCCCTTTCGACGGATATTGATACCACCAGGGACACCATCATATGGTTGATAATACCTTTTCTATTTTGAGCTTCATTTGATGCCGTACCTTGCTCAAATAATGTTGCCGTTTGACATGGCCCTGGATCATACATGGCTCGAAGCAACTGCACCCACATGGGGGCTGATTCGGCTCACATGCTGACTAGCTAACTCCGACACCTCATGGATTGAAGTCCGCTAATTTCTTGCTATCTTGCTTGGTTTCATCGATGGCCCAGTCGTCGGCGCCGGACCAGTCCACGTTAATCTGCCTCAATTTCGACATATCGGTGTTCTTCAAAAATTTGGCTCTTTCCTTGCCCCAGTCTTCTTGCACGTCGTCGAAAGCCTTGTTCCAGACCTTGTCATACACCTTTTTGATTTTGGCTTCTTCTTTTTGCCTGCTTTCCTCTAAAGCCATCCATTCCATGTGCTTCAAATCATCGCTGGATGGTTCGTAAATGTGCCAGATGACATAGTGTGGCAAGCCAATGACTGAGTATCCCATACGTTTGCTCAATTTACCGAAGGCCTCAGTCTCGGCATGCTTTTCAAACGAAAATGCAGGGAAGTGGGAGCCAGTACGGAACACCTTGGCCTTGGTCAAGATGGAAACACCTCCAATACCGTCCAAATCCATTTCCACTTCTGGGTCACCGTATGGATCACGTAAGTACGCCAAGTGAGGTCTCCAGGTCTGGTACTCCACGTAACCCTCGACGATACATGCATCTTCGCCCAAGGTCTCGGCTAATTGTAACCCACCATCGGATTCCTGCCACGAGTTCAAGTCGTATGGTTGCTGGTTGCCTAACCAGTCTGGCAATGGTCTCCAGACATTCGGAACAATCACGTCTTTGTCGTGATGCATCAAGTCTTCTAAAATAGTAGGAGGCACGGTTTCCACGTCCGCATCACGCCAGTAGACGAACGAGTGGTATGGCTTGATGGCCACTGTCCATAACCAGTTTCTGGCTCTGGCCATCAACTTTCTTCTAGGACCTTGCGCTGCGAAGCCGTGTCTGTCGGAAAAGCCCTGGCCAATGACTTGGCCAAAGTCCTTCTCGAAGATCTCGATTTCGCCAAATCTCTTGGCTGGGTTGGGATCACTCTGCACTTCGTTCAAATGCTTTTTCAACACTCCCATGGTGTCGTCGGACGAATCCGACACCAAAAATGCCAAATCAATGAGGTTGTGGGGGTAGGTCAAGTTCTTCATGTGGCCAAAGAACATGGGTAAATGGGCTGCAGCGTCTCTCAAAGGGACGCAGAACAACACTCTTTCGTCATGCTGCCAGCCGTTGGCATGGCCACTGTACTGTTCCAAATCGAAGTACTGGACCCTCGGAACACCCGAGAAATCGGGACTGTAGAGTGCTGAGAACGTATCCTTGACGTTGATTCGGGTCAACCCAAATATTACGAGTAGGAGCATCCAGAACGACGCGATTTTCGCCTTGGAAAGCGACCATTTGCCCGCAGCTTTGGATCCGGCCTCAGATCGGAGGCCAGCCTTGCTGTCGTACTCGTAGGGTGTCATTTGTATCGAATGGACCATGATTGTATGTGGTTTATGTCCGTGTGGTGTGCGACGTGTCGCGATGTGTTTCGAGCTTGAATATGGCTGAAAAGTGTGTATTCGGAGGGTGAGTCACCTTCAGCCGCTTGTGGTGGTTTGTAAGAGGGGGTCGAGCTGACTGTGCTGTTTGTTCACGACAGTCACGATGTCGCTATGCTGGAACTCGCTAGTGATGCTTTGGAGTTGGGTGATTTGGCGAGAAAATCGTCGGTCCAAAAGGGCTCGATGTGCACGTCACGTTACTCGAGTGTTGGATGGCGGAGAGATCAGGCTCGATGTCCTTGTTGCAGGGACTATGATAGGTGTTGATGCCCGTGATGGTAGCCGAAGGGGAAAAGAATCAGAGACGTCAACGAAAACTCACGTGGGTGCGCAGCACGTGATGGTGAGTGGGTAGGTGGGAATTTGCCCAGGATGCGCGTTCCACTGCCCTGCACTGTCGTGCAACATGCACGCGTTGCAAAGCCTCTAATCTCGAGATGTGTAGGGAGCATCTTGTGGAGGTTCGCACGCTCAGCGCCATTGTAGTCTAATGCTTAACCTTACGCCTCCCTCCCTAATTCTTGGAAGTTGGCAAGGCATCAATTGAGTTTAATTCCATAACCTCCCTGCCCTAGCTCTGCCTTGACAACCTGCACTATTAGAGTTGTACCCTGCCTAATCTCTGGCAAGTGGCTACCCCCTACGGTGGGTGCGGTGCCAGCATCCCTGGTTCCGTTTGCATTTCGCCTGGCCCACACAGCGTCGTATTTTATTCAAATGCATTTATTAAGGTTTATTTTCCGACAGAACAAAACGGTTCTTAGCATTACCGTTTATTAACTACAATTGACAGGGCCATTCCAGGTCTGGGGCTGGAAATCTAACTCTGTTGTCTCCGCATTATCTGCATCCCTCCGCCACTTCCTGCCACCGTATGTAGTCTAGGTGTCGAAGATGAAATTACGTTAGTAATGCACCTCCCACGCCTCCCATGCCGCCTGCATGTATATGAACTAACGACCGACCCCAGAGGTGAACTACACCGAGAATTGCTATCTTATCAATTCTAGATCACTTTTATTATTGCGTGCTCTATTTGTGCAATTGCATTGGTTTCTTGTGTCTGGAAATATCGGATAACCCAGGACTCATAGATTGACCTGGGGTTTGCTGGAGACGATTGCACACATCGTGAACCAACCTGAAAACGGATGTATCGGGACCCTGATGAAGTTCCGCGTGGCGGGATGAGCTCGGTTTCCTGCTTGAGTAGTAGGTAAACACCGTAGAAAAATGGTCAAGCAAGCACCCAGCTGAAATTAGAAGCCTCCGTAATTCGCAATTCTAGTCACCCTGACGTCAATTATTATTACTACATCACGGAGACCACAGAAGTACCATCCTGGAACCTTGTTCTGAATACCCTATTGGCATTCGTGAACATACCTTCCTTCAAAGATACAACAATAAACTGGGATCCCTTGAACCTGGTCTTGATAAGGTGGCCGATGTTTTGAGTGTGAGACAAATCCAAGGCAGCATCAACCTCATCCAAAATGTACATGGGTGCGGGTTTGAATTGCAATAATGCCATGATGAGCGAAAGTGCAACCAAAGATCTTTGACCACCCGACAATTCAACCAAGCTTTCCTTCCACACTTCACCAAGCTTAACTCTGACTTCCAACCCCTGTGTGACATCCATCATGTTCACGGGAACCAACTTGGTGAAGGACCCAGGCAACAAGTCGCTGAAAATTTGGCCAAAGTCAACCGAGACCTTCTGATATGTGCTGTTAAGTGTATCTCTCTTGTACCCGTTCAACTTTTCGATTGTGTTGACAATCTTTGTCTTATCCTTCTCAATGGTTTTCACCATATGTTTCAAAGAGGTTTCCTTCTTCTCAACATTGTCAATCATGCTCATGATGTTCACATTCACTTTTCTCTTCATACTCTGGAATTTTTCTTCAAGAACTGCCAATTGTGCGTAGCTTTCCTCGAGATTTATGTTAGGGTACTGCTGTATAAGATTATCCAAGATACTAGTATCAGTCACCCAGTCATGCTCGCTAATGATCTTGTCCAAACCTGCCTTCAAATTATTGGTTATGCTAGAAGATTTTTCTATCTCGTGGCTCAATTTCTGTCTCTCAAGTTTGTATTCATTAAGAGAATCATTCTTGAGTTTGATGACCTTAATAAGCTCGTTGATTTCTTCATCAAGTCCTAGCAAGTTGGCTTTCTCCTCATCAAGCTCTGCCTTAGTAATTCTCAATTCGTCGCCCAATTCATTGAATCGTTGTATCGTTTCGGCTTTCTTTCTTTCAAGTTCTTCGAACAATGAAATGCTGCTCTTGAGTGAGTCTTGTAAGTTACTCAATTCTGACTTCAGTTGTTCGTTGTCAATTTGGATGGCTTGATATTCGTCGTTCTTGCTATTAAGAGCATTTTGCTTTTTAGTTAATTCTTTCTTCAAGTTGTTGATTTCTTTCTTGAGATCGCTCAACTTAGAGCCCTTATCATTGTTAAATTCAGCGATATCTTTCTCAATCTTCGCGATATCACTCTGATAACTGATGCAGTTTTGGTCCTCTTCCTTCATTCGTTGTGCCAAGTTGATTATCTCATTTTCGTTGGCTTCATTTTGTTTCAAAATCATTGAAGATGGATTACTGTCCAATTTCTTCTCTAACAATGATAACTCGTACTTCTTCAAATTTAAATCATTCTGAAGGGATCTTGTACCACTGATTACAGATTCCATCCTTCCAATCTCACTTCTGACTTCATGAAGCCTTTGAGTAACCTCTTTCAAGTTGTTGGAGATGGTGTTAAATCTTTGGATCTTAATTAAAATCGAAGAATCGTTCCTACGGGAACCTCCGGATAAATTACCCTCTGGATCATAGATGTCACCTTCGAGAGTAATTGAACGAGATCTAATCTTGGGATCGAAGGTAATAATTTTCGCGGTTTGAGGATCCTTGCAAATAAAGGTGGTGCCAAATATGTACTCCATTGCTCTGATTAATTCATCTTCGAATTCAATCAAGTTTAGTGCCAACTCAACCTTATCAGGAGCCAACGTTTTTGCATAATCGATAACATCTCCACTGATGCTCCTTGAGTTAATCTTATCCAATGGAATGATAGTAACTCTTCTCCTCAATTGCCCTTTTTCCAATAACTGTGTTGCAACTTCTGAATTGTCAACCACAACATTGTAAAGTCTATTACCAGCACAAATCTGTATGGCCAAGGCTTGAGAATTTGATTTCTCCGGCAAATTAAAGAGTTGTGCCACAATTCCTCTAACTAACTCATCATTAAAATTAGCAGAGGGCCTGGAATAATTGAATCCTATGCTTCCAACATCCCTTTCCAAATAGCTCAAGTCATGCTTTAACTTATTTGATTGGGCAACCAAATTGGACTCCTCGTCCTTGAGTTGGTTTACAACGTTTGGATCAAATCCCAATTTAGTGTTCAATTCTTGTTCCATGGAACTGATCTCAGATTGGTATTTCTTCTTGTTATTGAGGAATGTCTCGTTTTCTGCTTTCGCTTTTTCCAATTTGATTTGGTCATTTTGAATTTGATTCTTCAAGTGAGATATCTTAAGATTGGAAGTCTTTATGAAATTTTGACTGTTATTCAATTTCTCCTTGACTTCATTCAACTGTGCAGAATAACCTGTACTTATATTACCAGTAGAAGACAAACCTGTAGATAAGGTTGACAACAATTCCTCTTTCTGGTTGAATTCATTTTTCAATTGATTCAACTCCTCATTGGACTTATTGAAATCCTGCTCAAACTTTTGATACAGTTCAAGGCTTTTTTGCAAGTTAGACTGAATATCTCGAATTTGGAATTCAATTCTTTCTCTATTACTTTTTTCTTCATTCAAGTTCTCTTCTATTAAGTCCTTTGAGGTGGTCAATCTTGTATTCTCATTGGTCAACTTAGACTCCCTGTGCTCTAATTCCTTCAACTTTCCATCATTTTGTAGCTCTGACTCCCTTTGTAGCTTTACCTGATTCAAATCATCATTCAAGTTTTGTATCTCGTTGACCAACTTTTCGTTTTCATTGTTCAAGAATGCTAAACGAGATTCATTTTCACTCAAGGAGTTCGAATGGTTAGTGAAATTCCTAGATAACTTCAAATAGTCGTGAGCTGCCACTATTCTGGATAGCTTTTCCAAATCTATTTGAGTCTGTTGGAACTCTAAGAAGTTTCTCTTCTCCTTACGCAACTTCTCCAACTTAGGTTCGATTTCCTCCTTTAAGAGATTTCTGATTTCGGTCAACTTGGCTTCCTTCTTTGCCATGGTTTTTTGGGCCTTGTCCTTGCGCTCCTCGAACGTTCTTGTACCTGCTGCTTCCTCGATCAAGGAAAGGATCTCCGATGGCTTCATGCTTAGCACCTTGGTGATCTTACCCTGCATGATCAAGAAATTGGGGTTGTTGATATTCAATTGCACAGATTGGAACAAGTTCAACACCGTTTGCTGCTGGGCCTTGTGCCCGTTGATCAAGTACTTGGAGCTGCCACCCAAGATGATCTGTCTGGTGACACTGATGGTGGAGCAGTTTTCGAATCCGATCGGTGACTTGGAGATCTCGTTGTTGTTGAACACGATGGTCACACTGGCTTTGGTTACTCCTGCCTGTCCTCTCTTGTAGATCAAGTCCTGTAAGTTGGAAGCTCTGACTGTGGACATGGAGGCGATTCCTAGCACGAAACAAATGGCATCTAGAATGTTGGACTTCCCCGAACCGTTAAGTCCTGTGATAGCATTGAACTGATGGTCCCATCCTGAGATCACCGTACGGGTGGCGTACGACTTGAACCCATCGATGATGAGCTCTTCTACTTTCATGGTAGTAGTAGTATAGATTCGGGATTTGAACGGCTCTTTTTAGATTTGGATATGGGTGGGGTCGTGGAGTGGCTATGGACGTGCAGGATGATGAGTTTAGGTGGCCAGTAGGATGGCTGGATGCGTTTGGGGTAAATGTTTTGGGTGCAAGTTGTTTGTCATTGATGATTTGAACGCGTATGTTGACTTCCCAATGCGGAAGTGAGTGTCGCGGCTGCCGTGGTGGTGCAACTGCGAACTAGGCAAGAGGACGTGGCCATAATTAAACCATTCTGGAACAACTGATGAATTTGGCAGTCTTTTCACTTGTATTTACTACTTCTGGTTGTCTATTGGGGTTTTATATATTTTTAAGTAGTGCATTGTTGACTTCCATTTCTTAATATTTATAGAAAAACTGACAATTTTCAAAAATATGTGAAATTGGATTTCCAGATTCTTCAGGAAAACACGGCGTTCGATATGATTTCTTCGTTGTGTTTACCTGCTCATTCTATAGGGAACCCTAACGCCCAGGGATGCCATTTTCATATCCACACGTGACTGACAGCACGTGACACAATATCCATCACAAATTTTCAAGTGCCATCTCCTGCCCCAACTCTACTCCTGTCCCCCATAACTGATGCACCAAGCAAGGCCGAAGGGCATACGGTGGATACGATACAAATCGACCAACACGTCCCAGAAAGCGAATTTTATTCCTCAGGAGCTCAAAAACCGCCACAAATACTTCCCAAAGGCAAGCATTCCACACTCCACTACGGTGCAAGATGACAATAGTAGGCGAAATCTCGTGAAGAACTTGCTCAAGTCAACCGGAAAAGACTATACTAGGTCCAAAGGAAACTACTTCGATCCAGCAAACTCCCAATTGAACTTGTCGTTGAATAACTCCGTGCTCTTTGATAAGATTTCCAAGGCTACCATAGATAGAACCGCTAAAAGATTCGAGATTCCATCCAAGGACTGGAAAAGCGACATCGCCAAACTTCTTGAAGGCCTGGAGGAGGCGAATAAGTCAAAAGTGAACAAGATAAGGAGAGCGATACACGACTCCATTATCAATGCCACCATCAGTTCACAAGCAGTCAACGATTCCACCAACATAGGAGACTTGGTGACCTTGTACGACGATAACGTAAATTTATACTTGGTTGTCGAAATCCCCACCAACTTGAGCTCGTCTTCCTATACGTTTATCAACAACGAGGGAGAGGTTGTGTATGCAAAGAGATCCGCCATAAAGCTTAGGTTTCCTGGTGTGATCCCCAAGAAGTACCACGATATCGTGAGGACTTTCGTGCAGTTGGAGAAGAAATACTTGGACATTGCTCCAGTGGGGGTGGCCAATGATAAATACACCAAATCAGTGCAATCCTTACCCCAAGAATTACAGGACCCTGAGATCAATGAAAATGTATCTACAAAGTCGAGGCTACAGGCATACCGGAGCAGCAAGTTGGGCTCAGCTCTGGAAAATGGGATAATCACCGAAGATGCTACCGATATTGCAGTGGAGGGCACTGAGTCGATTTCCTCGGAAAATGACTTTCTTGTGGCCCAAGCGTCATCTCAATTTCTCACCAATTCCAACGTCAACACCTACCACGTTCCCATCGAGGCTCGGAAGTTCTACTCCAAGGCTCTTACCGACGTATCCATCAAAGCGTTCAACCAGCTTTCGCTCGTCAACACCAAATTGGAAGTGTTGCACCGTAAGCTCCAATACGACTACAACCATGATTTAATCAACTCACCCCGAACAATTTCCATTTTCGAAATACTCTACCATATCGAGCATACCGACCTCACCAAGCTTGAAGACTACAATGCATCCGTCTCCCACATAGGAAAATCGCTAGACCTCCCGTTTGATTTCGAGTCCCAACAGTACCACGTCTCGACCTTTTTGGCCTTGATTATTTCGCTCAGAAAGCAATCGAGGCTTTGGAATATCGACAAGTACAGTAAGAGCTACCCTCCAGCCAGTGTAACCATTCTCCCCATCAAGAACGTGGAGTTGATCAATAATGTGATATATTTCTTGAAGTTCAAGAAGGGAGACTCCCAATTTGCGAACTACGCTATGAAGAAGTCCGGACCCAAGCCGCAGTATTATGAAGATATTATTCAGATGTTCAAGGACTACATAATTGGCAATTTCACCAGTGATCCGGTTTTGGAGACCTTGTTGGTGGGTATAGTAAGATTGGTGGATAAGCACTTGGGGCACGTCGAGGGAATTTACTCTTATGAATATTCCAAGGCTAGAGCCTACGATTTGTTGAACTGCCTCCAGGAATCTCCAGGACAGACAACACCCCAAATTGTCAATCCTGGTACATGGTACAAGTCTTTACCCATAGCGGAAGACATAAGTATAATGTCCAATTTGAGCAAGGACTACTATGAATTCATTGACAAGCATTTGGATGCAAGTGATGTGGACACAGCTCAGGCATCAGTGGAGTTATCTAAAGATCGCGTTGGAGTTCTGATACCAGAATCTAAAAATCTTGAGGCTTTCAACGACACCTTTGGTGGTACAAAAGACAAGAACACCAGTGATTTCTATACTTCGGATCCACTTTGCGGAATTCGTGAAGACTTCAGGTCTATTCCAATCTATTGTATTGACTCTGCCGATGCACATGAGATCGACGACGGAATTTCCATCCATCTGGATGCCAGGGATTATATTATTTCCACTCACATCGCTGATCCAGCATCTTATCTTCGGCCCCACTCAATAATTAGTTCTATTGCCTTTAGCAAGGGAAGGACTACTTACTTACCTGAAGGACCATCAATGATGTTGCCCAAATTAATTCCAAATTTGTCAGGGTTGGGTATTAATGGAAAAGAAACAAGAACATTTGTCATCCAATATAAGCTCAACAAGGCCATAATTGATTCATACATTGAAGAAAGGCTCAAAGACAGTTCATATGAGCTTCCATCCAAAATTCTTACCCAGATTCAAGACCAAATCAAATCTACAGCCAACATTAAAGTTGCAGTAGGTAAGAACTTCCCTCAAGGTTATACTTATGAAAAGGTAGATAGCCTTTTGAAAGACGAGAGTAAAATCAACAATTTCAGAAGGGGAATCACAGACGACAAAAACTTCCAGAACTTGTTTAAACTCTGGAACATATCGACCATCTTGCACAACATAAGAGTATTGATCGGCGAGGGCACCCAATTTGCCATTACCAAGTCCAATATCAAGGTAATGCCCATGAATGAAGCGCGGGGCGAGTTGCCTTCCTTCAAGCACATCAAAAATGGGTATGAGATGGCTCTCGAGTCAAAACAGGCCGTGCAAGTGATTTCGTCTTCTTCGCAGGGCGAAAATTCGAGATCTCAACTCTTGGTGTCAGAATTCATGATTTTTGCAAATCAGTCGAGTGCTTCATTTGCACACCGAAATGATATCAAAATCATTTACAGATCACAAGAGATGATTTTGACCGAAGAAGTGAAGAAAACTATCCACAAGTTGATTAAGGACAGTGTTTTATCGAAACAAAAAATCAGTGAGGAGAGCCTTAGCAAGATATTGTCTGTATTAACCAGTGCCAAAACTCAAATCCAGCCAAAGAGACACGAATCTTTGGGGGTTGACTCTTACACCAATGTGACCTCGCCATTGAGAAGGTATACAGATATCTTGAATCATTGGAAGTTCGAGGAATATCTTTTGAAAAAGAGCGATTGGTTGCAACTTTCTGATAGCAATCTCCAGTTTATCGCCAATCATCTTCAAAATATGGAGCTCATTAACAACCAGATTCAGAGATTCTCGTCCAAATTCTGGGAGGGTATTTTCCTAAAGGAATATTTGCTTTTGTTGAAACAAGGAAAAATCCCATCGGACCAGAAGATAAAGTTCAGAGTATTAATCAGGTCCAATCCCAGGAATGGTAATGTGGTTTTGGTTGATGTACTTGGCTTCAGCAACCTTCACTCCAAATTGGAGGTAACACCAACTTTGATGGAGTTATTCAAAAAGGGTGAAGTTCAGGTGGGCCAAATTTTGGAGTCTGATAGAATTAAAATTGTCAAAGTAGATTTCATTGAAGATGAGTTGATTTTGGAATACAAATAGGGATGCTATACAGTCGTTAGAGATTGTTCACCATTAAGCCGGATAACTCCCGGATCTAGATATAGAAAAGAGTGATACCAATTTGAAATTTCATGAATCAAAAAGAACTCCTGAACTTCACTTCAAGCAACCATTTTTTGAAATGTCCTTGAAGTTCCAACCATCCATTCATTCCCATAAATGTATTACATCCGCATG
The DNA here is from genome assembly GCF_001661415.1 of Suhomyces tanzawaensis NRRL Y-17324. Lineage (NCBI taxonomy): Eukaryota > Fungi > Ascomycota > Pichiomycetes > Serinales > Debaryomycetaceae > Suhomyces > Suhomyces tanzawaensis. Next base: position 2,385,119 of record NW_017963636.1, read on the forward strand.
GTCGAAGTGATGCATATGTAAATAGCATAGATAGAATCCACTTGTAATTATTACGATATTCAAACACGCCAGTTGTTGATGAATCTATAAACCTATACCAAAGCAGTAGAAACTGCTATGCACATCAGATAAGAAATGTTAAATTGTTGGAGATTCCAGTGCAACAAAAGAATCTGGTGACTAGGCCCATTTGCCTATTACCGCCATTATGCCCGCTCCGATGGACAACAAAATATAGGCCTTTATAGTGTTGGCCATCCCGTTCTTGCCTTTGAAATCCGGAGAAAAGAAAAAATCGTAGGCCATAAGCTCGACCAAACTGTTATAAATTAAAACCCCTCCACAGAGAGCATCAAAAACACCAGTGGTGATGAGGGCTCTTCTGGAGTTAGGAGGATATGACTTTCTCACCCCAATACCGATGGCTATCGCAATGGGGGTGGTGAGGGTGTATGCTAAAGATAGGCACCATGGGACATACCATTTTTTCTCAGGCCATGGTGTAGTAGCAAATCTCGTTCCCAAACCTAAACCTTCTAGCAACTGATGGAAAGCAATGGCCACGTACAAAGACTTAAATTGGTCCCCTGCGATGGCTAGCGAGAGGCCGACGAACACCGAGTGGAACACAATTCCAAACTCGAGAAACAAGGTGTTGAGGATCTGTTGATACGTGTTCTCCTCGGTGGTCTTGATGATGGGAAACTCCTTTTCGGAAGCCTGGGCCATTTCTATGCATTCTTGTCTCTCTGCCCACTCTGCTTCTTTCTGCTCCAACTTGCGATGGGCGATGAGGTCCATGAAAAAGATAAGAAACACCCCCATCAACGCTATACCTTCCGTCCACGGGTAGTCGAACGGAGGTCCCAAGCACGGGTTGGTGAGGGCTTCGTGGGCCTCTGCAAGCAAGTGCACGAACCCAGTAGCCACAATGACCCCAGTGCCTACGTACTTGGTACCGAAAAATACCCAGGGGGGAAGCTTTATCCACGGACACTGTTTGGCAACCAAAGGGAAGAACGAACCAATGGCCGACACTCCCAAAAGCACGAATACTGCCGATATTCTTGCACCTAGGTATTCTCCATTGTAGGTGTTTCCAGATTCGCAGGTATCGGCCCGCGGGCTTAGCGAACTCATTTCTGGGGAAAATGCCGGGGACGGGCCGATGGGCCTATATAAGTATGAAAGGGCATCGATGCCAAGAGCCTATAACCCTCAGGGTTCCGTATGCACACTGGTGTACGATCGAAAAGAAAAGGGCTAGAAACGGTAAATGATCTTGGCAGCCAGGGCTATTATCATAAGCTGGAACTTGCGCAATGACAGCTGTGGTTTCAGTGCGGGCAAAACGAGGTCGAAAGGGAAGTTAGAGTGGCCACAAATGGGAAGAGCGAGTAGAGTAAGCCTTCCAGAGTTGCTACCTTCTCCCCAAATTTCTTGCTATTCGGTAATTAATTTATCTTTCGTTCGCTGTTGGACAAAATTTCTAGACACCTGGTTTTAAAAAGTAAATGCCAAATTTAGTTTCAACTGGAAATAAATGCTCAAATAACAGTCTGATTTGAGGAGTCCAAAGCACTCAGGGAATTAATTACCATTCCACTAGTCGAACTTGAGGTGACTCACCGCTTTCCTAGTTCAAAACTACTTATATTGCTATCAATTTCAAATCTCCAATATTCAACAAGAACCCCTAATTGCTCAGGGCACGGCAAGTTGCAATTTACTGTCCAACCCTGCCTCTTTTGACTGTTGCAGGTCCACTACTGTCAAGTTTATGCTTCGCCTGGGTAACTATTAAACAATTGTATGCACTCCCGGGTCAGGATCATCGGGCGATATCGGAACGCCGTTTCCCTTTCTCCGTAGTTTACGATAGAAGACAAACAGCAGCTCGCAATTCCTATAGACTCTCTAGAGGGCCACAGCCCATTTAAGAAATGATGCAGTATAGTTTTTACTTATTAATGTCCGTTGTTACATCTTCCCCTAATTTGGAGGATTTGTACAAACCCCAGTTGCATTTTATGATTTTTGAGTTCTACCTGTGTTAGAGTGGCGCTTTCAGACTGAGGAAGCAAGATACAGATTTTGGAGTATATTCAAAGGAAGTAGAGTCAAAAATGCCTATTTATCATTCATCAAGAAGATTTATCCGGAAAGAATTACCATCTTCAAGTGATACGCTCACGTGATTACGAGCACGCGTCCAGATATATCAAAACAATCTTTCCTTACTCAACTGGCCATGACTTCCGTGGTATCCTCCTCGTCCATAAACAGCGCCTTCATATCGACCACAGATCATCTTCCTTGTGATATTATAAGGTCAATATGGGTGGTTCAATCCTTGAATATAAACATACACAAGGCTCGAAATAGACTAAATCAGCTACTCCTCGGACTTCAGAACCAGTCAATTTCGTCTTCAAACAAAGATGAAGTCGCCCAAGAAATAGTACAAATCAAGAAAGAAGTCCTACAGTACCATCATGAGGCTATACTGGAGTCACAGGCACTCAAAAATCAACTCATAACTCATAAACTTGGTCTAAATGAAGAAGTAGAACAGCTCGAACAAATCATAGAACACAACAGAAATTCCCAAGACCACAGTAACAAGAGCATCTCACAGCAGGAGTTGCGAAAGCAGCTCGAGGCACATTACAAGGAGAATCCACTAGTGTCGCAAAGAGAGGCCATCGAAGAGCAGGGCTTGTTGCGTAGTCAACAGAGCCAAGAGGTCAAGGCAGGCGGCCACCGCAAGAAAGCAAGAAATACTGGTTTGAAGCTAGTCTTCAAAGTGCCCCAGGCAAAAGTGGTTCCGAATGGCAAGATTTCTAAGCTTAAATCTAAGCAGAAACCTGCTCGAAAGATAAAGCAGCCGGTGCCTGTAAAAGAGGAAGTGCAAGAGGAACAGGAGGATACTAATGCATACTGCTTTTGCAAGCAGGGCTCTTTCGGCGATATGATCGCGTGTGACAACGAGGACTCGTGCCCCAATGGAGAGTGGTTCCATTATAAATGTGTGGGATTGCTTAACAGAGTCGAGGCTTTGAAGTTCACTACAGGAAAACAAAAGTGGTTTTGTTCTGAACACTGCCGCAACGTAGTGGAGGCTACTCTCGCAAAGAAGAAAAAGAAAAGAGGAAGACCGAAGCGACAAAATTGACGTGGAACACCTCGACGACTTACCTCGTGTTGAGCTACAACACACTTATGATAAAGACCCCTCAACTAGTCACTAATGTCCCACTTTCTAATCTACTAATTGTATCATAGCTTGTAATATAATACCAATTCTACATTCGCAAATTCCGTCAGCAACTCCAGATAGACATCTATTGTACTATATGAATGGTCTCGCCATCAAAACCCACCACGACTCTCTAAACCGTCAAAAGCTCCAACATACCTCCAATCTCGTTGGCATCCTTACACTTGCGGATTTCGATGCTAATCTTTTTCAACAAGTTTGCAAAACATTCTTCCAACACCACACTCTTATCGATCAAGGGTCCGTACATCTCCAATATCACTCCGATGTAGTCGCAATACAAGTTGATGGATCTCACGTCTTCTAAGTTCTTGGTGAACCACTGCAAAATGGGTAACAACGAGATTTCGTCTCTACCGTAAACCGAAATTCTGATCTTACCTCTCTTTTTCAACTCGTTTAAGACAGTAACGGTTTGTTCCTTGGAAACCCCAGGAACAAACGCACTGTCCAAGGCCTCAGACCATCTGAAACCATTCAAGTGTCTCTCAAACTGCTTCAATTTTTTGGTCTGCACAGACGATGATACTGAACGGTGCTCTTCTTCGCCAGCATAGTCTCTACCTCTCATCATTCTGCTGTAGGCATTGGACTTCTCTTGCTTGATGCCTTGTGGCACCTTTGGCTCTGTCTTTCTGGTACGAATGGTGATCAAACCAGATGTCAAACCAGTAACGAAATGCTTGTGGTTGTTGGAGGCTGGAGAAACCCCACAGCTCAACACACCTCCACTGCCGAATTTCCAGCCGAACTTGACGTCCCAGTTGGAGGTGGTGTAGTCAAAGATCTTGACGTGTCCGTCCAATGAACCCACCAAGAGTCCCTTGTCTCCAGTATCATGCAAAGTAGTGGCGGTCTTTGTGAAGTTGTTCAATTCGTGGATCTGGCTACCTCTGGCCAAGTCCCAGATCTTGACCTGTGGACCACCAGCACTGACCAAGGTGGTAGGGGATATAGCAAGCACGTCTTCGACGGGGTTCTGTTGGTTAAACTGGGCGATCAATTGTTGGTTGTTGGAGGAGGACTGTCTTGTGTCAAACACTCTGACAATGCCGTCGTAACACCCGGTGGCTATCAAGTTGGGGTTTCCGGGAATGAAGCTGGCACTTCTTATGTAGTCTCCGTGGTAGTTGTCTCTTAATTCTATAATAGGTCCTTTCGTAGTCTGGGAAATATCGTATAATCTCACAATTCTGTCGTCCGATCCCGTCACCAACTGGTTTCCAATGGTGGAGTGGAACTTGGCCACATGTGTGGAATGCGTGGATGGATTCAAACTCACCAAAAGGTTTCTGGGTTGATATGCATCGTAGATGGACACCAATCCGGTAGCATCACTGGCCACCAACAACTTACCATCGTACCTGTACTCACCAGAGTACACCGTGTCCTTGAATCTGGAGAACGTCTTGACCACCTGTCTTGTTTTGGATGAGAAAACCTGGATTCTGGTGGAGGAAGTCACGGCAAAGTCATTTGGAGATACCGGATTGAAATGGATTTTTGTGATGGGATGGTTTTCTTTGACGAGCTGGGGATTGACGTATCCCCTCCAGTACCTCTGCTCAGGGGTGGTCTGGGCTGGAAGAGTAGGGTTTCTTACTTGGGCGACCCTTTGCTTACTCGACGACATAGTTGGGGTTGTAGTGGAAGCATAGATTTTTGAGAAGAGATGAGTTGATTTTTCAGTCACGTGCAGGGCTAGGGTAGTTACTGAAATAGGTGGGGGAAGAAGCTAGCTGGACCGATAGAAGGACATGGCGAGAGTAGGCGCTCCAGGAGCCTACTAGGCTGGAATGGTACTTTGCCGAGATGGGCGCTTTTTGCAATGGCTGTGTAGAGTTAGAGCTTACTTTTAATACCCACCACCGGACTGCATATGGTAAATCGATGAGGAACTTTCAGGCCATAGGGCCATGCTTAGAAAGGGCTATAACAGAGGACAGTTACTGAGTGGGTGTATAAGGTCATTGTCAGGTTGTGTTGAGAAACGAGGTCGTATACTTTTTTGACATTTTTCAAATTATTTTCAGCTACGCTGGTATGAGAAATGTCCAGTAGTGTTTCCTCCGAACAGTCCCAAGAGATACATCACACCTCAGTACTCGAGAAGTAAAACGTTCACGAACGAAATATCTACAACTGTTAATCAAATAATTTAATATTAATACGAAACTATCTAATCAAATTTACTTTTCCAAGTCCTTCTTCAAGGTACCCAAGAAAGCGTGCTTTTCAGCTGGGGTTTGGAATCTACCCTTACCGAACTTAGAGGCAGTGTCGATCCACTTCAAGTTAACTTGTTCCAAAGCTCTTCTGGAAGTGTCAACGTACAAGGACTTTCTCAAGGTGACAACTCTCTTTCTGATACCTGGGATAGAACCCTTCAACAAGACGAAATCGTTGTTGACGAGACCGTATCTGACGAAACCACCCAATGGGTTGATGGTCTTCTTGGTTCTGTCGAATTCAGTAGCACCGTTAGACTCGTTAGCACCGGAACCAACTCTGTAAACCTTGTGGTTGATAGAGGTTCTGTGGTGGTAACCGTTTTGACCGGCTCTGGCAACAGTCCAGTTAACGTTAGCTGGATGCCAAGCACCAATACAAGCAACCTTTCTCAAACCTCTGTGGGTCTTTCTTGGCAACTTCTTGGTACCCCATCTGTGGGTAACACCCTCGAAACCGTGACCCTTGGTGACGGCAACGACATCGATCATCTCGTTTTGTTCGAAGACAGAGTCGACAGAGACTTCCTTTTCGAAGTGTTCTCTGGCCCAGTCAACCTTTTCGGAGATAGAACCACCGTTGACTTGGATTTCAGCAATGTGAGCCTTCTTTTGGGTCAATGGGGTCTTCTTGACTTGAGTGTGAGCCAAGACTCTGACGACGGAAGCGTACTTCTTGATTCTGGCCAACTCTCTTTCAATTTGAGCACCATCTTGAGCGTACTTGGCGGAGTACTTGGTGAAGGCCTTCTTCTTGGACTTGTACCAGTTCTTGTAGAATCTTCTCTTGATTTCTTCAGACAAGTGTTCAGCCCAGACGGTGGTCAAGGATCTCAAACCTCTTGGGGTTTCGACGTAACCAACGACACCAACAACAACCAATGGTGGAGTGTCAACAACGGTAGCAGCTTCAACGACTTCACGCTTGTGCATCTTGGAACCTGGACGGTCCAAGTCTCTGACAATGGTGGTCATACCGGCCTTGTAACCTAAGAAAGCGGTCAAAGCAACTGGCTTGGACTTAACATCCTTTGGGAAAGACTTAACTCTTCCTCTTTGCTTGGCAGCTCTCTTTCTTGGCAAGAAACCAAGGGAACCGTGACGTGGTGCTTCGAACTTTCTGTGAGACATTTTATGTTATCAACAACTAGTGGAAAAAGTCTAGGGGTGGATATTTCACTGTCTTTATAGTGGTGCGAGTTGAAAAATTTTTCAGGTCGTGCGACCAAACCAGATGATTTGGTGCCATCGGGGTGGACTGAGGATTACCCGGTCTGACAAATGTGCGGCTGCGAAATCTGATCTGGGTGTCAAGAGAACCGGAGATATGTAGTTGCTTTTGATTGCAGAGGATGGTAGTTAAACCAAGTAGAACTTCTGGTATAACGACAATATTTGGTGGTGGTATGGATGTTTCAACATATTGGTAGTGTGGATGTTTCTCCACATGCATGGCTAAATTTACGTATGCCAGGCAAAACCATAAAACGCATGGTAAAACTTACAAATGCGCTGTATAGCCTTCATATGCGCTGTGTAACCTTCATATGCCACGTATAACCTTCATATGCCATGTATAACCTTCATATGCCATGTATAACCATAATATGCCATGTATAACCTTCATATGCCATGTATAACCATAATATTCCTGGTAAAACCTTCCGAGGTAGGATAAAACTATCCTATGTTGGGTAAAACCATTATATACGTTGGTATATCGTCAAGTGAAATAGCAAAATGTTAACGTATACTCTACCAATAGCTACAATTTCTACCAATTCGAGCCTATATTGAAACATGCCTCAATTTCGCTATACAACTGGGTTGGTAAAAATCGTTTCTAATTGAGCTCCAGCAAATTTTCGCCTATTAACGTGAAATGAATATTAAGTATGTCGTGAGCATAAAATTGGCGACAAGTATGTGCTCTAATAATTTAATAAAAATTGCCTAATCAGCATGAATCTTATAAAAAATCACCCTGATCAACACGGCAAACATTTTCTATCCTGTAAATGAAGCTAGAACTTTCTTTATCAATTCACGAATTTCATCGATTTTGACAAGTACGTAAAATTCTGTCAACAAGGGTAAAATATTACATATTTCATTGGAACTATCATTACTGTAAATGGAAATTCAGAGAATGATATTAATGGATAGGTTTTACCTTCTGTCCACTGATAGCAAATAAAATAGCGAGACTTGGAGATTCTATAACGATATTGACATCCAAATTTTACGAATGCTAGTTGTGGTTATTGACATTAAGTCCACATTAAACACTTACTAATCTAGTGATAAATATAATTTGTGTAATGCTATAAAGACATCCTGATGTAGGGAGAACGAAAACAACGTAAATGAAATCAAAAGCGAACCAAATGGCAATGGCATATTATGAGTGTTATGAAGTGAATAAAAATACGGTATATCTAATGCATGGAATCGATGAGTAGACTGTCTCTGTTCATATGAATCGTGGGAGTTGATCATGAATTGACTAGGAGAAAAACAACTATTTTCTTTTAACATGTATGATTTTCTTTAATGCTAAGCGTGCATCACCAGAATCTTCATTGGACAGTGGTGCTGATGACGATGGAGTTTGGAAAGGTTTAGCAGAGTTCTTGGAATCATAGTCATTGGTAGAGTTACCTAAGTTCATCAAGTCGGTCATGTTGATGGAACCATCGTTAAACGCGCCCGTGGATGTAGATTCACCGGCGGTAAGCGAAGGGTTGGAGGGTCCAACTTGAGGCTTGTGCGATTGCAAAGTCAGATTATCTTGATCGAATCTGAAATCTTGGGTCTGTTGAGGTGGTTGCCCGCCCATGAAGAATTCTTGGTTCATCAAGAATTCCTGATTGTTCTTTCTGACCTGAGGTGAATTGATACTCATCATAGAGTACATCATAGAATTGAATTGTGGGGTTAAACTGAAACCCAAGTTAGTGTTTGGAGTGAATCCGGTGGATGTGTATAAATAGTTGTCATCGTACTTTGGAGTCTGTGGCATTGGCGGTTGAGTAATATTACCCTGCTCGCTAATTGAGGCTAAAGACGAGTTCTGAACTGTGTTGGTGAATCCAGTGATATCCGAGTTGTGTCTTCTCAATGCAGCAGGTGTACCATTCGCAGGATTAACGTTTTCATGGATCTGAGGCTTTTGCTCTTTCTGGATATACTGGGCTTCAATCCCAATTACCGAGTTTGCATGAGTTAATCTAGGGCGTACGGTGGGCAACTTGGCTTCCTTCTTCAATGTTGGTGCCTTTGAAACCGCCTTAGCTTTAACAGGAGCAGGCAAAGGCTTGGTGTGAGGAGACACTTCGACAGTGGGCGACACTTCTTTGGGCTCGGAAGCGAAGAAGTCGCTGGAGAATATGGCTTTTCCCAGGTCATCTATAGTCAACTTCAACAGGTAGTTGCTTGTAGGTGGAGTCGAAGCTTTGGTGGTCTGAGGAACCACCAGCTGGGCCTTGGCTGTGCGTTGTGGGCGCTGCTTTCTGGGCAGCTCCTTTCTGGGCAGCTCCTTTAAGGCTTCCCCAGACTGAGGGGTCTGGCATTGAGTGTCCTGGTGAAGCTGCTGCTGTTGTTGCTGTTGTGGCTGTTGTTGCTGTTGTTGATGATGTTGTTGCTGCTGCTGCTGCTCCAAGAAATCCATTTTGGATGGGATTAACGACACAGGAGGCAACAAGTTATTGTTTGGAGACATGTTCATGGGGTCTTGGTTATGGACATTAGGGGTGGGGGTGCTGGAGGTGACCATGAACGCTGGTGCCTGCGACTGAGGCCGCTCCTCGGTCCTCGATGGAGTGGGAAACACGGGGGATCTAGCGCTGCCCACAAACTGGGGCGTGGACAAGTAGTTTGGGAAGTGGCCCTTGACGGTGGAGGAAGGAGGCGTGTTGTAGTAGGAAACGTCACTGTTGTGCAAGTTGAACATCTGGGGGTTGTGTACTTGGTCGGACTGGGTGATCATGGAGATGTTGTCCAAGGCCCTGGAGTTGATTTGGTGGTAGGGAGTGAAGGTTGACCCGTTGATAGCTGACGACAACGGAGTCACTAAGAGGTTATCCATGTGGGGAGCAGCCGCAGCAGCAGTGGGAATGGCAGCAGCCGTATTGGACTTAGCCCTCTTGGCTACGCTGGGCGAGCTGCCCACCGAGGAGCTGGCCGAGTTCTTTCTACGCTTCTTCTGTTTGGCAGACCCGATCCGCATCAACGGGGTGAAGAAGTCGGGAGCGCCTCTCTTGACGATCTGGTTGGAGTTGAACTCGGCTGTAGGCAGACCACTTAATGGTGAGGTATTGACGCTGATGTTCAAGGTGGTGGTGATTTTGCTGGACAACGAGGTGGCCTTGGGGGGTCTGCCTCGTTTCTTGCGGACCTGGGGCGTGGAAGTCCCGCTAGCCGACTTGGAGGACGACTGGCTGGGCAGGACAAATGCATGGGGAGGTGCTGGACTATAGCCAGGGGCGCCTGTTCCGTACTGAGGCGCCACTAGCTGGTACTGGGGCAACTCTGGCGCTGGCGGGAGCGTCTGGTAGACGCCGTTGGGGGAGTGCTGGTCCGGCATGGTGTAAGGAGCAGTCAACAAGTGCATGGATCCAACACAGGGAGCACAGGGAGGCGGTGGAGACGAACGGGACGACGAACGGAACGGAAAAACGGGCGTTCGAGCGACAGAAGGATCCAATGGGGTCCGTGGTGGTGGTGTGGTGGCAGGGAGCGACGGGAGCCAGGATTAGGGGGGCAACGTGTCGGTGGTGGTGGCAGGGAAGTGGTGGGAGTTCTGGCGGTAGTGGTGAAAATGTTGTAAATCTCGCTGGAGCGCAGTTTACAGGATGGGCGTGCGACGATGTGGCTAAGAATGGGACGGGAGGCTAAGAATGGGAGGAGGGGGCTAAGAATGTAGGCAGGCTGTGAATAGGCGGGGGGCAGTAGTGTAGAGCTAGCGGAGATAGGCTGGAACTGGAACTGGCTGGGTGGTGGAGTGAAAAATCTACAATGCCGATTACGTTAAACAATGCTGGGTGAAATGGCCAAAAGCAACGGTGGATTGTGCGAGGGCAGCGAGACGGCAGTGTGGAGGGCGACCCGAGGCAGGGAGTGATGGAGGCGTGGGGGTGCTGGTGGTGCTGGTGGTGGAAAGCGTCTACAGAGCTAGAGGGCCAGTTGTGGCAGAGTCCTCAATGGGGGTATATCTACTGGTATTATCTACTGGTAGTACTCTCGTACTCTCACTACGGTATTGTCTCTTCACCGTAGCCTGGCCAGCTCGGGCCAAACCAAAATAAGCCCAGATAACAATAGGCCCAATGGGGACCGGAAGGGATGAAATGCAGGCAGAAAATAGCGAGATCGTTGCGCCAAAAGCCCACCTGGCTAAGTGTCGGAGCCGGAGCCGGCTGGTAGGCGTGTTACTCTGGATAGTTGCTAGACAGTCGCTGGGCCCTGTAACAACTGGTCCCTCTACGATTAGACGAATTAGACGAGCGTCCGATCTGAAAAATACTCAACCAGCACGGACTAACGCGTGTAATTTGGATGCACGCAATTTATCCCAAACAGGCAAATTTTGAATTCGAAGATGGTCTGGCGGTTTAGGAGCCGGAGGACGAAAATAAGGCGTCGAAGGTTGTTGAGCCCCGTCGGAACCCCGTCGGACCCTGGTGGGGTGGTGGTAGATGTGGTGGTAGAAGTGGTGGGGAGTTGTTGTGGTGGGGAGTTGTTAGGTGTTAGTGGTGAGCGCTTTGTTGTCGAGGTGGTGACATTGGTGGTCTTGTCGTGCCACGGGCGTGTCACTGGCCACTGACAAGGCCTGGCTATTGTTGCCCATGAGCCATTTGCGTAGTACAGCCAACCGATCCGATGCCGCACAGAACTCTATAGGGTGTTTGACAACTGGCCAGCTGAAACATCCAAGCCCCAACGGCTGGCGAATGGTGAAATAATCCGTCTGTCTCGAGGAGCCACCGTTGCACACTTCGTAGCACGCCAATCTCGTGCTTTCGACTCATATCATTCAATCTTGGACACTCAACCCTCATAGTTTGGAATCTCGTGCACTCTAATGGTGACTCTCCAATAGACATTCCGCTGGCGGGGACTGCATCCTCACCATCACTGTGGCTTAGACCTCCAGATCTCCGGCTGTATTCCAAGATCAAGCCCGGGTTACTAAGCGAGCCACTGACCTATTGTCGTCCGTGAAGGGCCAGAAATTGCTCTGCAAACCATGCTTATCTTATTGACCCTGGTGGCACAGTGCCGGGCCAGGATCCGCCACGGTCACCACAGGTGCATAGGATCTGAGCCCCAAACCATCAAAGCCCAGTACGGGTGGAATTTGCACCCGTAGGATGGGGTGGGAGGGGGTGTTCGGAGCATGTGGCAAGGTGATGAATCTTTGCATCTGGTATAGTGTGGAAGTCTAGGTTACATTTGTAGTGGAAGAAGCATGATTTTAGAGAAAGATACGATGGTACAATCAGGAATAGTTTTGGTCGTTCCGACCAATTTCTAGAAGATAAGAGCCCCAGAGATTGTACATACGTTTTCTTTCCGGATTCTACTTTATGGAGCATGTCCTCCTGGTAGACAAGTTTTCCTTGTAAAGGATCAGAGAATAAGGCCCAGTTGGTTCAACACAAATTTCATTTCAGTAAGAATTTCATAGATAGCCCAATGCGGAGAAGAAGCTTAAATGCTATGGAATATGCGTGTCTTCACTGAGTGCAAAATGGATAAAAGCAATATTCATCAAGTAGATAGCGAGAGAACCAATATTCATAGGGTTTAGTACTACGAGCAATAACTGTAGAGCGATGAACGAGAGAAGCAATATTCATTGAGTGCGGTTGGAAGAAGAGCCAGTAACAAAGTAACATGGAGCGAAGAATATTCTTCTGAAGTTGCGTCCTCGGTTCCACAGTGGGTGCAAAAGCGAATGGATATCCAAGAGAGATTAGCTGTCAACTTCGGTTTCCCCTTATCTTGAGAATCGTATCAACTACAATGGATGATTTTTGATATGTTCTCCTTCAAACACTTTGAAGTGTTAGTATATGTGTGGACTGGGGTTGCTTTTTCACAAGACTGGAGCGTTTCCTCAATGCATTATGATTCTACTTCAGAGAAGAATTCATAAAAGGAACTGGGAGTGGCCTACACCAAACAGAAACTGGTAAATATACCTGAATACAATATTCCAGCCGAAGCAATGGAACCTACCGTTCCAACTACAGGCGACGGGAACCACTACAGACTTCGTGTTTACGGTCTGTGAATTTCCACAGCAATACACCTCACCATCACGGGAACACCAAAAAAACTGCGGAGCCATTGTGGTCATCGATCGCTGGTGTTGCTTGAACTATTCACCTTGTGCCGGATCGATCTCTCGTCACCACCAGCCACACAGGCGATTGATACTAACTTGATCCTGGCATCATCAATGGCTCTGCAGGTTCTCTCCCGTCCAGGGCCACCGCACTGGCAAACTTGCTCGTTTATCGCACATCCTCTTCTCGTATACTCTCGTTCATCTCGTTCTTGTTCATCTCGTTCATCGCACTCGTTCCCAACCGTCGTTTAGCAACACCAAGCAAATCCTCCAGCAAACCACCCTGCCTATATAGATGTATCCACGAGCCACCAGAGGCCTGTAGTTCCCGTTGTTGTAGTGCCAAAACCTGTACTTCAGTATTTCCATCCATACACCACCGCCATTTCTATCCGTACTTCACTATTTGCAGTCTCTTGCCCTTCTTTGACTGTTCCAGCTTCCTAAACCAGACTTTCCTGTCTGACCCATTCTACTTCCTTGCCTTCCAGCTGACCCTTCGAGGATCGTCGTTGTTTCTGCTCCAATCGATAATCGGTCTCGCCGATCCAGTCTGACATTTTTTGCTCACAACATCCACTCTCACCACCAGCATCCATCCCATTCCTCCCATGTTGAACCCCAAAACCCACGACAGGGAGTTCTTTGGCGCCTTCGGAGCCTCCTCCATCATCGTGTTCTTGCCGCTCGTGGTCAGCATCTTTTCGTTCTTGGTCAATGACAAGTACTCGCTTCAGGGCGTGTCGTTAGACTTGAACAGACTCCAACAAATCGTGCCCTCGTCCACCCAGGAATGGTACGACTTGGCATTCGATGCCAGCTCCTGGAAGGCGTACCTTGCTTGGTTCTTTGGCCTCGTTGTTTTCGACAAGATCTCGCCTTCTAAACAGATGGACGGGACTGTCTTACGCGACGGCACCGTGTTGAAGTACAACATCAACGGTGTCTACGTGGCTGGAACCTTGTTGGCCATTCTCGCTGCCCGTGCCTACAGATTCAACCTTAATCTCCCCGAATTGCACTTCATCTACACCCACCAGCTCCAGTTGACGCTTGTAACCATCATTTTCTCCTTTGCTATGTCTGTGTTTGTCTACGTGTGCTCATTTATTCCCACCACCAAGCCCAATGGCGTGGGTACCAGAGAGAGAATCCTCGCCAAGGGAGGTAACTCTGGAAATCCCATCTACGACTTCTACATCGGACGTGAGTTGAACCCACGCATCGGCTCGTGGGACATCAAGATGTTCTGTGAGTTGAAGCCTGGTATGTTGCTCTGGATGTTGATCAATTTGTCCTGCCTCCACCAACAATACCATGCACAGGGCCAGGTGACGGACTCGCTTGTGTTGGTCAACTTTGTCCAGCTCTTCTACGTGTTGGACGGCGTGCTCAACGAAGAAGGTGTCTTGACCATGATGGACATCACCACTGACGGTTTCGGGTTCATGTTGGCGTTTGGTGACTTGGCCTGGTTGCCCTGGTCATATTCGCTCCAGGCCAGATATTTGGCATTGCCAGAAAACACCTTGCACTTGGGCCTCTGGAAATGTGCACTTATTCTTGCCCTCAAATTTGGTGGTTTCTACGTGTTCTACTCCGCCAATCGCCAAAAATCCGATTTCAGACAAGGCAAGTTGGACCACCTCAAGTCTATCAAGACCAAAACCGGCTCAAAGTTGTTGTGTGATGGCTGGTGGGCCATCTCCCAGCATATCAACTACCTCGGCGACTGGCTTGTTGGTTTGTCGTGGTGCTTGCTTACCGGATTCCAAACACCCTTGACCTACTTTTATGCCATCTACTTCGCTGTCTTGTTGCTCCACAGACAAACCAGAGATGATGCCAAGTGCAGAGAAAAGTATGGTGAACAATGGCTCGAGTACCAAAGACGTGTGCCATACAAGATCATTCCATATGTCTACTAATTGGAAATCTTTCGTGAGTCCAAAAAGCTCCTTGTATTTAGCCAAAAAAAGTATTGAAAACTACTGAAAATAGTCCTAAAATTGCTAATAGTCAAACGTTGTATCAGAAAAATGTAGCACAGTTTTCAAGCAAATTAGCATGAAGTGATTATCGGGGTGGGACACTAATAAGGCTAATGAATATTTGCTGGGATTATACATTCTAGTAAACGTTTTCTTGGTTCACCAAACTTTTGATAAAATTAGCAGTGGGTCCAACTTTTGGCCAGAAGAGGAGTGATACGGAATATATGCTAGAATCGATATTAGCAAATACGAGCATTCCTGGAATAACTCTGATTGAATAACAATGTAATCAGATATTATAGACATCTAGAATAAATCTGATTTTATTTATGCGTCTTCTATGATATTGAGGCACTGTACAAGAGCATCCAGACGAGCCGACTCTTCGATTGGAGGTTCTTTCATTTAGAGACAAAAATTTATATTATAGAATTGAACAACCATGGCTATGGTTCGATTGTCGGTATATAAATGGGCTTACTGTGGGACCTGCTACCTTTCAGCACTAGCTTACTCATTCTTCTTCTCGTAGTCCACTTGCTTTTCGAACGCATGGTAACTGATTTCCAAGGCGGAGATCCAGCGCAAGGCACCGTACAAAATCCCGATCAATGCAAAGGAAACAATGGCACATGACAAGATTCCTGGGGTGAAGAATTGGTAGGTGGTGAAGAGGTTGGCGTTCGTGATCTTCTTTGGAGCGTCAGCGACTGGTGCGGCGGTGGAGCTGGCCTTGGGCGAAGCCAATGCGGTCACCAACGAGTCACCTTCGTGGGCAATGAAGGATTCTGCGGCTCTCAAGTCGTCCTCCAATTCACTTACGGCCTGGAGATACTCTTCTTCAGAGTCCTGGGCCTTTTTGGCGTGCTGGTGGCCCTTCAAGTGCTCGTATTGCTCTCCAATGTATTCCTTGAATGCCTTGAGCTTGCTAGCACCTTCGAAGGAAGGAATCTGTTGAACAATGACGTGCTTGCCGGAGCTCATGAGTTCATTAACATCCAAGGCAAGTTCTTCACTGTCGACGTCTCTGATCAACACGTTTTCGTCCGTGTTTGAGGCCTCCATTCCTTCGACGTACTTGACTGAGCACGATTGGCCCAAAGACAAGTCCAATGCATCGGAATTGTCGTAGTGGACGTGCTTGATGGTGTTGACGGCTTGGTCCACCGACATGTGTACGTTCTTGGCACGGTAGATCACAAGCTTGCCACCAAGAGAGCAGATGGTGTCTGAGTATGCCTCCAAGGCGTGGGCGACGTCGGAGGCTTGTTCGATGTATTTGAAGCTGCCAAACTCGTGGGACGAGTAGAATGAGGCTGTGTCGGCAAAGCCAGACACTCCAAGCGCCAAAGCTGCGCCGGTGAGTACACTGGAGACCTTCATAGTGGATAGTTTGTGTTGAAGAACTGGTGAGTGATGATAATTTGTCGGGAGTAAGTGCTGTGTGCAGGATGGTCTGGGGATAGTGGCTGCGGATGGCAGATTGGGGGACTGGTAGTGGTTGCAGACAGAGTGATTGGGGGTGTTCTGCCTGCTGCTAGGAAACTTAAGGTCCGGGTGGTACCACTGGGGTCTTTGGAGCCAGTTTCCAGACGTGGTTGTGGTGAAGTATGGATGTTCAGGTCCCAGCTCTATGTGCAGTACACCAACCTATATTCAACTGAGCACGTCTACCAGCATTATTCACCAACCATGCCTGCTCCCGATATTCCCCAGTAAGTAGTTGTACAACGCGGCTCCGCAGGACGGATTGACTATAGCCGTAGCTGTGACGGTTCATCTGCGGCAGCACAGTCAGTTCCTTGGGAATACTCTTCCTCATCCAGTACTAACCTCCAGATCCGTGGTCCAAAAGTTGGTCTTTTTCACAGCAGCCATGATTGTGGCCCCAATCACCACCTTTTTTGTGGTCCAATACATTTCGGGCAACAATGCCATCATCAGTGGAGGAATCGCGGCTTTGGTGGCCAATGTGGTGTTGATCGGCTACGTTGTTGCCGCATTCACCGAGCAAACCAGCTCCGAAGAAGTGCTCGAAGAGTCCAAGAAGGATAGATAGTCGTCTGCCTCAAGGCATGCTTGCTTCCCCGGTGCCAGACGGATGGCGTCGAATGCCTCGTTTCCGCTATGTATAACTAGTTAGCGCACAGCCGTGTATAATAGATATTCTTGTGCCGAATTGGCAATGTAGTTGCAATACAGGTGGGGTAGCCACCAACTAGTGGTTACTCGAAATACTATTACGAGAGATTCGCTGATTAGTTTCGGGTACTAGAGATATGGGTATGGGGTAGTCCTTCTACGGTACCTTATAAATCGAATTGGCCTTTCGAATCAAACTAATGTTTCTACAGTCCCAGTAAAGTTGAAATAGACCCAGCAACAAGTAAAACACAACAGATGGCCCTCGATGAAAGCCATAAATGAGTAACTTAATTGGTAGGGTCCAGTTGTAGGGAGGTTCACCAAATATGGCAATAGTCGTAATAAAAATACCGTAAACCCAATCATGTTGAGGTATCGAGAAGCTAAAAACACTTCTCAATGAATGAAATGAATTTGGGATCAAAACCATTGGCAGGTATTTTCTTGAACGCATCAAACTGCCGTTCAACTAATTTGCATCATAATATCGAAATTGTAGAACCATTAATAAACGATTGCTTTCCTAATATTCATCGTAGTATCAGAATATCCATTGAAAATCCAAGCTTTTCGTGAAGCACACATCAAATACCAAATTTTATTTGTATTGAATGGCAGGACTTAACAGTACATGTGAGTCGTGCAAACTAAATGGATCTCTACTTTCTAGATAATCTCATTTTTGCGATAATCAAGAGATTGCAATCAGATAACCAAACAAAACTGCACCGCTAAGAGACCTGATAGCAGGAAATGTGATTAATCTGTGACTTTGAACTACTGCTGCGAAAATGATTCCTACCACTAAAATTCCACTATTAAATTCAATTCTGTTCTGTTTTATACCCACGAAAAGTGCTGATTTCATCTAGAACGAGATCCAAGCATCAGCCTAAAGATTCCAGCACTACATATCTGGCCAATAAGATGAGAGTTTCTGGGCCACGAATACCTCCCAAATATATTTGAGGTGCTCAATCCACCAGATTCAACTGCAAACCCGTCCTGCACTTTAGCCACAGATTGCCAAAAACTCACTCCAAGTTCCACCACGAACTACCCATCCTACGCCCATAATGGTCCATCAGCTATCGCTAGTGTCGTCAATTCCACACAGCAAGTACATCCAGACCGTGTCCACGCTCCAGGCGTTGACAGGTTTGGCCAACCCGCAAGATATCGCCACATACACCTTAATAACCAAACCTCACAACATCTTCAAGCCCAAGTTTGAACCAGGCAAGGTCAACCAGATCGAACAGTATTACATGAAATGCACCACCACATGGTCCGATGAGGCAAGCACTAGCTTCGACATCTCTGCTCCCATCTTGAAAGGTGGCGATAATGATGATGTCCTGGCAGACCGATTGTTCAGTGGAGACGAACCAGTGGAGAGAAATTGGACTCTCCAGGTCTCTGATATTCCCATAGCAGGGAAGAACCAGCTGTGTTCAGCGCAGACGATATACGAGAGCACATTGGTCCACACGCATACCACGGTGAAGGAAGGACCGTCTGCACCAACTGCACCAACTGCACCAACCGAACCAACCAGCGAGATACCACAAGCACCCACAGAACCAGAACCAGCAACAGAGGAAAATCCAGCCAGCACGGAAGTGGTTGACTTGGACGCAATGGATGTGGACGCCATCGAAGTGGATCATGTGGATTTGACAGGAGAAGACGACAAGAAGGATACGACAGAGGTCAAGGAAGAAGACAAAAAAGAGACACAGGTACCTGAGGTGGCCACAAAGAACGCAAAGAAAGACTCGTTCCTCCAATTTATCGAGGACTTGGGTTACGACCTCATCAATCAGTACTGGGTCAAGGGCATCAGATTTTTTCACAAGGATATAGTCATTGAAATTTTTAAAGTGTTTGTCCGTGATGACACTACAGAAAGCTCACACCCTGGCAGAATCAAGCTCAAACTCTTGGACGAGTCCAATAACTTCCAGATCAAGGCGTACATCAACATACCCAAATCAACCGATGTGGAGTTGATAAATCAAGGCAATAAGGACTTGTTGAAAATACAAGAATTCTTGAAAAATCTATTTGAGTTGCAAATTCCCGACAGAATGTTTATGGATTCAAGGGTAAAACAATAGACTCTAAAACGGAAACTGACCACTCCTGCCAGCAATTAGGGGAGTCAAATTCCACCTGGTATAGTGTTTGGCGATGATCGCTGTACCCGTCCAGGATTTCTATGTACTATATATCGTAATTCTGAAATGTCAAACTAGATATGTGAAGAGTCTCGTTCGAGACACTATTCAGACGAAGGTTGAGCGATTCTGTATTGATTTCCTTTTAGAATTACCCAGATATGCATCCAGGAAGAATTTCACCTGTGTCCATTGATTGAATTTTAGAAGTGTGAAGACGATTGAGACGCTTGTCACTTTGAGGTCTTGATAGTGAAGTACGCCGCATTCCTTTCACTCAACTTAGAGACATCAAATCCGTCTTCTCCTTTCTCTGGATCAGCACGGAGGTTTTTAATCTCTTCAAGCAAACTGGTCAAGGTGACTTCTTTGCCATGAGCGTGATCTGATGGTAAGAGTCTGAAAATGGAGTCGTTACTGCTCTCCCGTTCCTTAGCATCTGAGCCTTCGTACAAATGTTTGATGAAAGTCATTTGCGTGGAAAGAGCTTCTGCAAGCCTCTCCTCCTCCTGTTCAGTGATATCAGTCTTTAAACCTGACAATTTGAGGATTTTTCTGACGCTTCCCTTGTCTATCGAAACATCCGATTGGGGAGCATGGAGAAGTTCTTGAACAGACCAGGTTGGCGCTTTGAATAATGATTGTATTTGGCCCTTAGAAAGTGTAGGGCTCACTTTGGAGTGGATATGACGAAGAGTCTGCCGTATCATGCCGTGCTGAACTATTATGGAGTAGTGATTTTCAGAAATCGCTTGAGATATCCGGTCGTGTTCTCACCGAGTTAAATAACTACTACTTACTGTATGGATATACTAAAATCCTTCCTTCGGGTACTTTGTATAGCTCTTGAATCTACAGCAGTTCGCTTGCGTTTTTATTAACATCTATATCAATGCCAATTCTGACAAATAGTTCTTCAACTATGTTACATGGTGAGTCAGACACTCACTTCTTGTTCAACTTTTCCAACTCTCCCTTGGCCTTTTCGAGCTTTCTTCTCTTCTTAGTCAAATCTTCTTGTCTGGCCTCCTTCTTGTCGATACCGTATTGCATCTTCTTGTACAACTTACGTTGCTTGTTGGTCATCATGATCTTCTTCAACTCCTTCTCTTCTTCCTCGGCAGTTCTCTTCTTACCCTTGGCCTTCTTCTTGTCGTCTTGCTTGACGTCGGAGAACTTGACACCTGCAGCTTCTTGTTCCAATTCCTTCTGAGCCTTCAAGTCTTCGTCCTCCTCCTCTTCATCCTCCTCTTCTTCGTCTTCCTCATCCTCCTCACCGTCAACTTCTTCATCCTCTTCTTCTTCGTCCTCAAGGGCTTCTGGGGCCTTGGTAGGGTCGTATCCACCAGCATCACCCCATGGACTCAAATGTGGAGGCAAGACTTCGCCAGGACTATATTGACCAACAGGCAACAATTCACTCTTGTTGATACAGTCAAACACCCATTGGGGTTGAATGTAGGTTCTACCACCAACCTTTTGGCTCAACTTTGGTCTGTCGACAATCTGGTGAGTGATGTTACTTAAATCCAACGCCTTGAAAGCTTCAGGTTGGTTGATCTTCAAGTCATCCAATGCAATTTCGGACACAATGGAACCGCCACAAGATAATATACACAACTCCAAGATGTCCAAAGGAACTTCACGACCAACGTAGAACACGAACTTGGAGAACAAGGTGGATGTTGGGGAAGCGTATTTGGAGGGTTGTTCCAACAAATCACCGGTGGTCTTGTTGGAGGCAGTGAACTCGTCAAGCTGGATTTCCTCGACGTTTTCTTCCTTGTCTTCTTCATCTTCTTCCTCCTCATCGGCTTCCAAAGCCTTGGAGATTTCTTCCTTGGACAACGACTTACCCTCACCCACGTCTTGTTGCACGGCCTTCTTACCTGGCAACAATGCGTTGACACCTTGGTCTTTGGATTGTAATACGTAAGACGACAAACCACCAATTCCCTTCAACTTTTCGATGTCAATGGTAGGTGGGTAGATCAAACCAGCGTCGTTGTACAATCTGAACAACGTGAAGTGCAATAAGGTGGAGTAGAACTCCAAGAATGTCAACATGATTCTGAAATCAACGTCGGTAGGAATATTGGTTGGGAACTTGAATGGAACCAACCATCTAATCTCTTCACCCTTGACGTTGGCCTGGTAGTAAACACCCTTGATGGACACAAACACCTTCTTCAATAATCTTTGCTTGGTGACGTATGCCAACCATTGGTTACACAATCTTTCAGCGTCCTTAGTGACTCTATGGCTGACTCTGTCAGTAGCAGGCATGTTGGCGAAAAGGAACAACATGTTGAGGGGGTCGTCGAGATCACGCAATGCATCTTGAAACGTTGGATAACGCTCTTTGATGATGTGCTCCAAGGTGTACTTGGGACGGTTGGTGTCTAACTTTTGGGCATCGCTGACCTCACCTCTACCTAAAGCTCTTTGCAATTTTCTAGCGAACACCTTGTGGTCACGGAATTTGGCCAACACCGGCTCATGGAGAAGGTACTGGATATCTTTGGAGTAGTAGAAGGTAACTGGGGCAGTGGATCCTTTGTTGGCCTTCTTTTTGTTTCTTGGTTCTCTGGGATAGATACCCTTGAAGATACAGAGACGACGGAAGTCCGCCAACGAGACCTGCAATTTCTTCACAGCTTGGGTTCTGGTGATGAAGTTCTTAGCATTACCGGAGGCACCTCTCTTCTTGATTTTAGCCATTTTGGAGTAGGTATATGTAGTGAAAAATTAGATGAGATGAGATGAAAATATAGATGGTCCGGGTCACGTGCGCATACACTGGCCATCGCTATCTTAGATTTCAGTATAGGAATTGGAGACGCACGGGGATGAAGACTTGAATAGGAGCAGCGAGCATGGGATCTCTAGAGGAAGTAGAGCTTAAAATGAAGCAGATTAACAGCTGAAACATTGAAAAACTTTCCGGGAATTCGCTGTTACTGTCCAAAATGGTTGAACCTATTAGAAATATGAATTATTGCAAATTTTATTAGGTGTTACTTGATGGAGGATTGTTAAAACTGTCTTGTTCGAAACCGTCGTCTGCATCATCGAGTAAGTGCTTTTTTTCGCCTTGTTTCGTATTCTCTTTTCAATATCATCGCTACCGGCCACATTTGATTGAATCTGGGAGCGAGAGTAACGATCTCGCAGGTTTCTTCCTCTAAAGTGCGCACACTGTCGAGACTGGACCGAGATTCCCATCTGCTGAAGGCATTCCTTCGTCTAGGTGGAAATTGTGGCGTAAAAGTTCTCTTGCTAGCAACGAAGAAGAGTGATGGAAACCCTCGAGCCACCCTAAAACACATATCCTTGATGTTAGTCAAAGGAAACTCATCCAACGGACGACCAACCTCTCGTAGCATCAAAGAGACCATCTTCTGGACCTCTTGGACAATCGAAGAAAATAAGTCCACATGTTCTGAATTTAGTTTCTGGATTCCAAGCACACAGTATAACTGTGTGTCTGTAATGGAAATGGACGACCGGACTATCATCCCTATCAAGTATGTGTGTATGGGCATGTTTTGTGCATTAATTGTTCTGTGTATATATGTGGCCTCGATGTAATTAAGCCTTTTCCGACGCCTATAGATCCTAGTTTTATATGGATCATCGGGACTGGGCACCGGGATTGGTGGCTGATGCATCTTCTACGTTGTGAATGGTTTGCATGGCTTGTTGCGAGAATTCTGTTTGCGTCCACTATTTTGCACCCAACGAACGAGCACAAATAGCAAATATTTGCACAACAATGCCCAGTTCTACCAACATACCCACTGGAGCTAAACACATATACGGAGGAACTACAGCTCAAACGGATGCAATTGCAAGCTTGGAGGAGGTAAACCAACATGTGGTTGTGTGTGGACCGCGCAAACCCGTGGTAATGCCAGAATACCTTCTCAACGACGTCAAGTTCAAACTCGAATTGAAAGAACTTCTTCTTCAATATGGGATTTCTTACGATCGGTACCGATTCCTCCCCATAAACTCCCAATTCAGGTTCTTGTATGAACATTATGGTTTTCGTGGTGATAGCAGAATCTACATTAGTGAGTACGATTTCTTGAACTACAAACTGAAATCCATGCAAGAATTACACCTTGAAGTTGGCACCAAGGATCGAATTAAAGCTATGGAGCAGATTTTCAAAGGTCTGCTAGAAGGGGTGCTGGACTTCAGGCTTACTTTGGAGCAGGTGATGGCGTGGAAGACAAGATGAGCTTGTGAAAGTGCGAGCATGTGAAATCAAGTATTGGGTTCAAATTGTTCTTGTGGTGTCTAGAATACTATAAACGGAAATAAATCATAGATGAGGAATGGAAAACCAGAAAAATAAAGATTTTAGACCATCCATGGCAAAAGTCGGTAAAAAGTGCAATTAAACTCCTTTCAGGATCTGGAAGCCTATTATTCATTTTAGTTTGGGACCCTCACGAATGGGCACCAAGTCAATTGTCAATATTAGATCAAAATCTCAGGACACGTCCAGTAACTGTAGAAATAAGTGAAGCAGGACAATGCCAAGATAGAGCTGAAGAAAACTGACTTAGCCAAAGTCTTGAACCTCCTCTCGCAACTTATTTATGTATATTAAAGTACTCGAGATGGTGTTTCATGGTGGTAACCATCCACGGAATCTCTGGGTCTTTGTCCCGCTCTTGCTTCTTTGCAAAAGATCCAGCATATTTTCGTGTTTCTTCGTGGGACCACACCAGGTCAGTTTGGAGCCTGCTGGCAAATGCACAGCCCCATGGTCTTTTGCACCCAAAAACGCCACTGCGCCAGCCGGACGGTTGGAGCTGCTGGCCGCTGTCAGGGTACCTGTGAGACAGTAAATGTACTTCACACCACAACCTCCATACAAGGCTGGCAGTCCAGCCTGGAATCTACGGGTGCTATCGCACCATAATCAGGACTAATCGCAATAATTAATCCAGGACAGGCGCACCATAATTAGTACCAACTAATTGTACCAGATAATTAGCTCTACCCAGTCCAGCGCAGCCACCAAGCTTCCATACTACAGCAAAATTACTGCCTCATCACCACACCACCACTGTACCTGCCGCTCTATTGCTACACTCTTCACCACCTCTATTCTCGTACCCCCACCACTCCCCATCTCTATCGCACTATCGCGCAAACGTGGGGGAAAATTTTACCACCAAATACCGCCAACCAGATCTACACCATCACCACCTCCACACCCCCACCATGTCCTTCCAAGACGTGCTCCGCCGTGGAGAAGACTTCCTCTCCGACTACCCGCGCACGTCGCCTCTCTGGAACGCCGCCTCCCACCTCACCTGTCTTGCCATGACCTTGAACACAAAGTTCCTCTTGAACTTGCTCTACAAGCCATATCTCCACAACATCGACAAACTCGACCAGGCGCTAGCCAAGGCACGCCAGGAGAACAGAGGCCTCTTGACGGTGATGAACCACATGTCTGTGGTGGACGATCCGTCGTTCTACGCTGCGTTGCCCATGCGGTACCACCTCGATGTGGACACCATCCGGTGGGGCTTTGGCGCCCACAACATCTGCTTTCTGAACCCAGCGCTCCTGTGGTTCTTCAACTTGGGTAAGATCTTGGGAACCAAGCGGTTTGGCGAGGGTCCGTTCCAGGGTTCGCTCGACGCTGCCATCAGGGTGTTGAGTCCAGACGACACCTTGGACCTCGAGTTCTCGCCAGGGGTCCAGGAGTCCCAGAAGCCGCTCCTCATCCAGGAGGTCAACATCAACCAGTCACGGGAGTTGGTCAGGCACATCAAGCCCACGCCTGAGTCCACCAACGTGTTGATGTCCAAGTCGCCGTTCATCAGGACCAAAACCTCGTGGTTCCACGTGTTTCCCGAGGGCTTCGTGCTCCAGTTGCACGAGCCCCACAGCAACTCCATGCGCTACTTTAAGTGGGGAGTCTCCCGACTCATTTTGGAGAGTACTACGGCGCCCGTGGTTGTGCCTATCTTCTCGTACGGGTTCGAGAAAATCGTCCCTGAGGAAACCAGCGGCGAGGGCATCAAGCGGTGGCTCCCAGCCCACTTGGGCTCGGAAATCCACATCACTATCGGCGACGCCTTTTCGGACGACCGCATAGAATCTTATAGACAAAAATGGAGAGACTTGTGCAAGGCCTACATTGATCCAAAAAACCCCACCGATTTGTCGGAAGAGTTGAAGAACGGGAAAAAGGCCCAGGCGTTGAGATCGGGCCTTGCAGCTGAGTTGAGACAGGCAGTGTTGGATATCAGAAACACCATTCCGTCTCTCAAGCCCGAGGACCCCAAGTTCAAGGACCCCAAGTACTGGCGATTGTACACCGAGACTGAAGGAATGAGCGATCCTGAAGTCAAATTCATCGGCAAAAACTGGGCCATCAAGAGGCTCCAGAAACACTTGCCAGAGTTCAACGACGACGAGTGATCTAAGACCCACCCCAACATTTGCCCCAGTATCTTGGTAGATGCCCATCCACATCTACTCTCACCTGTACATAACCGACCTGCATATAGAAAATTCACAGCCAAAATGAAAAATTTCGGTAGATCAACCCAGTCCTTCAATCACCACCATACTCTACGGTAGCCCAGCAGATGCACTAGAATGCTATACTTCAGGCATGCTGCAAGTATAGGCTTTCGTTTGGTACCGCTTTCGGGCCGGTCCCATACATGTTGGCCTCACAAAATGGCACTCTTGTCTCATCGATATCGAAGCTGGACAAATCCTTTGAGTCGATTTAAGAAGCAGACAGCATCAAAGGCACCCTACGTGATAGAGGAGCCTCAAGAAATCCAATCCACTTCCACAGCCAACAAAATTCACGAGCTCAAACAGTATGTGAGGACTACTGATATGCCACCCAAGTTGAAAGAAAAGCTCTTGAGCAGTAAGTTATCAGAAGTCATCCACGAGTCAGACAAGTTGGACGGAGAACAAATCAAGATCGTCAACTCTGTTTTCTTGGAGCTATTCAAGCTCAACGGCCGTATGGTCGACAACTCCGATGGAGATATATTTCTCTCGCTGGGTGACCTAATACGATTATTCGAAATATCTGCATGGTCGTTGATTGCAGAGCATGCTGACGGCCGCCAAAGACTCCAAATCCCCAAGTATATGTCTATCTTGACCCAGTTTTTGTTGAGCCAGAACTTGCACCAGCTTCCTCCCAAAACGTTGGTTCAGCTCGTGGAGCTCGGAAGTCATAACTCGAGCTTTGAGATTGTGCTTTCCAGCTTGATCAGCCTGAAATCACACTTTCTAACCCCAGAATTCACACATGAACTATTGCATCACTACAAGAAAAAGGGCCAATTGAAGCTCCAGATATTCGAATCATTAGTGGCTTCTTTGGAAAGAGCGGAAGTGTCGGGAAGACTTAACAGTGGCACTCCTTTAAATACCACCAATGTCGATTTGAGCCTTCACAGGTCTACTTCCGCGATCATAGACGACCAATTCTATGCTTCGTTCATAGAGTACGTCGAGTCATTGTTCATAGAGAGTTTACCCGAGATCCACGAGTATCAGAACCTCGAAAGAAACACCGACAGAATACAGTATGTGACCAACATACTTTTGGCACATATAAGGCCAGATCAGACTTCATTGCGCTCTATTTTGGGAATGGTCAAGTTGGCGTACGAGTTGTCTCATGTGTCCGAGAATCAACAGCTTGAAGCCAATATCCTGCGAGTAATTGCGTTCGTCAACAGACTTCCAAAGGAGACAATAAAATTCGAGCTTGATTTACAGGAAGATGAGACGTTGGCTGAAACTCTCTTGGTTTTGAGCAGGTCGAAGAACGAGCAATTCTTAGCTGAGATTATCACTGAGTACATCCAAGACAATGAGACCTCCCATGAAATCAAATTCCAAGCATCTCTCTACGAAATACTAAGTTCTGACGAGGAAAAGCCAACTGAAACGCTACTTACAAATGTTGTTGATCTAATCTCATCTATCCAAGATTCAGACATCGATCCCAATGAAGCCTACACACGCCTTTCACAAGGCTTGATGATGATGAGCATTGAACCTCGTGGTGAATTATTTGACCGTATCTCCAACGAGTTCGGTAGCCGTTTCAATTACAAAGCATCAGTTCTTTCATACAAGTATAGAATCGATAAAGCTGTTGAATTGCAAGACCACGT
The DNA here is from genome assembly GCF_001661415.1 of Suhomyces tanzawaensis NRRL Y-17324. Classification (NCBI taxonomy): domain Eukaryota; kingdom Fungi; phylum Ascomycota; class Pichiomycetes; order Serinales; family Debaryomycetaceae; genus Suhomyces; species Suhomyces tanzawaensis. The sequence continues at coordinate 2,412,489 of NW_017963636.1, forward strand.
GGCAGCCATTAGCATTTTTGAAGACAGTCTTGAGAGGTCCATCGATTGGGTAGGTGAAGTTGAGCCCAAGTTGCTCAAAACATTGAACAATCTTATTATTCTTGTTTGCAACAAGGTCGAGGACGTGCTGAGTATCTTCCCAATATTCGTGAAAATCAAACAACAAATGGGTGGAAAGCAAATCAATGCTGATTCGATCCTTGCGATGAGCTCCAAGATGCTACAAGCCGAATATGTTGGGGACCTCATCGAAATGTTGAAGAGAGAATTGCCCCAAATTGACAAAGATGCGGTAGTTAAGTTGCCATTAGCCTATCCATGGAGTGTCAAGTACAAGCAATTGTTCGAACAACTACAAAGTTTTGTTCTCGAGTATAACAACGAGGAGACCCACGAGACCAATTGGGTGTTATATGGAGAACTTCACAAATACTTCCAAGTTCCCTTCGAAACATACTTGCCCACCATGAAGTTCTTTTGCGAGAAGAACAGATTGAATGCAGCCTTGTTGATTTTCAGGCAGGTAAAGAAGTTGAACGAATTACATGGAGATCATTCCAACTTACCACCCCTGAAGGAAATGTACATGTTGCTATTCCAGTATTTTGGGGACAAACTCTACGAGGACGGAGTCATCGAGATTCACGAGAGCTTAAAGATGGATATAAATCTCACGAAACAGGACATTGCGCTCCAGAATTGTATTTTGAATGCATACTCCAACTTACAGGATGTGTCCCGTGCCAGGGAACTATTCTTGTCGATGTCCACAAGCCCCAAGCTCATTGGAGGAATCAACGAGGAGACCATCCAAATCATGATCAAGACTTACACCTACAATGACTTGGCCTATGTCCAAAAGTTCTGGAATAACCTTTCACAGTTCGGCATTCTTCCAAACAGAGCCATTTATAGACAGTACCTCATCGCACACGTATATCATGGTTTGGTGGATGACGCTTTGGCTCTTGTGGAAGGAATGGGGGACTATGATTTGGAAATGGATAGCGAGCTCCTCATTTCGATGCATAACTACTGTTTGGAGACAGGCGGCCAGAAGCACATCAGGGAATGGGCAGAGGAAAACCACCAGGAGCTTTGGAACAGTGCTGTACAGAGCGGGTTATTAACTGGTGCTACTAACTATGCTCCATCGAATAATTTGATTGCTGGCTCTTAATGTACATAGTGTAAAATACTAATTTATATATACCTAATTGAGTACCTAATGTGTTGTAGCTCAACTAAGTGCTATTAGTATCCATTAGAGTTGAATTAGTATCTGGGACCAGATTGGATATGTAAAGCTTGTGTTGTTTGGTTAATAATGAACTATTTAATTCATCAAAATGTACAGCCTTTTTATTTTCCTCGAAGAATATCAATTGCGAACTAAATGCTAGCTATACGTATACGACATATTATAATACAATTGGAATGATGAATTTAATACAGACTAGTTTCAATAGAACGTCACAGATATGGGTATCGATGGGCCTCAACCGCCTAGCTCAACTTAGTGGTATTGACCTTCGTTGCAAACCTCAATGAATTGATCGTCTCATTAAAATTGGCCTCCAAAGGTGAGATGTTTACAAACATCAAAGTCTTGGACGATCCTCCAAGGCTATGTTTGAGAAGATAGGTCAACTTAGAATTTCTGTAAGGTATGTGTTGAGACCCCGAATGCAGTTGTTTATGTCCCAAAGCATAAATAACATCACCTAAGGAGGAAAGAGATTTATTGATTGCCTGCGTCTCTTTCAATCTATCTCCTTTTGCTTGCGACGAAGAAAGCCTCTCGGAGCCTGCCAAATCTATTAAGTTTAATGTCCCATTGCTCACTTCCCCAGTCTTAAGGTTTTCGCCTCTGAGTTTCAATATGAATATGGAATGCGACCTCGATGATCTTTCGTTTGCTAGGGTGCTCGCAGTGGACCTATTTTTTACTGCCTTATCAAGTATCTGATGAGCCTGGCCTATTGAGGTCAAGTCCACACAAACGGTGTTGGTGATTGTAGTCTGTCCTTCAGTTTCGTCATGCTTGATTTCGTGTTTGAGGTCCTGATTGGACGGAGCGAGAAGGTCAACAATAGAATCATTATAAATTTCCAAGAATTGACCTTGTAGAGAATATTTCCATCCATTCGAGCGCAACTCCTCTATATCCTCGAAAATTTTGTTAATGGATAATGGGATCATCCCATTTTTTGGCGATGACATTGTATAAGTTTTTCCAGATCCAGTCTGTCCATAAGCAAAAACACATACATTGAAACCATCTAGCGATGATTGAATCAATTGAGATAATTCTTCGAAAATCATCTCGTTCGTCAGATTGACCAGAAATATTTTATCAAACTGAAACTTATATGACTGGCTAGCTTTGCTAGTGCTATTGCTTGATCTTCTGTCATCTTTGGTGAGAACTAACTCTTGGTTGGCTTCCTCGTTCAATTCATCATCTGGGACTTCCATAATGGACAAAGGAGCATTTGAATATACCGGACGAATACGGCAAAATACACGTATATTGCCCTTTAGTTCCTGTAGTTTGTTATGCAATTGCCTTCTAGCGAGTTCTTGCTGGTCTATCCTCGACTCCATTCTTTTAGTCTCTTCATTCAACACTTCAATCTGGTTTGCTTTGTTAGAGCAGGAAGTTTCAAGTTGATCGATCTCCTCTTGTTTCGTTTTGATTCTTGTTTGTAGCACTTGTATCTCGTTATCCTTATCTAAGAATTTGGAATTGAGTTGATCTAACGATTGATCCAAGCTAGCACTACTTTTATTCAAGTTCTGTAATTCCAGTTGGAGTGCCAGTAATTGTTTTTGTTTCTCACTTATGCTTGTTTCTACTGATTCTATTGTTTGTCTTAGGGTATCGATATTCTCCTTCATGGTTTTTTCAAGCCCTATCAAGTTTTTGTTATGGATTTCTTTGAGCTTGATTAATGCTTTGTTGAGACTTTGGTTCTGAAGTTTGATCTCTTTCGAAAGGTGTTCATGTTGTTGAATCAAGGACACCCTTTTCCTCTCTGATTCCATGGTGTTGGCTTTAATGATATCCTCAATTTTATCGCTGATAATCTCCTTGAGCTGGTTGACTCGGCTCTCGTGCTGAAGCACATGCTTCTGCTTTGTGATTTTGTACTTGTGCTCGTACTCCTGGCCCGTAGCCTTGCGTTCTTCTCTTGTGTTCGTGATAGTATTCTCCAATTTGATTGCCTTGAGCTTGAGATCTTCGTGCTCTTTGTTAAGGATGTGGAGCTTGAACTCTTCCTTCTGCATTTTGGTGATTAGTGACATTTTGGTGGTATTCAACTCGGACAACTCGTTTTGCTTCTTATAAAACTGGTCCATTCTGGGCGTAAAAGCACGAAAATTCTCTGAGCTAGACGATCTGCTTGCAGCATCCACGTAAACATCGTGTTGGATATCTGTAGTTCCATCTTCTGGAGAAAAGCTCGAGCCTTTCATTGGGCTTCTGGTAGCCACGCGTGTACGGATCTTTGAATGGGCTGCTGGGAGGGCTGGCATCAGTTTTCGCTTGACGGGGACTTTGTTGAGGACCAGTGGCAGAGACTGCGAGAGTACCAGCAGATATGGCGCCTGGGATCGGTCCATATTTGTAGTAGATACTGGAAGAATGAAACCAAACGTAAACAATAATATAACTCCGCGTGATGATGGGTCACGTGACCAACCATCACGGGACGATGGCATCTCAAAAATTTGTGATGCCCATAATAGACTGGCAAGCACATTATGGGGTCTGCATTAAAGAAACAAAAGAAGAACGACCACAAGCCCAAGGCAGTGGCTCCTCCAGCATCGCTGAGTTCGGAGTCCGAGTCTGAAGTGGAGAGCGCATCCGAAGAAGAATTGGAGGATCTTGACATGGATGACGAAGTGGATATCGATGGAGTGTCGAGTGACAGTGAAGATGAGGCAGAGGAGGACGACGAAGACGAAGAAGCAGACGAGGCACTTCCCAAGTTGAAGAAGAAGAAGAACCTTGACGACGGATCCGAATCGTTCGCAGGTGCCTTCAATGCCATTCTTGGATCCAGATTGAAGGCCTACGACAGAAAGGACCCTATTTTGGCCAGGAACAAGCTGACCATCAAGAAGTTGGAGTCCGACAAGCTCGAGGCCAAGGCCAAGAGAGCCCTTTTATCGGAAAAGAAATCGTTACACGACAAGCACAGAATTACCGAGTTGTTGCCCTCGGCCAACGAGCCTGGAAAGGTTAGAGAAATCATCGAAAACGAAAGGAAGTTGAAGAAGGTGGCTCAGAAAGGTGTGGTGAGACTTTTCAACGCCGTTTTGTCCACCCAGGTCAGGACGAATCAAGACATGGACAAGGAAATCGGTGGCCAGTCCAAGAAGGAGGAATTGATGAACGAAATCTCCAAGGAGAAGTTCTTGGACTTGGTGCAGGCTGCTGGCCAGGACTAGAGCTGTTTATCGAGCGAGTCTGGAGCTGGTCGTAAGACGCAGTTCTGGCTGGAGAGATCACGAGATGGTGACGTACTGGCTGAAGATTTGATCTCCAGTGAAATTATTTCTCCGGCTGAATAGTAATGGGCAGGGTCGGTTTCGGAATGGGTGTGCCAACGCTTGGCTAAGCAACGTCCCACTTCCTGGCCCCGCAGTCCTCTGTATATTAGTGAATAGACAAATTAGGAAACATATCCGATGCGCATCCCCATACTTAAAAGTTCCATTTCCACCCATGGCTCCCACACCACCACCATGAGTCTGGATGCTTCCGGAAGCGGCATAGAGCTCGAGTACATCCATTCAGACACGTCCGGCCCTTTGGCTGCGCCAACAAAGGCCGACACGTCCCACTACGGGTCCAGATCCGTCCCAGAACCAGTGCGCTCCAGCCCCACACCAAATTGCCACAGAACAAGACCTGCCTTCGACACTCGACTGAGCGACGAGCTGACCACCAGCATTCCCGTGCCAGGGCCACCAGCTGCCTCGGAGACTCTGGAAAATGAGCCAAAACTGGCCAATGTCATGAGTTTTCGCAACCCTCCCATGAACCGGTACCGAGTAGTGGTCTGCATTGTGTGGACCTTCATCTGTGGGTTCAGCGACGCAGCTCCCGGGGCCCTTCTTCCGCATATCGAGACGTACTACCACGTCAACTATGCGTTGGCGTCACTCATCTGGATCAGCAATGCATTGGGGTTCATTTCGGTGGCCTGTTTTTCACACAAGATCCAGCCGTGGTTGGGCAGAAAATACTCGTTGCCGTTTGGGTGCCTCTTGAGTTGTGTGATGTATGCCATTGTGAGTAGTGGAACCAAGTTCGCAGCCACGGTGGTGGGGTTCTTCTTTGGCGGTGCTGGTTTGGCCATGGTAATGGCCCAAACCAACATCTTCTTGAGCCGGTTGGAAAAACAGTCCAAGTACTTGTCGTTCAACCATGGATCCTACGGCACGGGAGCCACCGTTTCGCCATTGATAGCTACAGGCATGGTCAATGCTGGGGTCAAGTGGCACTTCTTCTACCTCGTGTTGCTTGCCATGATGGCAGGAGCTGGCGTAGCCCTATATCTCGTGTTCCAAACTGCAGACGAAGACTTGAAGCCGTGGGACTCCGAAAACTCCGACGAGATGGCTCCTCCGGCTCAACTGGCACCTCTGCACACCAATGAAATGATTTTAGCCTTGAAATCGCCCGTGACCTGGCTCCTCTCGTTCTTCGTGCTCTTCTACCAAGGCGCAGAGGTTTCCATGGCTGGGTGGATCGTCACCTTCTTGTTGGACTATCGTCACGGAAACTCGTCGTCTGTGGGTTATGTGGCCTCAGGTTTCTGGGCTGGCTTGACCATAGGCAGGTTGGTGCTCACCAGGCCACTCCACAAGAGCTTAGGGTTGCGGAGGAGCGTAATTGTGGTATCGATGGGTTCCATCGTATTGGTGGCCCTAATATGGGCCATCCCTCACACCATTGCCGATGCAGTGTTGGTGGCTTTGGCAGGTATTCTCATTGGCCCAAATTACCCTTTGTTAATCACCTTCAGTGCCCGGGATGGATTAATTCCACGAAAATTACAGATCATCACTCTCACCATAATGACAGCTTTTGGCTCCTCTGGAGGAGCATTGTTTCCGTTCATCGTGGGTATGCTTTCCCAGACCTCTGGCACATACGTGGTCATGCCAGTGTTCATCGCATTGTACGCTTCGATGATACTTTTGTGGGTGTGCTTGCCGAATATCGAACGCAAACGGGGTGGAGAAATGAGTCTTTGGGAACGTATCTGGTAGGTATGATGGAGTAGTTGATAATGGAGGGTACTATTGGGCCGTATTCGCTGGGATCTATGTACAATCAGCATCAGATAAATTACCTCTTGAAGAGACAAATCTGGTGTGATGGGTAGAAAAGCTCTTAGTTCATGGAAATAGGCACTTGGTTGCCTCTAAATTTCCGATGGAAGACATTCAATGCCCTCCTAAATTCAAATTCTCTTGAATGTTCTCCTTAGATTCTAGATATTTTTTATTGAATTACTGCTGATTATTTGGCTTAATTACCAATACCTAAGAATATGTTTCAATTTTAGTTCATTAGATTAATAGTGATATAATGAAGGTCTCTAACTGGAAGAATATTTCTGATCTAAAATAGTAGCATTTCATTCCAGCTGTCAGCACAAAATTTGCAATGGGCCCTTCAACTACCTTAATTTCCCCGAGTATCCCATGCTAAGATATGCCTATAACATTACAAAGGGTACTAACCTCACTTACATTACCTTCACTTCTAACTCCCAATATATACTAGTACCGACTTTCTTCAGCTATTTATGACTGCGAAATTCTCTTTGATGGAAAATCACCTGCCACTACTGCAATAGACTGCTCAATAAAGTCAAAGCAACAATCCCAACTACGTCCTCCATGCTTGCATGCTAAGGGCATGAACGGCTCCGTTTGCTATCATTATATGATTATTTAGCCAAATGTCTTTGCAGCCACACGTGACCATCATCATATATATTTCTCACAACCACTAGAATGATCTCCACCACTAATGGCTATCGAACAACTCATCAAGCAGGGCGACAAAGCCTTGCAAGAGAAGGACTATCTCGAGGCAATCTCCTTCTTTAACAACGCAATCAAAGAAAACTCAAAGGCGTTTCTTCCTTACTTAAAGAGGGCCACTGCATACCAGAAGTTGTCCAACTATGATTCGGCCAAAAAAGACATTTCAGTAGCCTACTCCATAGCAGAGGACAGAGGAAACCGAAGCGAAATGGGTGCCTGCTACTTCCGGTTGGCTATTGTGTACTATGGCGAGAAAAAGCTCAGATTGGCACTCAAACACTTCGAAAAGGCCCTGGCGTATAACTGCACTGAATCCACATTGGATTTCTGGAAGACAAAGTGTGCACACGACATCAAGGAGGGAAAGGGTGAGGATACTGACGAGGAGGAATTCGACAGCAATGATGTGGAGGATAAGACCAAAGACAATGGCAGTACTCCCTCTACAACAGCGCCAGAGTCCAGTTCCAACCCTGCTGTGATTGACAAGCATGCACCCTTGGTGGCCAAGATCAGAGACGACTGGTACCAATCCAACGAAACTGTTACTATCACCATATACGCCAAAAATGTCAAAAAGGAATCATGCACAATTCAATTTGAGCCTAGAAGCGTGGCCATTAACTTCCCCAGTGCAAACAATTCGGAGTACAACTATAACCTTGACCCATTGGGTGGGGAAATCGACACGGAAAAGTCGTCCTACCGAATTTTCGGGACCAAAATCGAGGTTTACTTGACCAAAAAAGCTTCTGGAAAGTGGGCCTCTTTGGAAAGCAGCACCACGGCTGATGAGGCTGAACTAGCATATCCTTCGTCCTCCAAGAAGGCCATTAACTGGGCCAACTTCAAGGTGGACGAAGAAGAAGAAGAGGAAAAGGACGGAGACTTTTTTGAGAAGCTCTACAAGGATGTCGATGACGACACCAGAAGGGCCATGATGAAGTCATATGTTCAGTCGAACGGTACGGTCTTGACCACCAATTGGGATGAGGCCAAGGCCAAGGACTTCGAAACTAGTCCGCCAGAGGGAATGCAGGCGAAGAAATGGACCTAAGTTTAAATGTCTACCGGAGGGGATACCAGGCAAAAGATTAAATGCTATTAGTTAGTATTTATTGTATAGTGGTGCACCAACTGAAATGAACAGATCGGGTAATCGTAAGTGGAAAGATTGGAGGCGATCGTGATTCAGCCATGCTTGCTATCTAACAGAAACTTGAAAAGTCTTTACATAGCCGAACAACAGATCGTTAACATTAAAAAATCATTAGCAAACTTGCAAATATCCACATTGATGAGCGATAACAGCAACTACCAATTATCCTGGAATTACAAGAGCAGAAATGAGCAAAAATAAGCCATGTAAGAAGCTCGGATGGAGAGAAATAACAAGTCCGATCTTTTAAATTAGATTGTGGAATTGCTACAGTACTTAGCCAATCTGGACTGTAATTAGGGCACCAAACCCGTGTTGTATGGCAATTTTAGTCACGTAGACTAAGGGTTGATCTGAATATGGGGTGGTTGAGTAATTGGGAACTACGAATAAAAAATATGTTAACTGAAAATATTAACTGGGAATTTTTACTCGGAAATTGGACCTTAACTGGGAATATATACTGGGAATTCTGAATATTATACGATAACCGGGAGTCTTACCTGGGAGTTTTACCTGGGATTATTGACTGGGATTATCAACAAGGAATTATGAATCGGGAAATGTTCATTTTGATTGCGCTGTTTATAAAATTCTGCCAATCCGTGACGTAATTCTACTGACACTACGGGTCCAATACTGATTGCTGCACTCTGCAGGCTGTCATCTCCGCAGACACACCCCTGTCACACGACTCAAGACACTACTGCACAAAGACCAGTTCCCTGATTTGTCATCGCTTACTCCCACAATTCACCCTGCACACAGAACCTGAGCAATACTCCCCAATCCACCAACCACACCAGCTACCAAGGTCAGCTTGATGATACGCATCCTTAGCCATATCAAACCACTCAGTCTCATCAGAAAACCCCTCCTATCAAGAAACATGCAAATTAAGTCCATTCCCATGAGATGGGGCTCCGGTGACAACTACGCCTACCTCGTCATTGATACCCCAACCAAGCATGCTTGGTTGATCGATGCAGCTGAGCCGGAAGACGTGTACAAATATCTCAAGGAGAACAAGCCTGGCTTCGAATTGAAAGCCATTGTCAACACCCACCACCACTACGACCACTCGGACGGGAACAAAGAGTTCCACAAGAAGTACCCTGACTTGCCAGTGGTGGCAGGCAAGGACTCGCCATTGGTTTCGTACACTCCTTCCCACCAGGAAGTAATTGACTTGGGAGACAATCTTTCCATCACCGCATTGCACACTCCCTGCCACACCCAAGACTCCATCTGCTACTACGTGGAGGACTCCAAGACCAACGAGCGTGCTGTGTTCACGGGAGACACCTTGTTTGTCAGTGGCTGTGGTCGTTTTTTCGAGGGAAATGGCGAAGAAATGGACAGAGCCTTGAACAAGGTCCTTGGAAAGTTACCCAAGGATACCAAGGTGTATCCTGGCCACGAATACACCAAGCTGAACGTGAAGTTTTCCTCCACCATCTTGAAGAACGCAGCAATTGACAGATTGGTCAATTTCGTGAAGACCAACGAATTCACGACTGGGGAGTTCACCATTGGAGACGAATTGGAACATAACCCGTTCATGAGATTGACAGACCCCCAGGTCCTCAAAGTCACCGGAGAACACGATAGAACGGCTGTGATGACAAAATTGAGAGAATTGAAGAACAACAGCTAGGTCAATGACTTGATTTCCAATGAATATCGGATTAAAGAATACTATGAATTATACTCTACAAGTTTCCAAGTTGAGAAGGTCTATACTTTCAAATTACCCAATCGAATTTGCTACATCAATTGCTCTCCGTCTGGCCAGTTTTGGACAGAGCATCGCTATATATATCAGGACTTGTATCGCTCAATTTTTGGAGGAGCCGCTGTGTGCCAAAAGACAGTGGAAAACGCTTCGTCTACTCCACAACGGATAGGAATGTTGGAAATTTCGCTATCATTGCCTTCGAAGATGTAGCGTAGCTATTTTCATTAACATTTCTTTGACTTTAAACCAATTGTAGCATTGTTTGGACTCAAACCAGAAGTAGTAGTATGGTTCAAAGCTCTAACTGACTACTTCGGATAACTGCTTATGAAGTGGAAGCGTTTTATTTCCAAACATACCCATACTACTTCTGTTAAAAGTTCCAAACATTTAGTCTTATGTTAAAGTACACTGTTATCAGTTTATTAGCAACTAGCTCCTAATATTAGTTGCTGATTCCAGTACTCAAGAGGAGTCCTTCTCCTCTGCTGTAACATTATAAATTAAGAATTGAATATCGTCTATCAAGTGAGTTGCTGCTCGTTATACCCTCACAAAGTCGGGCTTCCATTCGTCTTCCACCCACAATTCAGGCTGCCAGCACTCGATCAACTCTAGATCGAATTCGGACTTGCCCATGGCAAACTTTTCGTACTCCTCGAAGATACCACTGAGACACCATCCCTGCAATAACTTCCTCATCAACCCCACCAAGAGTCCTATTCTGTGCTTACCTTTGTTGGAATGGATCAAGATTGGAAAGTTTCTCTTGTCCAACACCAACTGCAATGCCTTCGATAATGACTCCTGCGCCTGTTTCAGGATTTCTGGCGAGTTGAACGGCTCTTGTGACGACTCCATCAACAAGTTGTGGAAGGTGATGTTGGTGGAGGTGTCGATCCACTCTCTGTATTTCTGCATGATTTCCTCCGTGGACTGCTTGTCTTTCTTGTCCTTCTTCTCTTTCTTCTCCTTCTTGTCCTTGTCCTTCTTGTCCTTTTCCTTCTTTTCCTTCTTCCTGTCGTGGCCCAAGTCGCCCACGTATATGATGGTCTTGAGGCCCAATTGCTTCAAGTACGTGTAGTTGATGGGCATAGGAAACCCTGAACGATAGATCCCGTCTTCCACAAGCGAGAAGTTAAGAGGAGGAACATACTGTGGCTTTGGATTGTAGATCCTCATTTCCAACTCGGCTCCTTGGTCTGGCTGGTCGTTGGTCAGGATGTCTGAGTCACGCTGGGGCTGGGATTGGTGGCTGCTGGGGTCTACCATGGGAAGGATGCTGAGTTGGGTTGACAGACTGACATTGTGGATGTCTCTGTTGCTTGGGTCCAGCCATTGGGGAGACATGTTGGTAGTGGAGGTAATAGATTTGGGCGATGGTTTTGGAGAATATGTGCACTACTCGAATAAGATTGAGAATGGAAAATATGGAGATGGTAGTTGTTGAGGGAAGAAACTGGGTAGATTGGGAACTACTGGAGGTCTGGCTAAGGACTGAATTATTAGTATAGACCTAGATTATTAGCATAGACTTAAGTATCTGGAATATTTGGCACATAGAGTCGGATATCTGAATTATTTAAATAGAGTCGATACTTGAGTTATTAGCATACAGCAAGCATTAATGAATTATCGGCATATAGAGAGATACATTGAGTTAACGGCATATAGGAAGATACATTAAGTTATTTAGATATATCTCCCTAGTTTAATTCGCCACATGATTGATGGTGGGAGTGATACTCGCTGGTGGATGGAAAATTAGTCAGTTCCAGAACTGCAATACTTTCGGAAGGTCCCTATCCATCTCTTCCCACTCCCCCACCCAATCCCTCTGTGTTGGTTTTTGAGATGCCAATATTGAAGAGTATTGACGCCAAAATCTTTAGTTTTAGTTTCAGAGTTTTGATTGCTTTAGGTATTGGAACATCAGAGTAATGAAGTAAAGGTTGTTCTAAAAGCTGTTTGTAAAATGCAATATCATGGATGTAACTCACAATGAAGCAATTGTTTTGAAACTTCTTTCATCCGAGTTTTGCTGGCTCCCATTTATTGAGACTATTATTACTTGAGCTTCAACTGCCCAGTAGGTATTCTGAACGGATAGAACATTCTTCCTACAACGTATAGCTTGGATTGTTAAAGCACAGTAAATATAAATAGAAAAAATACACTTCGTCCAATCGTGGGTGCAATTATGGTAGAAGGGTTGATGGGTGCAAATTGCTCACATCCCTGCCACTTCTTCTGAGAATTGCTCTTGCGATAGCCTTACCAAGCAGGGGATCATATCTGTGCTTCAAGACGATCTTCGCTCCTGATGGGGTGGTTGTGTATGAATAATTGGAGGTGCTTTCGCTGGAACTCGGCTCTTCCTCAGGTCTGGTGATTGTAATACTTGGACATTTGACTTGCACTCCACCAACCTTTTCATCGATGGATGGCGTGGAAGAGGAACCAGAACTACTGCTTGATTCCTTAAACTTCAGCATATATTGCCCATAGATATGCTGTTTGTGATAATAGGTGGCCAAATTAGTGTTGGTTTTCGCTTTTGGAAATTGGGGTTTGGTGGGTGCATTGGCGGGTTCCAGAGTCTTAGAGTTTTTGTTCCTAACATAGGCTGCACTGAAGACCTCGAAAGCACGAATCTGCTCTTGGGGAAGTGGTTGGTATCTTGGAATTAAATCGCCAGCAGCCATTTTTGCATCCTGTAGGTCTTGCTCGAGATCGTCTTCTGAAAGAATCTCCATCCCTTCCCTTAAAAGAAGCTCCATATTGATATCGTAGTTATAGAAGTCATCATCATCATCACTCAGAGCGTTCTCAACAAATTCTGAGTTGGTAACGTCATCGTCATCCTTCTTTGGGGCCATAAATCCTGGCATTGGCGCTTTTGCAATCTTCCAAAACTCTTTTCTGTCTGCAAACAGTCTGGGAAATCCACTTTGAATAGGATTATAGGTAGTTTCTTGGGTGTTGTTAACTTGCTGCATTTTGGTTTATGAATCAGTCTTCTTACGGGACGTGGGCAATTTATACTTGAGTTTTGGCTAGTAAGCAAGTAAGCAGAGTATATAGGTCACGTGCCTAGGCATAACATGAGGTAAAGAATACCCCGGAAAGGCTCCAGACCGGTCTGAAGAAAGGAACTAAAGGCCATATCTGTTTTGCTATCAGTTATTTCTTTTCCGATGGTCGATTCCCGTTTCTGTAGGATTAAACCACCGTGAAGCCAATTGCACTGCCAAAAATCAGCACGAGCACCAAATTAGACGAAAGTGAGCCAGGAGAAGAGAATCAGCCAAAATTCCTGGACTAGGTCTTCACACGCCTTCAACACCCCTGCTGTATCCGTAAATCTGCTGGTGGTTCCAGGATCTGAACCACCCTACGCAACCTGTAATCTGCCCCGGCACTTTTACATTTTACCTCGGTCTCACTAGAGTAAAATTTTTTTATTTGAACGGTCTGCCCTACAGTTTTTCAGCTTGAAACCCTTGACCAACCGTTGCCCCTACGGTTTCAGCCCGCCTTATACTTTTCAACGTCTTCCAGACCGTAACATAACCCCATTTCACAAAAAAAACCGGATTCAAACATGTCTTGGTTATTTGGTGGCAACAAACAAACTACTAAGGAAGAAGACCTTAAGCAAACATTAGGATTCGACCCAGCACAAGTGTCGGATGTGTCCAGCATCATCAACAGCCCAGGCGTGTTCGACGCCTCCAGGTTGCATCCGTTAGCAGGCTTGGACAAAGGAGTGGAATACTTGGACTTGAAAGACGAGCAGTTAAACGACATTGAGGGCTCCAAAGGATTGATTCCTTCCAGAAGTTGGACCGACGACTTGTGTTACGGAACCGGTGCTGTCTACTTGTTGGGCTTGGGCCTCGGAGGTGCCTACGGGTTCCAGGAGGGAGTCAAGAACTTGCCCAAGAACGCTCCCCCAAGATTGCAATTAAATACCATTTTGAATCACATGACCAAGAGAGGTCCCTTCTTGGGTAACTCTGCAGGTGTGTTGGCTTTGACATACAACATGATTGACTCCAGTTTGGACTACTTCAGAGGGGTCCACGACGACTTCAATTCTCTTGGTGCTGGTGCCATTGCTGGTGCTCTTTTCAGAAGCAGTGCCGGTTTGAGACCCATGGCCTACTCCACTGCGTTGATGACTGGTGCTGCTGGTGCCTGGTGTGGAGTCAAGCACTTGTTGAAGTAAAAGCACGCTCATTCCCGACTTTCACGACCCTAACAGACCGTTGGTCCACATCAAGCTGGTTTCACGTCCATGAAGTGCACTTCATTCCTCAATTGTACATAGGCGCTTATAGAGGGAGGAGACTGTGTGACAGCAGAACTGGCATGCCATCACGATAGTGTATGTAACAAGATTTGGGGTGATAACATCGCCCTTTCTAATGGATAAATTTTTGAGTGGGTATGCGTCACGTGATGCGTGGGTGCAAATAATGCTTTGTAGGAATATCACTGGCAGCAGTAGATCGCTGTGTGACGATTTGGATGTTGAAAGAAACCTCCAAATCGAATTTCATTTTCATTTTTCTTCTATTTTTCCTATTCTATTAGTGCCGATTCTAATAGTTTAACTATTCTTGCCAGAACTATCCCACCTCCAGAAGCCAGTATGGGTGTTCTGTGAAGCCTACAAAGGATTGTGTCTCACTGTGAACTCCAAGTCCATGTTTTTATAAAGTAGCTAAATTAGAAAACTGTTAATTAAAAAGATATTCATCTGTATTCGCTGGTTCAATCCTCAACTGAATGAGCCTTGTGACAATCAGCTTGATTCCACAAAGTAATAATCATTCCTAACTGGACAAATTTACTACCATTAATCCCTGGAGAAAACCTCTAATAAATTATGTATTCACGACTGACGATTGTGTAAATCAAAATTACTCTATATACTCGTTGTCGGATCTATGCTATGTTTGGATGTCTCTAGCACGATTTAGGTGCTTATCACCGTCTTCTGCTGCTTGGCTTTATCACTAAAAACCGGAGCTTCCTTTCGCTTGGTCGAGTCGGCGGCCTTAGGCTCTTCTTTATCACCCACCAATTTCTTCATCATTTCGTATCTCTTTTCCATGAAGTCCACGTACTCGTCTGGAGTCAACAGCTTCTGTTTCTGGAGGTCTTTAGTGTAGATCTTGTTCATGAGCACATCCTCAGAGTCGGCAGACAAATCTTCCATCACGTTGTCGAAATCCTCGAGGCTTTTCAGCTGAGAGAACCGCTTGTAGTAGTTGGACTTTCCTGGGGTCTTGTTCAAAATCATGAACTTTGTGTTGGCCAAAGCGTCGTAGTTGTAGATCTTGGCGATAGAGTAGTACTGGGCAATCACATCCTTGGCAATCAAGGGCAATTTGGTATCCTTTTGGTCGGGTTCTGGTTTTCCAAAAACGGATGCGTTTGCTTCGGCACATTCGGCGATCATTCCTCCTACCTGGTCATTGAACACTTTCTGGAGGTTCTCGAAGTCCAATCTGGACTGTAAGTTGCCGTTGAGCACCACACTGATGCCTCTGCTTTGGACATACGGGATTAATCGGGTCAAATACTTCCAAATAGGGTCCTCTCTGTTTCTCATCAGCCTGGTACGGCAGTGGATAGTCAAGTTGGCAATTCCCGTGTCGCAGATACGCGAGATCAAGTTGTAGGTGGCGTCGTAGTCGTCGAGCAATCTGATCTTACAACTGATGGTTTTTTTATTAGGAACACCCACTTTTTCCACCAAAGCGGACAAGATCGAGCACAAGAGGTCTGGCGTGTAAAGTAAGGCAGCACCCATTCCCGAGTGGGTGGAGAACGGCTTGGGGCACCCGCAGTTGAGATCAATGCCATCCACGTCCTGAATCACCTTGCTAGCTGCTAATACAGCAAGCTCTGGGTCAGAGGTCCCGAGTTGGAAGATGAGCTTGCCTGACTCGCTGGGTGGATGCGTTCTGAACACCACCTTTTGCGAGGTGGTGCTTTCTTTGCCACCTTTAGCCTGGTGGGTCTGTTCCACCACGTAGTCCACGGTGTTGATGGCAGAATTTTGGACTCTGGTGGTCTGGATGATCTTCTTGTCGACGTATTCAGGCGTCCACACGAGGTCTGCTCCGTGCTTGAGGGCTAGAAGTCTGGTGGCTATTTCACCTGACCTGACCATTGGAGCAAGGCAGAGTTTGCCGACAAAATTGACCATACTGGAGTAGTTGAATGTTCTGCTAGTGAAGCTTAGCACTGTGGCTTTATGAGTAGTTTCTGCAGTGGGAAGCAGGACGATTCGCTGGAATTTGTGACTTTGGAAGACCTTTGTAGGACTTTTCAACACGATAGAGATGAGCAGCGGACAGATAGTCAGCTGAATGCGCAGAAATGTGGTGAAGGTGCGACTTGGAGCCTCTCGGAGAGATTGCGAGGAGGTTTGGCAGGCTTGGGGCGTGCAAAGAAGTCTTCAGGGGACTGTAGAAACACCTCTATTCGGAGTGGTTAGCTCAGTGGATCAAGAAGCGAGAGATGGATGTAGTGCTTACGTAATATTATCGGTATGCTTACGTAATACGGTTCTGCCCGCAAACCGCCCGAGGTTGCAGTGCGCCGTGTCGTATCGGCCTCACCCACGCTGTGTCGTATCAGTTTCAGAGTCTCTACTGTGGGGTTGGGCTTTCCCAAAAGTGTCCGCATGAATAAGCCCGGCTGCGGCGTCTGCCAACCTATTCCTGCCAGTGTCTGATCCAATTAGGTAACCAGAGCACAATTGATGCAGGTGTTGCCAATTGGCGGTTTTTGGGGCAGAAAGCGCGATAAAAACGCCCCGTAATTGACGCTCGCGCAGTTACTCCCCGGATGCTGCTTACCCGCCGATTGTAATTGGCTGGGTACTGCCAGTTACGACGGATAGCTGGAGAATTACTGGATGCGGGCGCCCCCATGCATTGGTGCCGATTGCAGGGTGCGTATATGTCTGATACATCTGTGGAACAGATCCAGAACCAGTCGCGTGACTGCGTCATTCGTCTGCCGTCATAGGATCGGCAGCTGGCAATGTAAGGTTTGTCAATTGTCAGAAAGCAAAATATTGACGGACTTATTTTAGCAATTGCGAGGGTCACACCGGTCAATTGATTTTGCGGATGGTGCATTGAGTCATCCGGGATCTGGGGAATATGGACATGGCACGGTCGCGGATCAAGGCGCCAATGGCAGGACGACGCTTACCGCCTCGGGATGATTGTCTTGACATGGCTTAGTGACGAACACGGCGATGAAATTGGTCTTGTACCACGCCCGGCGCCGGCCGACAAAAGAAACACATTCCCTAATGTACTGTACGGGGTGCGTACAAATCATACCTTGCACATGGTGCATGCAGGAATCCCGATAAGTGGCTGACAGCGTCACTGCCATGACAGACAGAATTGGCTAGGGGGTTGGCCGTGCCAGCAGCCAGCATGCCCCGTCCCCCGTGGCCTTGCTCTGGCTGGTGCCAGAGTCATCCTCCCGGTGTCATTCTCCCAACCAGGCAGCTTACTTTTCCGTCCTGTGATTCGTTCCCCCAATTTCTTTTGAGTTGCAAAAAAAGAAATAAAAAAGCAACGGCCCACGAAGAAAAAATAAGAAAAAATAACAAACCCCATCTCATATATATATATGGAGTAGATAAGATGACTGATAAAAGCAAAAGTTTTACCAGCAACAACCGTACTGTGCTAAGTATTGAGAATTGGAGGTCAATTCCGTCGATATCGTTCCCCCAGAGCTGCAAAAACCGTTTGCCAGCCCATTGCGCATCAACTAGAGTATTAGTGTCTGCTAGAACGAGACCCCCAGTACTACCAGGCTCGACTAGATAGTACACCATAAGTGTCTACTAGAACCCAGACTAGAAACAACCAGTGTTTGCTGAAGTAGAATTACTCATCAGTGTCTACAAAAATGTCGTTGCTTTACCAGCCGCTTTCCAGATCCGCCAGGGACATCTCGGGATGTCTCACCCCCGTCCAAGCTGACGATAACGAGCTCGGTACCAGCATGAGCAGAGGCCATGCCTACACCAAAAGACCCGTCCAGCAGCCAAAGGGCCTGAGCGTCTCCAACATTTTATCTCCTCCACTTTCGCCCTACCAACGAGCCGCAGTGGTGTCGCACCCTCCATTGGTGATTGACGACAAATCGTACCTCGAGTCCAAGTCGCCGTTCACCATCGAGAACTACAAGGACTACAAGTTGACCATCCATCCCTGGACCAACCTTCAGTCCAACTACAAGGCGTCCCACCTTCATTTCATCAACCAGTACCACCACATGTCTGCGGCCGAACCTGAGCGCAGTGTTCCACGCAGATTCAAGCGCCGCCTCGTGCAGGAAAACTCCGACGACAACTCCTCGGACCAGGAACGTGTGCGGACAAGAAGGGTGGCCCGTTCCAAGGACTTGGACTCCGAGCTCGACGAGATTCCTGCCACGCCTCCACCCAAGAAGAAGAAGGTCAGAAGAGACACGCCTGCCACGCCTGCCTCGGTGGCCTTGCAGCAGCAGATGCTCATGGACGACTCAATTCCCGACTACTCACCAGATGCCAGTGCCACCTTGCCTGCGAACAACTCCAAATGCTTGAAAATCGAGTGGAAGGGCCAGCCCATGGACTTGTCGTCCGATCCCAACCTCTCCAAGTTGCACCCAGCCGAGGTGGTGCTTGCATCTATTTTGCGGCTTCCAGTGTTGGTTTATCTCGATTCTAAGAGACGTCTTTTCCACGAAAAGCTCCAGAGAGTGCGTTCCGGAAGACAGTTCCGTCGTACCGACGCCCAGAAGGCGTGCAGAATCGACGTCAACAAGGCATCTAGGCTTTTTGCCGCTTTCGAGAAGGTGGGGTGGTTGAACGACGCCCATTTCGAGAAGTACTTGTGAACAGACACGGCATCTTTATTTCTATTGGATTTTGTACATTATACCTCTTTGGTTTATTTCTTCATTTTTAATTCGGGGTATTATTTTAGTTTATTTATTGGTCAAAGGTTTGATAAGGGAAGGCTAGGGCCAATGTTGGCCATTTTGGGGGTGTCCCAAATGGTTGGATGTATATATAATAAATTGTCAGGAAAGAGTGATGTAGAGTAGGGTTTGCCGATGAAAATAGCTGAGATAGAGACTATTTTTGTCAGTTGATCGTCTAGCATAACAATACTATGAGGATTAATAGCGAATGGGTAGCTGGTCGTTGTTAGAGACACTTTTTGCCAGATACTGTTGTCGAGTAGTTCTTGCAGAGGCTAAGAAATTAAATGTGCCAGCCGGTGCTTACTGTAAAAGAGGGCCAGGAAGTAACCAGGGTTGTCTACTGGTTGTTCTTCTTACAAGTCTAGTAATTAAGCGCAGAGAGCTACTTGGTTGTACGTGAATAATATTTTGAATAATTGAAGTAGCGGATCCAAATTAATCGCTCGTGTGATACAAAGAATAGCTATAATAATACATCCTAGCCCACAAGCCATGGTGCGATGCTGAATAAGCTGTGTGAGAGGTCATCTGATTTTTTTAACGATAAATCTCTTATTTGTGAAAAACTCAATAATTTAAAAGATCAAGTGGACTATTCAATAGCAACGGGGTGGTCGTCGTTATCCCTGTACATGTAAAATTGCAAGAAGATAAAACTATCCTCGAAAATGGTGCCCAAAGATCCCAATAACCAGCTCAAGTTGAGCAAAATGTACTTGGAGTCACTTCTGTAGAACAAAATCTGGCCAGCGTATGTCAAGTTTCCCAAGGTGGAAAACAAGAAAAACAACAAACTAAGCCCGTGAACAGACTTTCTCTTGTGGTTCTGGATGATCTGGGGGATTCTGGCTCCCAAGTACAACAAGGCAGAGAAGTAGCCCATCAATTGGGGTCCCAACTTGATGTCGCTGTCGGGCATTTCCGGAGCGTCTGCGTCCTTGGTTCCCGATAAGAAGTAGCCGACGCACCCTGCACCAACCACAAAGATGAGCGGCAACACGTACTTGGTGAAGATGCTGTGGTCTTCTGGCTCCATGGCAATGTCGGTCAAAGTGGACGATCTTCTTCTCAATAACGGCTGGGTTGCATCTTGTTCGTGCAGACTGCTGGTTCTGCTCTTGCGTTCGGTCTTTTTGTGGAGGTGGGTGTAGTACACGTAGGAAAAGATCATCAAGAAGTCGGCAATACAGAACCACACCGCCAAAAAGATCACTTCTGGCAACAAGCCTGCCCAGATGGACCCGAGGAGGTTGAAGATGTCTCCGAGGAACCAGATGGTGATGAAGCCGATGGCAATGCCCTCGGCAGACTGGAGCCTCCACTGCTCAATGAGCTGGGGCATCAACAACACGATCCAACATGCGAGACTGGCGTTAGTACAGGGTGCCTTGATTGCGTGTCTTGCATCCGTGCAAGCATTGTCCAAAGTTACTTACGAAGTGGATCCCATGACACCACTGATTTGGGCCCTCAAGGAGCCGCCGTCGTTGTGCTGCGCCAACGCTTGGTACGCCATACTGAACCCCATGATGCGTTAGGTAGATATTGGTAGAAGAAAGGAAGTCAAAAAACGAGCTAAAGAATTTATCTTCCATTTTCGTTGGTTTCCGCTCTGCGTTTTGCGCACTGCACTGATAAGTAGGCTTCACGACATGCGGCTACCGCAGGGAGACATCCCGGTAGTGAAGTACGGAAGCTATTGGGTGACATTATTATTACATCTACATGCTATCGGCTGGGCCGAGTTGGCCACCGCCCAGCACGTTGGAGCGACGGAGGACCCTTAGGGCCAATCTGCGCCGCAGGCCCTGAGCATCCATCACTGCAGGCTAATATACAGGCTGGACCACTTCGGTCAAATCGCGCCTTTTTCAGCAGTTCAGGGCCGATTTTTTGACTGAAAGTTTCCAGCAGTGTCCGTTGACGGCTCACTAGCGTGAGCTATTGCACGGTGGGTTTTTTCATGAAATTGCGTAGAAACAATTCCGAAACTGGCATCGATTTTCAGCGGTATCCTTCAGAGCAAAGGGAGAAATTCGGCCAACACCTCAGGCGGTGCTTTCGGTCTCGTGCAGCCCTTTCTTTGCTTGCTGTTCGTGGCTATTATGATCTGGCAAGTCGACATTCTCTTGACTCTCTTCAATTTCGGGCTGACTCTCTTCAATTTCTGGCTGATCCTCTTCAATTCCTTCGTTTTCCTCTTCGCTTTCTGCTTCTTCCACTTCAATATCTGGTTGTTCCACTTCAATGGCCTCCTCCTGTGGTTCTCTCTGGGGTGATTCTGCCGTAGGCAGACTGTCATTCAAGGCAGCTCCGATATCTTTCACCAAGTCTATATCTGAGATGCTGGAAAAATCGCCCAAAAAGCGAGAATCCAGGGACTCATCAGGGTTAATTACCAATTGAGGCGAGTCCACTTCCATGGGGACACTGTCAGGCGCATCCTCGCCTAGTCTCTGGACGATTCCACCCACTCTTCCGTCAATATACCGATCTCTTACGTCTGGCAAGAAGCCTTTGATGTTGTCCTCTTTGCCTCCGAGCTTCTTATACAACGACCTCGTCTGAGCCGTCAATTCTTCCACCTGGCTGAGCAAGAAATACAAGGTCTCATCGATGGGAGAAAGCGATTTTAACGCCTCGCGGGCCTTAGGCGACATCTGGGCCTCTCCGTCGCGTTCTCCCTGGCTCAAGAACCGCAAGTTGCGCTGAAACAACCGCAACGCCTTGATAATCTTCTTGGCCTTCATGATTTGCAACTTGAGCATCTTTCTCAACTGCAACTCCAACTTGATGCTGCGTACCACCAGTGCGATCCTGTCGTCCAAACTGGCCTTGGATGTGCTGGGATTGTAGTTGATGCCCTCATGGTGCTTCAACTTGATCCATCCTTCCTCCACCAACTCCTGGGGAATGGTGAAGATGTTTCTCAACGAATAGAGCTCGAACTTGTCGAAGTTCTTATCGACTTGGCTTTCCAACAACGTCTCAAGCTTGCCTGTGCCTAGCTGGATTTCCTCTTTGCTGACAACACTAGAAGAATCCGATTGTTTGAGTCGCTTGTCTCTGACTTCAAGGAGGTAAGTCTCCATGGCTTGGGTGCACTTGTAGAGGAGCTCGTTGACGGCGTTGATGATATCATCGATGAGCGCGAGGGGAGGGAACCCCAAGTGCTCAGTGAGGAGGGACGTGACCCTGTGGTCGATAGAAGCCATGGTGGTGTAAACAAATGGAGATAGCGTGGAGATTATGGGTGGATCACGTGGTGAGATGGCTTCTTTCACGTGTTTGAAGAAACTGTTTCACGTGTATTTGTATTTGTATTCACTTGCATATGGTCACGTGATAACACTTCCAAGGAGTGAAGTACAGCTGTCTGGCCTGCTGTTGCCTTACCACGCTTCCAGGCCGGCCACCCGCTCCGTGCCGCTGTTCTACCCGCTCTTACACCTTTCCATCTCCCCTTCCCTCTTCCACGTCCTCCCCTTCCATTCCTCACCTCTCACCAACATGTCGCGCCCAATCAAAAAATTCCAATTCTTCATCACATTTCTCCAGCACTATCACCACCATGGCAGGAACTTTAAGACCAGACGCCGAATTCCAGCGCTTCAACACCGCCAAAGAAAAGCTCGGCCACTACTTCAGATTCAAGCCAAGAGCCGCTCTTTTCAACGTGGTTTTCATGGGGTTGGTTCCATTTGGATTGGCCACCTACGCATACAACTCCGAGGGCCAGTTGAGTTTCAACAGAAGATTCAGAAAGGACACCGTGTTGAGTGGTGAGGAGTACACTCCAAGAGACAAGGACTTGTGAGTGGGAGCTGAGGTGGAAAGCACGGCCAGGGAGCAGTAAAGTGCAGTTGGCAGAAGCCAACAGCGCAATCCCTGGAAACACCCATACTGCAATGCTGATACAGGCACTGTGGGAACGTCAGGATGGTAGCCACAGTGGTAGCCATGACCCGGCGACCTGCCAGGGCAATAGCCCTGGCAATCATTTATATTAATACATGCATAGTCTGACAAGCGTAGATGGAGATGAGCGTGGCTATTCAGCTGCAGAGAACGTACTCTGACAAAGTTAGGTAGAAGGATGAGCGTGGCCACACAGACTGTTGTTTTAAGAAGACTTCCAGCAGTTAGCTAATTTATACTCATTTTATACTAGTATTCAATCTCAAATCTGCTTTTTAGTATTCTAGCGAATTTTCTCAGTAGTCTGTAATAAGCCATTGCGTTGGATATATTGATTCATTCAAGTACAATCCACTAATGGTTTTTTACACTCTTGGAATAAGCTGTTTGGCTTGTTTTATTCTCTGTAAAATTTGACTGACTAGTTTCTATTATACACTCTGAGTACTTAGGCTGATACTGGTTTGTTCTACACTCTTGAATACTTAATCTGAATTACTAGTCAATATTCACCAAATCAGAATAATGTCACATCGTTGACGTATTTTCAAAATGGTACATTACTTGAAAACTCCCGTTATTCTACACAATTCAACTGCACAAAGCTTCTTGTTCATATTGCTAATACTTTCTATTGGAATAAATTGACATAACCGAAATATTCCACTTGATGAGTTTATCTATTCCCTCTTAATTGAGTTCAGTGCAATAACATCAAACTAACTCTGGAACCAGTGTAATTTCTGCTTCTAGTCGATTCGTTGAATATCAATAAATGAATTTAGAGCGCACGGTTTCTGCTGCTTTGGACGTTGGTCCTCGTGCTTTGCCCAACATTCATTAATCATACCTATACACCTCTACTAGTTAGCAGTTGGAGTAGCAACTTGTGGGGCTTCCTAAAGCCTGGTGGGGCTTCGTGCAGCAATACACTAGAGCCGGTCCTACGATGAGAATTGAACTTAAATCTGTCGATTATCAATCGATCCCTTTACCATTAAGATTCTTTCATCGAAGTATTGCAGCTGGGCTTCCCTTAATATAGTACAAGTGGTCGCTAGGCTAGCTAGCGGCTGGCTGTGGCACGGAATTAGTTGCTCCCCTTCGAGTTATCCAAATTTACCTGAAATTCGACCATCCCTGCCTTCATATTCCTCAATACCCGGGGCGAACTGTCGCCATTAGCATGGGTGCCCCTGTTATCGTACTGATAATGTTGGTGTAACCTATGCGATTGTTCTAGCTGTCTGATGGAAACTGAAGACTGTGACTTCTGCAACTTGGGCACTTTTTCGTCGTCGTTTCCGGCATTCTCGTACACAAATGAGTACTTATTCAACGAAGAAATCGAGAATCTCTGTGAACACTCGCGGAACGATATCAGCGGAGGCTTGACTCTCTTGGAGTCTCTTGCCAGGTTATTCACCAACGGTATCGCAAAAGTCTGGCCACTAAAAGAGCTGGACTTCTTGAGGGTTTTCTTGTTGATTTTGGAGTTCGAGGCTTGCTTCTTGAGGGATGGTGTGGATCTGGTGACGTTGGAGTCCTCGTTGATGGGATCCAACGGACCCAACAACGTCGAAAACTTGGCCATTTGGAATTCCTCTGGTTCCAACTCCTCAGACGACTTGTCACCCGCAAGATCGAAGTCCACGAAGCTGGACACGATATCGTCGGATATTCGCTTCTGGTATGCCAGGTCCATGGACTCGAACGGATCACCATTGAGGATGTCGTCAGCTGTGATGTCGCCATCGCCGTTGCTGGCGTGGTTGGACGATCTGGGACTGGACACCTCAATGGTGGTGGGAGAGTCGAAGTCGTTGGAAGTGGACCTTGGCTCAATAGACGATGGATCTGTGTGGACCTCCGCAGGCTGGTGGAACGGCTGTGGAGGCTTCTGGGGGTCCTCGAACGAAAACTGGGCCCTCTGGTCCACAAACTTGGTTGAGGGAGCAGGACTGGACTCTGTGAACACTCCGAGGCCCATGCTGCGGTCTGGAGCGTCCAAGCTGGCGTCGCTGGCGTTGGGAAACACAGGCTGGGAGTAGAAAGACGAGGAAGTGTCGTGGTGGTACTTGTTCTGGCTCTGACTCACCGTGTGGTGAGCTGGCTTGGGAGCCATGGGAGAGAAGTTTGTCCCCACAAACACTCCAGTTTCAGGCATGATGGGGGTATTGGCAAACTGAAAGCTGGAGTTGGTGGCAGAGCCTGGAGCCAGGAAGAAGTGAGCAGGCTGGGCTATCACAGGGCTGACGTCGGAAGACGGGCTCTGGAAGTAGGTGTGGGCCATCTGGGGGGTCATATCCATGAAGAGATGGTTGGGGGGAGGAGTGGACGACGGAAAATGTTTCTGGGGGTGGTTCTCGGGGATGTGGTTGGGAATGGACATGGTGGAGGTGTGGTAGACTATGGAGTGAATACAAGGATTATATCACCAGTGAAGAAAGAAAAACCGGAGTCCAGTGGAAGAATACTACCAGTGGAGTAGTGGTTGACGCCCAGGAGTTGGTGGTGAACTATTGGAGGTGCAAACTATCACGGAGTGAAGAATAGCACAATGGGTGGCAGGCTATTGATGTGGTGGTAGAGCTATCACGGAGTAAAGTGTGCAAATAGTCAAGTAGCGGTCTTTCACGGAGTGGTTCCAATTATCACGAGTTCAAGTGGTCGTAGACTATAGGACTGTAACTAGACTGTAACTAGACTGTACACTATCACAGAGTACTATGGCTGTGAGTGTACTATTCAGGGTGATATTGGTGGTGGCGATGAGTGGAGCCAGATGGAGGGTGGAGTGATGTTAGTGGCAAGCGATTGATACAGCCGTGAAGCGATAGACGATGAGTAGTATGAACGATGGAAGTATGACTGATAAGGATGACTCTCTTGTCTCTCTGACGAAGTCTCTGGTCTCTCTGACGAAGTCTCTGGGCTCTCTGACGGATGTCTCTCTGTGCAACTCTCTTTGCAGTCTATTAGCGAGTGTGGCGGCTAGCGAATGTGTTGCCTTTAAACTCTCCGAGTGACAGTGACGTGACAGTGACGTGCCAGCAGGCGTAGGCAAAGAAGACGTGGAGGTGTTGGGATGAAGAAGAGAGATGGGATGAGATGTTTCTAACAGAAGCTGGTGGTAATGGTTGGAGGCTTGCTGTTACTGCATTGGGAGAGGAGGAACGGTGCTTAGGTAAGGCGCGAAGAATGGTACGATAGGGGCGGGGCGTGGGGGCGTGGGGCGCGCGGTAGCGGGAGCTGTGGGGAAGCTAGGGAGAGGCTAGGGAGAGGATGGTGGTAGGAGCTAGGGGGAGTCTAGGGAGACGCGGGGGGAGGCCTCGTGGCGGTGCGGTGGCAGCGGAGCTCAACTTCCGTGCTTCGCTCTAGAAACCTCTCTGCCTGTACATCTCAACAATGGCACGAGGGGCATCGAGGGGGAGACCCTGACTAGTATGTGGTGCGGTGGTGTGTGCCAGGGGACCATTTTCTGAGACACCCCCGGTTGTCGGGGAGATGCATGGGGTACTTCAGGGTGCAGGGTGCGGCAGGCGGTGTGTTGGAAACCACCTCACGGAAATGCACCCCTGGGAAGTGATAGGCTGGTGCATGGCCGGTGCATGGCCTGGCCATACGGCTAGAAACTCCGTGGGGCTAGATGCCTTTTGCAACCCGTTTGGAGTTGCCGTGCTGTGGCCGTGTCGGGGAATGGGAATGGGAGGGCTGGCGTGGTAAATATAGCATACAGTTTGAGGTGCGGGTCCTGCGCTTGGTGGCAGCGCCGCCTGACTCGGAAGCTGGCTGCGAGCCCTACACAAGTGGCGCAGGTAGAACATCAATATGTCCCTTCTCGGGGGTCCCATACATGCCCTGCTGGGGTTCCTGGCCCTGCTGCCTCTCGGGAGTGGTATTTGGACCCTGAAAATGGCCCGCTTGACACATCTTGGCATAAAAATAACCCGTGTGTTGGAAACCCACTTTAACTCTAACTCTAAATGGGCATTCTGGCTAGTCAAAATGGCGTAATCTAAATTTAGCCCAATTTCTCGATACTGGTGCTTCCTACGGTCGTACTCGTTTCCTGGTGTATTCTACGCTAAACGTCAATGGTGCAAGAACAGCTGGTTGGCGAGATGTATGTTCTAAGCTGCCAAGTGGCCCATCTGCTCACAATTTGGTGTTTCCGCCTGTGTAACTGTTCTGGATAAATCTTCTCATCTTTCTCTCCCACCCACGAGTGAAGATCTCCACAAGATGTGGCTCAAACTTGGGGAGCTTGCGCCCAGGGCCGTCGTTGGTGGCCACCTCACGAACGCCCTCGAAATACTCCTCGAACTCAGGCTCGATGAAAAGGAACTGGTGATTGTCGCCCTTGCGAGCCACCCGTTCTCTTTCCCATTCGCGTTGTTTCTCCTTGGAGGGAAGTTTGGCCCTGCCAGCGAAAATCCGAGCTGCTAGCACTGCCTGCCACTCAAACGAACGGAACGTGAACCCTCCAGTGACACATCCCACGATTGCAAGCGTGGGATCGTCGATATTCGACACCAACTGGTAGAAACCGTGGGTTCTACTGTTGGACAAGTCCAAGCCAGGCAAGAACGGAAAGCTCAAGCTGAAGCCAGTGCCAAAGATGATGTGGTCCACGCCATCGATATGGGTTCCGTCGTCGAAGTACACCGTCTTCGTGGCAGCGTCCACGCGTGTAATCTGGCCCCTGTTGTCGATGTGGGGGTGTTTGAAGGGAGCTGAGCCGTAGAGAGGCGTCAACTTGGTGTCCTTCTTCTTGGACGAAATCACGGGAAGTGTGGCCACGGGAATGATGTCGTGGAGGGTGTCGATGGCGGAGATGAAGGCTCCCACCACGACTACCCGTTTGTCCCGGAAATACTCCCTGGAACGGTACGACTTGGTGTGGACCACCGAGTCGAAGTGCTGGTCGGCGTACTCCTGCAATCCTGGGATGCTGGGGATAAATGGCACGTTGAACTTGCCGTTTGCAACCAACAAGGCGTCAAAGCTCTCTTTCCACAAGTAGTCCTTTTTCTTGCCGAACCGTCTCAAAACAAGGTCCCATTTGCCTGTAGACGCGTTCTTGGACGCCAACTCCACCAGGGTGTTGAACTCGAGGTGGTCGTGGTACCCCTTGCGCTTGTACAAGTCCTGGATCCAGTTTTTGACCACAGTGTTGTGGCGAAACGGAGTGTTGGGGCCGTACTTCTCCACCGAGTTGGCACTCACGGTGTCTGGGAACACCTCTTCGCTGAATTGCATGGTGGCAGCGTCCACGTTGGACTCGAGGTACGAATACACTGCTGAGTCCATGAACCGCTGGGTGTCGGTTTTGGGCGCATAGCTAGGAAGCTGAGCTGGAATGGGGTCGATCTTGTCGGCCTGGCGCTGGCTCAACTGGTGCAAGTCACGAAGGCGTTCAGGGGGTCCCTGGTCGTAGACCCACGAGCCGCCAGCCTCTTGTTTGCGTTCGAAAAGGCGGATGTTGGAGAACTTTTCTTCTCTTATGAGGGCGTCAAGCGCCACGAGGCCAGCAGGGCCTGCTCCGATGATGGCCACGGAGGAGATGGTCATGGTGATGAGGAGCAGAGGACTGGTGGGACGATATATAAAGAGAGTAATTAGGACACCACAGTTTCGCCAATCTCCCAAAGGGTGCGCGGCCATGACATAATTATGACATATGGATGTCGCGGGGGATGAGGATCTGGGTAATGTCATATTGCAGGGAACGGCCAAGGATGGGTACAATTGCTGGGAGATGCCATGGTTGGAACTTGCCATGATTTGGGAATTTTAGACGTCATTTGCTAGTACACAATTGCTGGGAATTTAGTGCATTAATTACTGGGTATTGCCGGCATGGACTACGTTTGCCTTACAGAGTTATTCTTTGTAGTCCCCTGATTGGCACTGTAATTGACTTTTGCCACAGATTACTTTTCATAAATCCTTCGGAACCTCAGGGGAATTTACCGACAGGTTTCATACGCTTGCTTGGGCGATTTTTCGCCAAACCCCGAAATATGGCTTATTCTTGGGGTCTCGAGAATTGTGGTCTTCAGAATTTAATAGGCAATTAATTGGTTTCTGGAGCTAAGGAAACCACTGTGTTTCCAGCTCGTAGCTGATAGGCTTCTAGTCAAGGGGTAGGTGGTACGTCCACTTAGCGGAGGTGCGACATAATTTGGACCATAAAATTCAGTATGTTGAATAATTGAGAATGGAACCTGACGGTTTCTGATGGTTCTTTAGTATTATCCGGAAGTATAGAACTAGAAGGATAAATGCATATTCCGCTTACAGAGCTCAAATATTATTTTATAGCTAAACTTGTTAAATTGTGAAGCTTCTAGATCTTTCTCCCGAGGAAGCCACACTTCTTTAATGCACTGAAACTGTCTGCGGGTATAAATTAGGGATCTGGATGTCTGGGGAATAGAAAGGGACTGGACTGGCCATTCCAATGAAAACGGTTTTGGTAGGTGTATGAATTAATAACTTTCTCTCCGTTCGATTCAATTGGATCGTGATTGCTTAAAAGACATTGAAGGAAGGAACAATTCTAGTTTACTAATAATAGACCAACTAAAAGTAGAAATAGACGACAAACCAGCACTGTAGGCTGCAGTTGCTAATTACCTTATTGAGGCTAATTTTTCAATCTATTTACTGTTATTGAGTGATGAAGAATCTCGCTCTAGTGCTCCCCTTTGGTAAATGTGTGACTTTTAAAGCAACTTACCCTTGATCTTTTCCTAGCTTTCAATAACACACACTATTGTACTCTTCATCAAGCTGGTAGTATTGCGTGTTGAACCTGAGCCAAAAAATACCTTCCATACATTAAAATCTTGATGGCCTGAGTACTCGTCAGCGAAGCCTGGCTCAGTGAAGAACTGACAATATAGCAGTTTGATGTGAGGGTATTGTGAGTGTTGCGTTTATGGACGCCTTGTAGTAAATTGATCCTACTCGTCCTAGATTGGTTTCTCGATGTTGGAAGTGCTGGTTCAGATCCATCAGAAAACTGTTGCAGCTAATTGATAGGTCGTACTTCTTTAATCTTATTAAACATTCTGATTTTCCTCCAAAGATGCAATCCCAGTAATCATTCAAAAGTCGCCAGTAGAATATAACTCGCAAATATAAATTAGTATTATAATACTAGTTTCTCCATTTTTTGTCCACTTTATAGTCCATTTCTGGTCCTTTCAAGTATCGTCAACTTCATGAGAAATTCTCGAAGCCCTGGGACAACACATCCCAATTCGCCGCCTACTACTACTACGAATTTCACATGGAATCTTCTTAATTATTGTTTTTCTATTGGTGTTTCGTGGGTCCAAGCTCGAAGTCTTCACCAATTCCAGCGCATCAGCATTTTCACGGTTCTCTCTGGAGATAGTAATTTTAGCCACTGCTTCTAAACAAGTGAGGTCAGTTGGGGTATCAGCAGAGGCAAGTCCCAGTTAGCCAATTTCATGCTATCACGCCCAAGTTTGTCAATAGATAAGTATTACTCAACGTGTTATCTGTAATGGCAAATACCCAGAGCGCATGGAGGCGGAATGGGTTCCATTTGCGGCAAGGTTGCACCTTGGACTTTAGATCACATGATTAGTGTCATAGCACCCTGGCGGTGAACGCGCTTATGTAAGAGGCGCTCTGAACGAGGCTGGAGCGGCTGCTGGAGCGCCTTCCTTCATGCGCAATGATGCGGCTGCTTTGATACAGCCAACCTGCCAGTGGCGGCAGCGGCGATAATTAAGGGTGGTGGGGTGGGCAGGGGACGTTACGCCTTCTGCACATGGAGGATGCGGAGCAATCATAAATACTCGTAAATCCCCAGAGTTGGCCCCAGGCCCCAGATTGCGCGACTGCAACTATGAGCACCCGCTGTCCATGAAGATAACAGATATGGGGGGTGTTCGTACGGCCCAACCCGCACCCCCTGGCGCTGCCTCGACGGCCATGATAGGACATTGTGCAGTTCTCAAATGCCGAAACGACATGGCTTTTTGCAGGTTGGTGGGCCATGGAACCCAAACCTTATGGGCGGCGATCTGCCAGTGGCAAATTGGGTCCAACTGGTGCAGGGTGCATGCATCTTGGAGCGCTAGGGGAAGAATCGCTCCCTCCACCGGATCGCCACCAGGCGCTACCAGCTAGCACCCCAGAGCAACCCCCGTGCCCCAGCCATCGCCTGCCATCACCCTGCACTGGCCCCGCCTACTTCACATCCATGACTCATTGCCACCGGCTGCCAACGCCACCTCTCCCCAACCTGCAAAAACGTCTCTTCTACCGCCGTTTTATGCCCGTGTAACTCCACCACGCACCATCGCAAAAAATATTGTCAGGGCGCAGAGCCATCTACAGCACGGGTGCACAGATTCCGATTCCGCTCTCCCGCTATATAAACCTCGCCCTCCCCACCAACACCACATCCACATCCAAAACCACAACCAACCCTCCCCAAACTGCCATGTCCGACAACGAGGCTGCCCAGTTGCATTCGCAGAAGCGATTGCTCACCAAGTTCCTCTCCAAACGAATACCCCACCTCCCGTCTCCCGATGAGCGACCCCCATACCCATCTAGCACCGCCAACGTGTTCTCCAAAGTGTTCTTCTGGTGGTTGCACCCCGTCATGCGTACTGGCTACAAGCGTACTCTTGAACCTGAAGACTTGTTCACATTAACTGACGATATAAAAGTCGAGAAAATGGCTGCCGATTTTTACCGCCATTTCACTGCGGGTGTTGCCAAAGCAGAAACCAAACACATAGCCGCCAAGTGCAAGGCCAGAGGCGAGACGCCCGCCACGTCGTCTGTATCTTCCGCCGACGACTTGGCTGACTTCACCGTGTCCAAATACGTCACCGTGTGGGCGCTCTTCTTGACGTTCAAGTGGCAGTACTCGATGTCGTGCCTCTTTTTGTCGCTCTCATCGGTTGGACAAACCACAAACCCTTTACTTACCAAGAAGTTGATCACGTTCGTGGAACGTCGTGCTCTCGGCATCGAGACCTCCATCAACAAGGGTTTGGGGTACTCGTTCGGCTCCTGTCTCGTGATCATGATGGTGGGGATCTTCATCAACCACTTCTTCTACAGATCGATGTTGACAGGCGCCCAGGCCAAAGCAGTGCTTACCAAGGCCATGTTGGACAAGGCGTTCCGTTTGAACGCTGAGTCCAAGCACAAGTACTCCGTGGGTAAGATCACGTCCATCATGGGGGCCGATTTGGCGCGTGTCGACTTCGCGTTCGGCTTCCAGCCGTTCTTGTTCACGTTCCCCATTCCCGTGGCCATCGCCATCGCCATCTTGGTAGTCAACATCGGGGTGGCTGCTCTCGTGGGTGTGGCGCTCGTGGTGTTGTTCTTGGTTTTCATCTTCACGCTGGCCAAGCGGTTGTTCGGGCTCCGGTTCAAAGCTATGAAGTTCACCGACCTCCGTGTCAACTACTTGAAGGAGGCATTGAACAACTTGAAGGTCATCAAGTACTACTCGTGGGAAGCCCCCTACGAGGCCAACATCGCTGACGCGCGTCACAAGGAGATGAAGATCATCTACAAGATGCAAGTCATGAGAAACATCCTCATTGCCGTGGCAATGTCGTTGACGTTGTTCTCGTCCATGATCGCGTTCTTGGTGTTGTACGCCATCCGCACTGGCAACAGAAGCCCGGCCGACATCTTTTCGTCGATCTCGTTGTTCAACGTGTTGTCCCAACAGGTCATCTTGTTGCCCATGGCCTTGAGTTCCGGTACCGACGCCTTGCTCGGAATCACTAGGGTAGGCGAGTTCTTGTGTGCAGACGAATTGGACCCTGAGGAGTTGCGCATCGAGGCCGATGGGCCCAAGAGAGAGCAAATGGAAAAGGAAAACCTCGCTCTTGAGGTGCAAAACGCTTCATTCGAATGGGAAACTTTTGATCTCGACGATAATGCCGAGGAGGCCAACGAAAAGAAACAGGAAAAGGTGGCCAAGACAGACTCCAGTGACAAGGACGAAAAGTACGAGTCGGAGTCCGATGCCTCCAGTGAAATCGTATTTTCGGGTTTACACAACATTGACTTGAAGATCCAGAAGAACGAATTCGTCGTGATCACCGGTTTGATCGGCTCTGGTAAGTCGTCTTTGTTGAGTGCTTTGTCTGGGTTCATGAAGAGAACTCAGGGTGCCATCGACGTCAACGGTTCCTTGTTGTTATGTGGCTACCCCTGGGTGCAAAACGCTACTGTCAAGGAAAATATTATTTTCGGCAACGAATACGACGAACAGAGATACAAAGATACCATTTACGCCTGTTCCTTGGAGGCCGATCTTGACGTTTTACCTGGTGGTGATGCCACCGAAATCGGTGAAAGAGGTATCACATTGTCCGGGGGTCAAAAGGCCAGAATCAACTTGGCCAGAGCCGTGTATGCCGACAAGGATATCATTTTGTTGGACGATGTTTTGTCTGCAGTTGATGCCAGCGTCGGAAAACATATCATGAACAACTGCCTTTTGGGAATGCTCAAGGACAAAACCAGAATCTTGGCTACCCACCAGTTGTCCCTTATCAGTGCTGCCAACAGAGTCATTTTCTTGAATGGGGACGGCTCCGTTGATATTGGAACCACATCAGAATTGAAGGAAAGGAACCCTGGTTTCGAAAAATTGATGGCGTTTAGCAGCGAACAGAAGGACGAAGAAGAAGATGAAGAAAATATCGAGGAAGAACTCGATGTCATTGAAGGTGCCCCCAAAAAATCTAAAAAGGAAAACCGTGCTGACGAAGAAGCTATCCACAAGACCTACAAGAACGACACCACTGGTGGTAAGTTGACCGAGGAGGAAGAAAGAGCCGTTAACGGTATCAAGTTTGAAGTCTATGCCAATTATGCCAATGAAGGTTCAGGAAAAGTTGGTCCATGGGTGGTTGTTCCTTCTTACTTGTTGTTGATGATTTTAGCCACCTTTTGTCAATTGTTTACCAATACCTGGCTTTCCTTCTGGACTGAATACAAGTTCAAGGACAAGCCCGACAAATTCTATATTGGTATTTATGTGATGTTCACTGTTTTATCGTTCGTCTTCTTGCTTTCCGAGTTTATTGTGTTGGTTTCGCTCTCTAACTCCGCTGCCATCAACTTGAATATTCGTGCTGTGAAGAGAATCTTGCATGCTCCAATGTCTTTCATGGACACCACTCCAATGGGTAGAATTTTGAACAGATTCACCAAGGATACCGATGTGTTGGATAACGAGCTTGGTGATCAGGCAAGATTCCTCATGTTCACCTTGAGTAACATCATTGGTGTATTGATCTTGTGTGTCATCTACTTACCATGGTTCGCCATCGCTCTTCCATTCTTGGGTTTCTTGTTCGTGGCGGTGGCCAACTTCTACCAGGCTTCTGCGAGAGAAATTAAGAGATTGGAGGCTATTCAAAGATCATTTGTCTACAACAATTTCAACGAAACTTTGAGTGGTATGCCCACAATCAAGGCTTATAACGCTGAAGCAAGATTTGTTGCCAAGAGTGACAACTATCTCAATGTGATGAATGAAGCATACTACCTTTCTATTGCTAACCAGCGTTGGTTAACACTTCATATGGATATCCTTGCTGCCATATTTGCATTGTTAATTTGTCTTTTATGTGTGGGTAGAGTCTTTAGTATCAGTCCTGCATCCGTAGGTTTGTTATTGGCCTACGTTATCCAAATTGCCAATCAGTTGTCCTTGCTTATTAGAACTTTCACCCAAGTTGAGAACGAAATGAACTCCGTTGAAAGATTGTCACAATATGCCTTTGGCTTGCCCGAAGAGGCACCATATGTCATCACTGAAACCACTCCCAAGGAATCGTGGCCGGAGCAAGGTGAAATCACCTTCAAAGACGTGAGCATGGCCTACAGACCGGGTTTACCTTTGGTCTTGAAGGACTTGAGCTTCCAAGTCAAGCCTGCTGAGAAGATCGGTATCTGTGGTAGAACTGGTGCTGGTAAATCATCCATTATGACTGCACTTTATAGATTAACTGAGTTGGAGAAAGGATCCATCGTTATCGATGGTGTTGATATTTCTAACCTTGGATTGCATGCATTGAGATCAAAGCTATCAATCATTCCACAAGATCCTGTTTTATTCAGAGGAAGTATCAGAAAGAACTTGGATCCATTTAATGAGAGATCTGATGATAAATTATGGGATGCTTTGAGAAGAACCGGTTTGATCGATTCTACCAGATTGGAAGCAGTTAAGAAGCAGGTCAAGACAGACGACACTGACGACGAAAGTGCTATGCACAAGTTTCACTTGGATCAATCGGTGGAAGATGATGGTAGCAATTTCTCCCTTGGTGAAAGACAATTAATTGCGTTCGCCAGAGCTTTGGTCAGAGACTCGAAGATCTTGATTTTGGATGAAGCCACATCTTCTGTGGATTACGAAACTGACTCCAAGATCCAAGAAACCATTATTAGGGAATTCAGCCAATGCACTATTTTGTGTATCGCCCATAGATTAAAGACTATCATCAACTACAATAGAATCTTGGTATTGGACAAGGGAGAGCTCCAGGAATACGACACTCCAATCAACTTGTTCAACACAGATGGAAGTATTTTCCAACAAATGTGTGAGAGATCAAACATTACTGAAGAAGACTTTAAGGACGTGCAAAACTTTTAAATATGAAAAGCCCCCTCAGGCTTCCACAGGAAAACGAGATAAAAATATGCCTAAGAGCTCTAATTATTAATAAATAATTAAAAATAACGTGTAGGACTCGCAGTGAACGGAGTGTGTTTCGTGGGGTTAATGACGTGTGCGCCATGGATTATTTCAATTCGTTGCCAGGGCTATACCTAGGGTATGAAAATGCTGAGATTTCTCTGCAAATTAAATAAGAAACGACTAAGGGCCGTTAAACGGTAAATGTGAGTATTCCAAGCTCTAATTTTCTAGAGACAAGCGGAAATAGAACATACTAAGTCATCTGAGTGCTTAATATGATCGCAGCCAACCCGCACCCAAGTCTACGAAGTAATACAAATATAAATAACTACTCTAGAGGGACAGTTAAATTGTTCCAGCAACATATCTTTACGTAAGTATTGGAACTATTTGTGCCAACAAGCCACCAGCCCCAAAATCATCACAAGCACACTATCACGTGGCTCTCAGCCGTGTTACCGCCAGTCTCTTGGCAATATCGGCCGTTTGGGAACCTTAAAGCCTTTACTTGTTGTGACCCGTATACTCCCAACTTAATTATTCCTGTAGTTTTTTTGGGCATAATCCGACTTACAATCTTCCATAACCAATGATGGGCTTTTAGGTTACGATGTGACCAGCTCTGATCCACCATGTTTCCGAGTTTCTCGATTTCGAAGTATTTTTTTCAATGAAATTGGAATTTCTTAGATTTCGTAATAGACTAATTACAATGGAATCGGAATTTCTTAGATTTCGAAAACTCGCCACGGTTGATTTCATACAACAAGAGGTAAAGGCACAGAAATCGGAAGCTAATAGGTTGGAAGCAATACTAATCACAGTCTAATTGCAAACATTTAGACAACTAGTCCAGAGTAATTTCATGGATTTAGAGGCACAACTACGCCCATTGGAATTTCATAGTAAAACTAGTCCAATATTTCATACACAGCTAGCAATAACCTGAAAGCTCTCGCCAGGCTCAAACATCCTTACTGCCGTCACGCTGCCTCTTCACCACCCTCCGTTTCACATCCACTTCTATTCTTATCCGAATGACACTGCGCCCCACACACGTGAGCCGCACACCAATTAACAATTCACAACTCTCTTCTTCTACCAATCCGCCAATGTCTGACGATATCAAGAAGTTCCTCCACAAGCTCAGTGGCCAGCCCGCCTCGTACTCCCGCAAGCAGCACTACACCTTCGGCAAAACATTGGGCGCTGGTTCGTTCGGAATCGTCCGGTACGCCCGCGACAACATCAGCAACGAGGAGGTGGCAGTCAAAATCATCTTGAAGAAGGCACTCAAGGGCAATGAGGCCATGATCATCGACGAGCTCGAGCTCTTGAAGGAGTTGCACCACGCACACATCGTGGGATTCCGCGACTGGTTCGAGTCCAAGGACAAGTTCTACATCGTCACCCAGTTGGCCACAGGAGGCGAGTTGTTTGACAGGATCGTCCAGCAGGGACGCTTCACCGAGCACGACGCGTCGTTGGTGGTGATGCAGATGCTCGATGCCATCCAGTACCTCCACAGTAAGGACATCGTGCACCGAGACTTGAAGCCGGAAAACATCCTTTACCTCAACCAGGACGCGGACTCCAACGTGGTTTTGGCGGACTTTGGCATTGCCAAACGGTTGCAGAGTCCCAACGAGAAGTTGACGTCGTCCGCTGGCTCGTTTGGCTACGCTGCTCCTGAAGTTATCATTGGAACAGGCCACGGAAAGCCGTGTGACATCTGGTCCTTGGGAGTCATCACCTACACTTTGCTCTGTGGCTACTCGCCGTTCCGGTCAGAAAACGTCCAGGACTTCGTCAACGAGGTCAAACACAACAATGCTGTGATTTTCCATGCCGACTACTGGAAAGACGTATCCAAGGACGCCAGGAGATTTATTATCAAGGCGTTGCAGTTCAACCCTGACCACCGTCCCACGGCAGCCGAGCTCCTCGAGGACGCCTGGCTCCTCAAGATCGCCCCAGAACACAAGCACACCGATTTGTTGCCCAACCTCAAGCAGAACTTCGATGCCAAAGCCAAGTTCAGACAGGCCATCGAGATGGTCAAGTTGAAAAACAGAATCGACAAGTTGAAGACCATCCAGACCGACGACGACGACGACCCCAACGAAATCAACTTGTTCAAGGACACCTCGTCCGTGGAGTCGTCCAAGCTGGACACTACTGCCTTGAGCTCGTGGAAGAAGTTCTCGGATGCATTGAACAACCTCGACCCCAAGGCCGACCCCAAGCACAAGTCTGACTTGGCTGGAAGCGCATTTGTGCAGTTGGTGCACGCAGCTTCTGAAAACAAGGAAAGAGTGGCCAATTATAAGGAGGACAAGCCGGAGGCAAGCTGAGCTCTGGAAGCGAAGACGATGCAGCTGGTGAGTGGCTCGATGATTGACAGTAATGGCAGTGATTACCACTGATCGAGAGACCGTCATTGCCATGCTCCGGAATCAGTATTGCCACTATTGAACGCCTGAAAATTCAGTATTTCCCCTTGAACTGCGCATTAAGTGCCATTATGGCTTGAGTAACAGCGATTGGCACCGTTGAAAGCTTGCGCATTCAGTAATTTTGTGGCTATTCAATTACTACTGTTGAAGGCTTTAAATCCAGTAATTACTTGAGTGCCACATCAGTAATTACCGTATTGCCGTGACTCTATTTCTTGAGACGGAATCAGTAATTTCAGTGATCTATTTCTCGGGTCGAATCAGTAATTACCAATTACCAATTACCAGCACCGCCCATATCAATATCCCATGACTTTCCAATATTAATGTATGGAATCCACCGTTCGACGATCGCCAGTATATGGCCAGAAACCGGCCAATTGCCTCCTTTCGCCAATTGCTTTCCCGTGTGGAGCCATTAGCCCTCTTCCGTCGCTGTAGCCTGTACACTCACTTCTAGTCATACCTCTCTTTCGCGGTAACCCGCGAAAATTCATTATCTTGAAAATTTTCGATATATCTAACAACACAACCGTCGTTCCTTTGGCACCAGACACTCCGTGGACATCCATCGTCGGCATCAGCATCCCCTTGCGCACCAGCAGATCCATCGCGTGCCGTTTGTCAGTATCTATTAGTGTTTGAGCGAAGAAGAAGACAACACATCAAACAAGAGGACAACAACAGCTCAACAGAACATAAACAGCTCTACAGGACAACTGCAGCTCTACAACAGCTCCAGCAACAAGCACCACCATCCTCTATACACCACACCACCATGGATCTCGACAAAACAGAAGAGGCCAAGTCCAGGTTCGAGGAAATCAAAAAATGTACCTACACCCCCAAGACCATCGGCTCGTCCAACCAGCAGGAGTACATGACGTGTGACTGCCAGGAGCACTGGGACTCCGCAAACCAGAAGAACTTGGCCTGTGGTGACGACTCCAGCTGTATCAACCGGGTCACCTCAGTGGAGTGTGTCAATGGCCACTGCCTCTGTGGCACCGACTGCCAGAACCAGCGGTTCCAAAAGCGCCAGTACGCGTCAGTGTCGGTGTTCCAGACAGAGCTCAAAGGCTACGGCTTGCGAGCCAACCAGACGATCCCCGAGCTGGCATTTATCTACGAGTATATTGGCGAGGTGATAGACGAAACCACTTTCCGAGCCAGAATGTTGGACTACGACAAAAAGAACTTCAAGCACTTCTACTTCATGATGTTGAAGCAGGACTCGTTCATCGACGCCACCATCAAGGGCTCGTTGGCTCGTTTCTGTAACCATTCGTGCAATCCAAATGCTTACGTAGACAAGTGGGTGGTTGGCGACAAGTTGAGAATGGGGATATTCGCCAAAAGAGCTATCCAGCAGAACGAGGAGATCACGTTCGACTACAACGTCGACAGGTACGGCGCCCAATCGCAGCCGTGCTACTGCGGTGAGCCCAACTGTGTCAAGTTCATGGGAGGAAAGACCCAGACAGACGCAGCCTTACTCTTGCCAGACGGCATTTCCGAGGCCTTGGGGGTCACTGCCAAGCAGGAGAAGCAGTGGTTGAAGGAAAACAAGCACCTCAGGGCCAAACAACAGGCAGAAGATGCTGTCATCAACGAGATGTTCATTAAATCCATTGAGGTCCAAGAGTTGACGGAGGCAGATGTCTCCAAGGTAATGGGAGCATTGATGAAACCCCAGGACATCCACATTGTGCGGAAATTGATCCAGAGAATCTACATGACCAACGACGCCAGTGTGAACTCGTTGATTGTGAGATTCCACGGCTACAAAACGTTGTCTACACTCATCAAAGAATTCAGAGGCGTCGATGACGAGATGGTGCTCAAAATATTGACCATTCTCAGCAAATGGCCCAAGGTTACCAGAAACAAAATTTCGTCCTCGCAGATAGAAAATGTGGTGAAGGACCTCGAAGAGTCCAGTCCTAATGATGACATCAAGGCATTGGCCAGTGAGTTGCTACAAGAATGGGGCAATTTACAAATGGCATACAGAATTCCTAAGACCAAATCCGATAGCATTTCTTCGTACGGAAGAAAAGGCTCGAGATCACCAAAAGTCGAAACCTCGGAAGAACCAGAGCACCAGACCACATTCACTGTAAGCACCGAGGGCTTGCCAGATGGTTGGGAAATGGCGTTTGACGAAAATACCAAAAGCAACTACTATTATCACAGAGAATTGAACATATCGAGATGGGATAGACCTACTGCTTCCGTGCCAACTGGTCCGAAAATTGGGAACGAAGCCAAGAGCTTCAAAAACAAGAACCATGGCAACAACAATGGCAATGCTGGACCTGTTCATTCGAATGGCTTCAAGGAAAGCAGTCCCCATCCAAAGAAGTTCTACGGTGAACTGTTGGCACAGCAGGAGGAAGAGAGATTGAAGTTGGAAAAAGAGGAACAGTTCATGAAATTGCAAGAGCGTGAAAAACAGTTACAGGAGCTCATCAAACAATCTGGGGATGAACAGAGAAAGAAACAGATCGAGGAAAGAAACAAAATCCAGGAGAAATTGAAGAAACAACAAGAAAAGTTGGGCAAGAGCTCACGCAGTAAGAGTTCCAAGCACAAGAGCTCGAAAAACACCCCAGAAACGTTGGAAAAGAAATGGACTCATGTGATGGCCAAGCACATCCCCAACTGCATCAAGAAGTACGAGGCAGAGATAGGCAGAGACAATATCAAAGGATGTGCCAAAGACATTGTGAAGACGTTGGTGGCCAAGGAGTTGAAGAAGGATGCCAATGCCAACCCTCCCAAAGAGTTGGAGTCTGCCAAGTTGAAAAAGATCAAGGAGTATTGTACTATATTCATGGAGAAGTTCCTCGTCAAATACCGGGCCAAACATGACAGAAAAAGAAAGGGTGACGATGTGAAGACTGGAGACGAAGAAGCCGTAAAAAAAGCAAAGATATGAAGACAGAATAAATGGAATTAACAGCTTGTATTAACAGGAATTATACCTGTCGAGAGAGCAGATGTTGCATTTTAAAATGACTGCATGAATAGACGTCTCGCTGGCTGTACCCTTAAGAACTTCCCATTGGCATCTGAGGTTCTAATGGCTGCATGAATGTCGTCGTTGACAGCTTTTACGATGCATGTGCACCAAAGTCGTCAGACCATAGACCTGTAATGTCTCAGTCAGAATGGACCTTTCAGTCCACCATAAAATAATTACACTGCTTACTCTAATCGTCTATTCAGGAGGAGACCTCCACTACTCTAATCATCTATTTGATCCCAGGATCTTCTATAATACATTACTTTCTCTCCAACAACGCAGGCAAGTTATCAATGGACTCCGATCCGTAGATAATCTGGTAGGTAGCTTCGAACAATGGGAACTCGTCCACCCTGCCCACGTTGGTCAACAACTCGTGGACTTCCTTGGCGGTGATGATTCCCTGCGAGGACTGGCCGTTCAACAACTCCTTTTCGGCCTCTTCAGCTGAGGCTCCAGTCTTGGCCATGTATCTGCCGACCTTGACGTTTCTTCCGCCTGAGCAGGTGGTGATCAAGTCAGCCACACCTGCAGACTCGCCGGTGAAGGTGGCTTGGTCCGACTCGGGGAAGAACGTTGTGGAGAACTTGATGGTTTCCAACAAGCCCACACGCATGATGGCACTCTTGGCGTTGTCACCCCAGCCGAGGCCCTCGACGAAGCCGACAGCCAATGCCACGATGTTCTTCAACGCACCTGCCACAGATACACCTGCCACGTCCTCGATGACGTTGACGTGGAAGTAGGGTCTGGCAAACGCAGCCTTCAACACCTCGCGGTCGATGTCCTTACCACGTCCAAGATAGTCATCTGGAATAGAGTAGGCGACGGTGGTCTCGGACCACTTGCCTCTGGCGACCTCGCCTGCCAAGTTGGCGCCTGATAACGCTCCGCAGGCCACGCCCAAGGTCTCGGTGATGTAGGTGGACAACAATTTGCAACCTTCGGGCGTAACTTCCAAGCCCTTCAAACACGAGATGGCACGGGCGTGTGGCTTCAAGTGGCCCTTCAAGTTGGCACAGATCTTGGCCAAGAACTGGTGGGGCAAATTAAACACAATCAAGTCTGCATCCTTAGCGGCTGTCACCACATCTGGAACCGCCACCAAATTTTCTGGCAACGTGACGTCTGGCAAGTACTTGACGTTCTGGTGCTTGGTGTTGATGATTTCGGTCAATTTCTGGCCTTCGATCTTCTCTTCGTACACCCACATGTGCACGTAGTGCTTGAAGAGGTGAGGTCTGGCCAAGGCGTTTTCTGCCAAAACTTTGGCGATGGTGGTTCCCCAGTTGCCTGAGCCGATGACGGCGATCTTGAACGGATGGTCAGGCACTAACGAGCGGTTGGCGCTGGTGGCGTTGGGAGCCAAAATGTTGTTCAACTGCTGCAATCTTTGGGCGGCAGTCATTGTGGAGGATGTGAGGGGGCGATATCGGTAGATACCTGTGCTAACGGGACGAAACAACGGGATGAATGGGTATGGGGCTAGGGGGATACTAGCAGTGCGTTGTGGAGGGCTGGTGGTGGAATGGGCATCGGGTATTTATATGGATGGTGAAGATAGGAAAAGAAATGGAGATCCGGGTGTTCCGAGGGCTCTGCCGAGGGTAGTAGACGGGAGGTGGAAAGACCGAAAAGACTGAAAATTGGGGTAGGAGACATGGGAAAACGGGAATGGCAGTGGTTGGGGACATGGGCTGTGTATTGAGTTGATGGTGTGGTGACGTGGCGAAAGTGGTGATCTTCCTGCTCTGGCTGGAGTCACTGTTGGGCAGTCGGCCCCAGATTGGAGTGCAATCTGTGCCTGGCCGGAAGTCGCAGCACGGCCGAGGATGTAATCCGTCACGTGACCGCTATCAGGTGGTGGCCCGAGGTTGGCCGGTTCCGCTAGCGGTGCGCAACCAGGCCCAGGCACCACGTCGCCATGTGATAGTGGTAGATCACGTCACGTGCTCGGGCCACAGGAACCTTCCTTCACTACCACAGGCCATGTGACGGGACCCTGATCCGAATCCGATGACCCTGGGACTAGCGGATGGTGCATGTGCCACCCCAGTATTCCAGTCGGAGGGCTGTCTGTGCTGCCCGTTACGGGTGTCCATATGCACTGGCGGCAAGTTAAGGTTTGCCATGACACATGCGTGCATCGGGTTCCTGGACCCTGTCGTCATCCATTTGCTATTGCTGGACCCTATTTCCTCCCCCATTGTGCAGGAGACTTGTCAGTCATCGTCGCCAGTGTCACGTTACAGCCTGAATTGCAGACATGGCAAGGTCTGGAACAGTTTAACGGAGTTGTCATCATTTCAAGATACCACCTCAGGAGAATTAATATTCCAGAAATGGATGAAATCGCTCGTTGGGGCTGCTCGAACTCCCAGGTGGCAACCTACACTGTTCATGGAGATTACCCACTATGTGGAATGCTGGAACTATGAATCTCCCATTGTGCAGGAACCTCCTATCAATGGCTGCGAAATCCGACACTAGTTATTTTGTCGGAAATTTCCTACCAATACTACTTCGCTCTAGCTGTGGACTCTGCCACCATTTATACCCACGCCTACATCCTGCTCCTAATATAGTAGAATTAAACCAATATGTTACAGTCGCACGACGTACCGGAAATCGCTGCGATGGGGCCTATACCTGGTCCAGATCCGGAGCACTGCTGCGGTTTTCCTCGAGGTACTTCAAGTTCTCAGTATATAGCTTCTTGTCGGCATTTCGCTTGCAGGTGAGGGTGGCCATGTGTCGCTTCAACGCATCCTTACGGGCAAAGCCCTTGCCGCAAAGCTCACAAATGTTGGGAGGGATCACCAAGTGCTGCTTCTCGTGCCGTTTCAAGTCCGACGACCGTCGGAACGACATAGGACATTTGGAGCAGAGAAACTTGCGTGACGGGTCGTCGTGGGCCGTGCTTCCCTTGCGGTTGCGCAACGAGCTGGATGAGCTAGTCCTGCCTAGATGGTCCTCGTCGTCTTCGTCGTTGTCATCGTGCTCGTCGTCCTCGTCATCCTCGTCCTGCTCGAGCTGTTTCTGGCGTGCCTGCGCTGCCTCCACCTCCTGGTAGGGCACTCCTTTTAACGTGA
This sequence comes from Suhomyces tanzawaensis NRRL Y-17324, assembly GCF_001661415.1. Classification (NCBI taxonomy): domain Eukaryota; kingdom Fungi; phylum Ascomycota; class Pichiomycetes; order Serinales; family Debaryomycetaceae; genus Suhomyces; species Suhomyces tanzawaensis. The sequence goes on from NW_017963636.1 coordinate 2,456,714, forward strand.
CAGGCTCGCCTATCAAGAAGTTCCACCCGTCGTTATAGGAGCTTGGGTGGTTGGACGATCTCGGGTCGGTCTCGGAAGATGCTGCGGCCTTGGGGTTACCGGTAAAAATGTCGTTGCTGAGGTTGGGGAACTGCTGGTAAAATCCCTGGATCATCAACTGACCGTTCTCGTTGGCACGGATGGTGTCCGAACGCTTGATAGGGTTGCCGTGGGGCGAGGCTGCGTACTGGAGCCGTCTGAGAAGGTCCTGGATTGTTGGATCCACCAACGTGGACCCTGACGGATTGACTCCATTGGCTGTGGCCACCAACGCTTCGCGAGCCAAACGAAGGAACCGTTCGTCCTCGTCGTGGTGCCCCGCTGCTCCTGGCTTGGGGTTATTTCGGGAACCGTTGAACGAGGTATCTGGGGGACTTTTGCTTGCAGCCGTGTGGGAGAAACCACGGGCATACGACACGTTCTGGCCGATCTGGCCTGGAGTGTGCCGTTCTGGCACGTAGTAGTGGAGGCCAGAGGGTCCAGTGGCACTGCTAGGCGACCCCACGACGTCGCCTCGCAACCTTTTGGCGGGGGGAGAGTTGCTCACCAACGGACTGGTGGGCCTTGGCTGGGGCAGAAACATGGGATCCTTGAAGAAACGGTACTTAGGGTCGGGGGAGGGGTCATAGTTGGGACCCTGTTGGTCAAGGTCACTTATATGTATGTTTTTTCGATGATACAGCGACCCGTCCAACTGTGGCTTGTCGTGTTCCATATAGCTTAGGACTGGAGCATCAGCAAGCAGAGCGGCTGGTGTCAGTAGGGAACTGGGGGGTGTGCGGGGGATGGTCCAGGGAGGTGTTGGTGGAGTGTGTGGAGTCGTAGCCTTTCGTAGTCTGTGGTGACCTGGGTGGTGTGTCGTGTCTGGAGTGATCTGCGTGTCTAGAGGATTTACTCCTTATGTATATCGATGGTTCGCCGCGTGGTAGGGTGCTCGCGGCCAGATTATGTGATTCGACACGTCTCTTGGTTATAATGGTGAAATCTCGCTGGATATGAATAATAGCCTGGAGCCACAGTGGTGCGTTCCGGGTCGGTTGGTTAGCGAGTCGGAGCAGGGCTTGCGTGTGGTTGTTCCGGCTGCGTGGGGGCTCTGGCTGGCAGCTGGAAGTATGGATTTGGCGGGGTCTGAAGTGGGATGAAGCCTCGGGTCGGAGTCGAGACGGGGTGTGGCGGCGAATTGTCAGCACGGACGAGACGGCAGCCGGGGACTTTTTGGTGCCTGCAGGTGCCTGGAGGTGCCTGGGGTGTGAAGAGGGTCCTGGAGACTGGTTGGTGCCGGTGGTGCTGGCGGTGACAGGCATTGCAAAACCGACACCGTGAAATGATATCGAGTCACGTGACCTGTGCTAATTGGCCACCCTCTTGGCTCCCGGTGATGCAATGGCGACCGGTACGGGCACGTCCGAGCGCCGGTGGATGTGGCGCTGCCTGCTGTGGTTGGCTCCGCTTGATAAGCGGCCCCGTCGCAGCCGTGTGAGTGGCCAGAAAGGTTGCGAGTCCGAAATTGGGTGCCAAACCACGCCAAGGGCGACTGGAACTGGATCCGTCTAATGGAGTCACAAGCTCTAGCAGTTACACGGCAACAGGCGAGGTTCCAGTGGTTTTTCCTCGGTGGATGTTACAGTAACGGTGATTTAATATGAAGAATAAGTGAGGTGTATCGAGCTGAATCGAGCTCGAAACAGGCCCAAAAAGTCCTGGTGCCATTTTGAACCAGATCCACGCGCCCAAAACTGGCACATAACGTGGCTGAGCCGGCAGGGTCAGACCCTAGCCGTGGGTGATGTGGTGATGGGTGCAAATGGGTATTGCAGGTTGCAGTTGACGTAATTGCAGTTTCTTCAAAACAGGCAAAGACACAACTGCACGAAGCAGCAGCCACTGCAAGAGCCCAATGCCGGGGCTCTACTACAGGATCATGCTGGCGAGGGGCTAGAGTGTCAGATAGGATATTTTCCTGATTTCTTCATTTTTCTCCAAATTTCGCTACACCTTTACTTTGGACGATAAAAGTCCCTTTAAAATAATACATACAATTAGATCATTGGGAAACGATGTGGGCACACCAACCTTACGGTTCTGCCCAATCGATGGTCGTCCTTGTTAATCAAGCTGTATAAGACCATAATTTATTTTTATGATTATTTTATGGTCCAAATTAAAGACTTTTGAAAAGAAAGTGAATAATTTCAGCAATCAATATAGCATTTTCAGTACATAATCGATACCCAACAACTAGTTATTCGTTTCGAACATTTTTAACGTGTAGATGCCATTACTAATACACCTTGTATTTCTAGGGAGTTCCATAAATATTCATTCCTAGCCCAAACGGCCCCAGTCATTCTTAGGCAGTTCCTCCTGGTGCCGTTGAGTCCTATTCCTCCAACCCAGCTACTTCTCAAATAGGACAATTAGTGGGATTTAGATAGTCTTGTTCCAATAATGACAGCGATAACAAGCCAAACCCATCTTAATACCCAAGAATAGCACACCACCCGCTTGCCTTATGTTGGGTAAATGCTTTTCTATTCTCAAAAGTAACTTTCACTTGGTATAGCTTCTTTTCTGTTCTTAAACCATAATGCATATTGTTAGGATAGATAGCATGTGCTGGTTACTTTAATTCCTTGTATTAATTTGGAGCTCCTTAGACTTCAGACTATTTTAGACTCCTTTGGGAGTCACCTAGCAAGTAGCTAGGTAGGGATGCGGAGGAAGGTATGGATTTCACATTACCAGTCACATAACTTTTTATAAAACCTACCACCTGCTTTAATATAAATTATTAATGTGGATTAGTGCAAAGCGAAGTAAACAAACAACCCAAACCGTAGTTGGATACTACAGAAGCCCCACCTGTACCCATCATAATCGTATGGGTCATGATATTATTTTTGAATGAGAGGCCCAATATTCGAAAGGACATTTTATTGGAAGAAAGAGCAGATAAAGTATATAGTACCTCTAGACAGTATGTCATGTATTTATGCTGTTAGAATCTATGGACTAGTTTCGCCTAGCAGTACCTACAGTCCCGGGTCGTGCGCACACCAATCTACCATCCGCACCCCAACAGCCAATACACGCCATCCCACCTCCATCATCACATATCACTCCATACCGCGTGTTTGTCGCTAACAGGCACCGATTGGCACTTACTGAGCACGCCCAGCACCGTTTCCACAACTGCAATCGAAAAATCCTGTTTTTCGCAGCGTTCTAGCCCCCCAAAAGGTCCCTTTTCCGAAACTCTTCAAGCCCATATTCCACCCCATGACGTATCAAGACCTTCCCTCCCGGCAAAAGTCCCAGCGGCTCATCAACAGGCTCAAGACGCAGCAGAGCCAGCAACACTTCCAGCAGTACAAACTGCGGTCCAAAAACATCACCAACATCAACGAGCTCTTGCCAGGACTCAACGACATCAGTGATGCGTTCGAGGCGTTGCCGTTGGACTTGATCAAGTACTCGACGTTGCTCAAGGAGATCGACGCCAAGTGTATCAACACGGTGCCGCAGATCAACTACTTGATTGAGAAGTACATCGACACGTTGCACCAGCCAGCGCCCGAGGCAGACACCACAGCAGCCGCCGCTACAGGCAAAACAACAGCGCCAGCCAACGGGAACGCCAACGGAACAGCCAGCGGGACAACCAACGGAACAGCGAACGGAACAGCCAAAACTACAACACCGAACGTCACCAAGACGCCACCCACCCCCCACGACCTCGAGTACAAGCGCCTAGCGCTCATCAAAGACAAGATCAACGAAATAATCCCCTGCTTGGAGGAAAAGATGCACGTCACCTCGGTGGCCACCGAGCTCCTCAACAAGCACATGTTCCGCATCAACAACGACTACAAGCTCATCATCAACAACAACGAGATTCCCGAGAGCATCCGCATCGGGCCATTGAACCACCCTGCCATGATCATGGACTCTTCGTCCAGTGCCATGGCGTCCAGCGCCGACCGCTCGGCCCAGTCCCAGCGTAGCGAGAGCAGGCGCGAGGCATTGGCTGCAAAGAAAGCAGGCAAGGAGGATGTGGCGGACGACATTGGGGGTGCCAAAAAGAAGCGCACCAAAGAAATGACTCCGTTGGAGGCGCCACGCAGCACCACTCACAGCGGCAGCGGTTCCAACGCAGCCAGCACCAAGAAGCGGCCCCGTAAGGAGGCCGGCGACGACATCCCCCGTCCAGTGACTCCTGGTGCTATTGGCGCCAGCGCAGGGACTGGCGCACTTGCCGCAAAGAAGAAGAGCAAGCCCAGACGCGACGACGACATCAAGAGCAACAACACGTCCGATGGTGAAGGCAGACAGGAGGGGCGTGTGCGTGGTGACACCCACCCCGGAGCAGGGGGGAAGTCGGGGTCAAGTGAGCCTACATACTGTTACTGTAACCAGGTGTCGTTTGGCGAGATGGTGGGGTGCGACGGCGACGATTGCAAGCGCGAGTGGTTCCACTTGCCGTGTATTGGGTTCAAGAACCCGCCCAAGGGCAAGTGGTACTGTGACGACTGTTTGGTGAAGATGAAGAAAATACGGAAAGTATAGTGAAGAGAGACGCACAGTGAAAGAAGCCCAGGAAGTGGAGGTGAGGATAAGGATGCCAGCTGCACAGGCAGTGAAGATGCTAGTTCCAGGAACATGTTCCAGGTACATGCCAGTTGCGAAGATGCAAGGTGCACCTCCTTGCAGCCCGCACGTGCAGTCCTAAATAGAGTTTGGCCACCCGCCCGACGATAGCAACCAGAGATCTCCGGCGATAAGCAGACCAGATATACGAGCCCTCCTTCACCCTCTGGGCCTGTGATCCGACAGCATCCCACAATCGTCACCCACGCGCTGGTGGCTGTTTCAGGCCATGCATGCTGGGCGCTGCACTACACGCACTCACATGGAAACCATCCGACGAGGCTATCTGGATCAGCACACCCGCTGGAACGGCTTTCGTGGGCGCCCTCCTACAGCACCAGGGTGCACTCCAAAAACGCCTCCTGTGCACATCGCTTGTATAGCATATAGTAATAATAGGCAGCTGGTGCAGGCGACATCATCGGCGGCGGTGTTGGGAGCCACGTACGGCTGGATCTAGCATGCGGCCAACACCGACTGCTGCACCATCACCATTCCACGGCTGCAGCCGGCGCAGCCGGCCCCTCTATTGAACTGGGCCAGCGCACCTGGAATAGTGACGGCATTGTACGAGGGAATGGTGACGTTCCATGCCATGCACGTCCGCCAGCGCCCAATAAGTGGCCTTGGGCGCGGGATGCGCCGTGGCACAGGCGCCATCCGATCCTGCCAGATGGAGGTGGCTAAGTATAGCATCGGCACGTGACCTCGGCTATTCGCTAGTGGCCATCAGAAGTCCCGCCAGGCCAGGAGCCGACAGCAAGGCCGCCAGCGGGGCAGCGTTCAGGCGTAAATGACCCAGCACTGCAAGTGACCATGCAGCACCCGCTCCATGACGCTGTTGGCGCCCCCAGACACTTCCAAACCAGTGATCTCGCGGACACCTGCTCCGCCAGCGCCCCGCGCGCAGGGTGGTATCTGCAACAGATGCCGCAAACCCTTCCGCCTCTCGCGACCAACCAATGGCAGCACAATAATGGATTCCACCACCGTCAGCAGGAACATCCCCACTGCCAGAAGCCGCTGAGTCAGCCCTGCCTTCCCATAGCACCTCGCCCTTTCCTTCCCCTTGCCTTCCCCTGGCTTGGCCTGCCCCCGCGCAGACCCAAATTCGCTGGTGCTGCCGGCGCCGCAACAACTTCCAGCCCGTTCCAGTGACCTGCCCCGCTTCCGCCCCCTCACCTCTTCTGGGCCAGACATTTCGCTCTCCCCAATATATACCCCGGCTGGCCCTGTTTGTTGCCGCCTCCCAACCCTCGCTCAATAGGGTTAAAAATTTTCACCACACAAAAGGCACCCTGACGAAAACGTCCAAGCCAGTTTTTGTCTGCAACCGGCGCTCACCACAAATATATACCGTTGCTTGTGCCAGCAATTGCTCCTGATCAATCTACCCTCGCTAGCCCCACCATGAAGGAATACAAATTAGTCGTTGTCGGAGGCGGTGGTGTCGGTAAGTCGGCGCTCACCATCCAGCTCATCCAGAGCCACTTTGTTGACGAGTACGACCCCACCATTGAGGACTCCTACCGCAAGCAGTGTACCATCGACAAGGAGCAGGTGCTTCTTGACGTGCTTGACACCGCCGGACAGGAGGAGTACAGCGCCATGCGCGAGCAGTACATGAGAACCGGTGAAGGTTTCTTGCTTGTGTACTCAATCAACTCTAAAAACTCGTTGGAGGAGCTCCAGTCATTCTACGAGCAGATCTTGAGAGTCAAGGACGCCGACTCCGTGCCGGTGTTGGTGGTCGGAAACAAGTGTGACTTGGAGATTGAGAGACAGGTCAGCTACGAGGAGGGGTTGAGTTTGGCCAAGTCGTTCAACTGCCAGTTTTTGGAGACCTCTGCTAAACAGCGCATCAACGTCGAGGAGGCATTTTTCGACTTGGTGCGGTCGGTGCGTGACCAGGACGCCGTGGTCGCCGACTCCGACGACAAGGACGCCCTCAACCACACTGCGTCTGCCGCCAACACCGACTCGGGCGCTGTTTCGCCAACCAACGGCAAGAGCAGTGCTGCCGTGGCCCCCCAGCTGCAGCCCCAGGCTGCAGGCGGCGCTGAAAAGGCACCTGCCCCACCTTCAAAACCCCCACAGAGAAAACAACAACAAGCAAATACTAATGCTGGTTCTGAAAGTAAAGATAAGTCTGGTTGTTGTGTGATTGTCTAGGCGGCGTGGAGCCGTCTGAGTCGGGAAGTTAGATGTGCAGCTTATCAAGACTACGTGGTAGTTTGTCACAAGATGGCTTGTGCAGTTATGTTCCACATGAATAGTCTGTGCATGGTACTTTGTTCCCAAACATTAAGCTTGTGCAGCGTGCTTCCACAGATGAAGCTTCTGCAATTGTCTTGTGCAGGTATGCTTCCACAGATTAAGCTTGTATGGTTTCTTCGTTCCAAGAACTGGCTTGCTAGCCCCAAAATCAAGAATTTGGCAGCTGCTGTCCTCACCCTCGGCTGTGGCTTCATATCCATCTGTTTGCCGTCGCTCCCAAAAGCACCGACATTCCCATCTATTTCTTCACCAATGCGTTCTCGTGTTGTTTTTAGTTAATTGTTTAGTTATTTAATGTACCTAGGTCGCCGATCTAGAATAAAGAGCGAACTAGAAGTTGGATGTAAGAACGAGATGATGCATTTTTCATTTGTAGTGAAATATTGGTATTATTCTGAGCACGAGACATTTGTAGGGTCAAATATTGATATTCTAATACTAATCTAAGAAGTGAAAACGATTAATGTTCTTCCTAAGAGTGTCAAAACTTGAAGTGAGTACTATGTTAAATTTTTTCCTGAGCCTGTCAAATTCGTAGTGTGAAATATTGTATTCAAATTAGTTCTGTTCCGAGTTGTTTGTCTTATACTTTTTGGCTTGAAGTATCAGTATTCAATTCAATTATGTCCCGAGCCGTGTGGATTTTTTTATCATTTGTAGTGAATGAAATTTTCTATACTTAATTCGGTGTCTGTACAAGTCTTCTGATCACTTCACTACTCTGGGGAAACACCGCGTTGAAATTGTTCCGAGTAAAATGTCAATATTCTTCCCTATTTTGAGCCTAGTTTTAGCAGTCATTTTGTTCCAGTCATTGATCCATGATTTACCACATAACTCACTACCATAGAAACACCCTGATACCTTCTATAAGATACCATCTTTATAGCGAAGATTTGCCATGATGTTAAGAGTTACAGCTTTCCCTACCGCTCTTTGGTTTTTTAATAATTCCTTCTCACTTGAATGGGGTTGTTATGATAAAGTCTTCGTAAAATAAGATAATACTTAATAAACCCTGCTTATTCTCAATTTTTTGTGGGTAAACTTGTCTATACTTATGAGTACTAGTCATCTGCATAAGAGGAAGAATTTAGCTCACTCTTCAATAAACAATGTTGAGCATCAACCCTGAAATAGTCAAATAAATTAGACGAAACCCAAGCATTTCCAGATAGGATCTAAAGGACAGTCCAGGGCCAATCCAATACTGGAAATTACATACTGCTTTTTTATCCACTAGGCTGACAGATAATCTGAATTTATAGCTTGGAATACTACAAGCATACCATCAGGCTCTTAGTTCAACGACACGAATTTTATGAGTAATAAAATTGGGCTGAAATCTTTTATTCGTGGGTGGACGCTTCAGGCAGAATGATTCCATAATTATCAATGATTATTTGTATATCTGCAAACATAAAAAATGATCATTCTGGCCAAATGAAATTACACTTTTGATGGGGAGACAAGAGCAGTTCTTACCATTAAAATGTAGCATACTAACGGAGAAATGAAGACTAAATAAAATGCCTACATTTAAAGCCACATCGTCTTCAAAATGCCCTGAGTAGTTGCCAACATCTGAAAATGTCACTCATACTCGTAGTGGTACAACATTACCAATATTCACTTTTGTCTTCTACTCTCGGCTAGCTCTCAGAAATTGGTAAAGGGTATCCATCTCGCCATGTACTAATATATCACCGCAGACTCCGGGTCCTTCGCATTAGGCAACTAGTCACAGGTCCCGAATAGTTTGCACCAAGTTCCACTTAGCACCATTTTCTCTACTTACATACAATCCGATTTCTATTGATATATTCATTAAATACAGCTCGTCATCTATCTTATTCGCCAAGGGCCTGTCCTCCACACATTCAATGTGGGCACCAAGAACCCTGTGGCTTGTTGTTTGGATCAGTTTATGAAATGGTAAACAACAAAGTGCAAGATCAAACTGGCAAAAATGAAATCTCCAAACGATCTCTCTGGACTTATTTGCGTGAAAATTGGTTCTTCAACCACATCAACGACCTCGTTGCTCTTCTCATCGTCAACCACAACTGGTGAGTCCACCACTTCTGGAGTCTTGATCTGTAATCTCAAACTGACCAATAACACGAACTGGCCCACACAGCTGATGAAGCCTCCCAAGAACGCATTGAAAGGGAAGTTTCCCACCAAAATCACGTACACAAACTGCAACACGCCCAAAGCCACCAAGAATACCAAAAACAAGTCTATCAACTTCAATCTGGGGGTCAAGGTGGTGGAGTAGTCGTTGTAGGTGGTGGAGATGGCAGCGAACAATTCGCCAAACGAATTGGAGATCTTTTTGGACTGGACGCCGGAGACGCCGGAGGCAGAGGTACCTGTTTGGGCCTGGGCCTTCTTGATGGCGACTTCCTTTTTGGCCATGGTGGTAGAGTATAGGTGTTGGAAGTACCACGTCAACTTTTTCATAGGAGCTGACACGTGACCGACACCCCAGTGCGGCACGTGCACGGAGGCAACCAACACTTTCAGTGCTGCCACCACTGGCGGCTGTTGAATCAACCGTGGAGAACCTCGGTGCCTGCTGTGTGACTCCCTTTGCTGTATCAGGCAACTACCCTCTGCACTCCTCCCTTTTTCCCCCGCAATTTCGTTCAAAATGGAGACTTCCAACGTCGCCATCCAACAGCAGGTGGCTGACAATACCAGCCAGGACGTCAGCAAGGGCCGCAAGATCGTCAGACCTCCCACGCTAAGAATTATTCCTCCCCTCAACTTTTGTCCCGTGGAACGCCAGCTCTACCGCTCGGGACAGCCGTCCATCATCAACCAGTCGTTCTTGCAACAGCTCAACTTGAAGGTGATACTATGGCTCGCCAGCGAAGAGCCTCTGGACGACTTCTTGGAGTTCTGCAACGACTCCAACATCAAGATCGAGTTTGTGGGGCTCATTGACGAGACTTACGGCCACGGCCAGATGAACCCCTGGGACTCTTTGAACGAGGGCACCATCAAGAAAGCATTGGAGTTGATCGTGAACAAGGACAACTACCCGCTTTTGGTGTGCTGCGGCATGGGCCGTCACCGCACGGGAACCGTGATTGGGTGTCTCCGAAGACTCCAGGGGTGGAATTTGGCCAGTGTCTCCGAAGAGTACAGGCGATTCACGGGTGCTCGTGGAGGCCGGATCTTGGTCGAGTTGTTGATCGAGAGTTTCGACATAAATTCTGTCAGCATCGACCCCGAAAGGCTACCTGAATGGTTGAAGTGAATGACACATATGGTACATTTAAGATCTAAAATGTGGCTCCAGTTACAATTTGGCTTCATTTGAGACCTCCTTGCCCAAACGAAGTGTCTGGACCACGAAACATCCGTGAGTACGCTGGAGACCCCACTGAGCCAGCCTAATGCATAACGACATACCACCGAGAAAATCTAGGGTAATTAACATTAGCACATTAACATTACCATATAATAGATATACGTAGGGATTTTATCTCATTGGTGAATAATCAAAAAGGTCTGTAGATTGCAACAATACTTCAATAATCGAGCTCCTACAAACTGCTAAAAAACTGGTAAACAAAGACTGGAAATTTAAGTAAGGAATTAATAATTTAACATTCATTGAACAATAATATATACTATCATCCAATGAGATGCTGATATCAGACATATTGATGGTTATTAAGAGAGAAGATTCTGAAATCAAACGAATGCGCATTTACTTGTTGAATACGTATTCTAGGAGTAGTGATTTTAGAAGAGAATAAATGGGGTATTGTTTCTTCAGTACATTAAGTTTGAACATCGACTAGACCAGTCTGGGGAAGATATAATTTTTTCTGCTTTAAGCGAACCTGTAACTTTATACAGAGCTAACGATTGCATATATTATCTCGATTTTGGAATTAGATTGACTTCGTCGATGCAAATCACGTTGCTGAGATGAAAAGGAAACTTCAGAGCAGCTAGCAAGTTACCAGAACATTCGACAATTTTTTAATGTACCCCATAGGGGCCTAATGTGGCAATATTTGAAGATTTTTGGCTTCTTCTGAACTTCTGCAATATATTTATTCAATAGTCTCTAATGTTCAGCGTATCATATTGCACTGAATAAGAAAGGTCTCTTGTGTTTTCTTCAGAGCTTTGTGCCGGGGATATTCGTTTAGGAAAATCCCCCGTCTATTATTGTCCTGATAATTTCCTAGTGCTAGCTTGATTTGAACTAATTATTATGGCGATCGCTCAGAATATTAAAATATTGTCTTGGTCGACTACTTTCAATTCGCCAGCACTGTTCCAGTGAATATTAATGTATTATTAGGNATATTTAATTGGTGTATATATACTAAAGGAGATCATAACTAAAGTATAAGCAGTGGAAGCTCTCAAACTGATTCCAGCCATAGTGCCCCCATTACCGCTTTACAACATACATGCCGTACCCCAAATTTTCACATTAGCTAACCCTCTACTACTGAGTCACGTCTCTGCAATGGCTCACCTGTCTAGTGCTCCGTGAGGGGCCAAGCTGGGGTATCTTCCCCCGCCAGTACCCTTCCCACCTTGTTACGTAATATCGGGTCTCGGCTTACGTAATTAAGGGATCCAGTCACTTCTCAGCCCGTCCACGCCCTCCCATCCTCCCATCCAGAGGCAACACCTTTTACTGCGTGCTTGCTTAGTCCACCTACCTTTGCGCTACATCACTCCCAATGGTTACTTGCATTGCTTCCGTCAAAGTCATTGGCGTCTCGTCCCTCGGCTTGTTGGCAGGACTGTTGTCGTACCTGGCCATCGAGGTTATCCCATCATTGATACGCGACTTGACCAGGGGCTACTCGCCCTCCACTTCGTTCCAGACCCACTACCAACAAATCAAGGTGTTGATCCTCGGCTCCCGTGCCGTAGGCTTGCTTTTGGGCGCTGTGTCCACTGGCTTGCTTGCTTTGGCCTACTCCTACTCTCCCCCCAGCGGCAAACATCCCTACCTTATTTACGCAGCGCTAGGCGCACCAACTGCCATTGCAGGCTTGTACCAGCAAGGGTACCGCCACGAAGCCAAGCTTTTGCAGGCAGAAGAGAAGACATTGAAGGAGCAGGTGGCTCCACAGGCTGCCCAGGTGGTCGAAGAGGTCAAGGCTCAACAGGTCACCAGCGACGGTGGCGACGGTGGCGACGACGACTCGCTCGGACGCTCCTACATCCATGTTTCCGACGAGGAGTCGTCCACCACCACGGGATCCACCCCCGGGTCGTCAGCCGCCCAGTCGCCCACCATCCATGCATCGGAGCCAGCCGCGTCCATCGAGCAGGAGGTGGAGAGTGCGTTGGTCAAGAAGGAGCTTGTGCACGACTTGCGGATGTTGCGGTCGTCGTACGTGGTGGGGTCCTCGGTTGCTGGGGTGGGATTCTTGATTGGGGTTGTTGGCTTGTTTGGCGAGAATTTCTACTGAGCTGTGCCACATTTATTTATTGGCCTCTGGGCCTGCTAGCTTATGATTTATGCATCCGACGGCTAATGTATGACAGTCTGACAGTTGTAGATCATGTGATGCGTCACGTGCCATCTATGTGGCTTGATTCGACAATATCCATCAAGTAGCAATCGATATTAGCTTCAAATGGCATTTCCACTTCTTATGTCGATACCATACAACAACACAACTGCATAGGAAATTTAGGGCATACTATATTTACGAACTGTGATGTTGAGACATTTCAAACCAGGCAAGTTTGGATTAAAGGTGGTCTCAGTGCCTTTTTACCCTCCACTTCAAGAAAGACCATCAATAATTAAATCAACATAATGATAAATTTCTAATGTAGCAAATTATCCGGAATGGATCAGGTACAACTTGTTTCTCAAGAGATCTTCAGCCCCAAAATATAAATCTGTATTAAAATCTTTTACTCATATAGTTATCTTAGTAGAATTAAGCCTTCTGTGGATCTTAATGTTAATATTTGATTAACTCTTAAGAATAGCAAAAACCTTGTTGAATTAACAGAAGTAGAGACAGTTTTAGCGCTGCAAACTATCAAATTCGATGAACGAAAGGATTCCGCCATTTTTAGCATATCTTTAGAAGTCGAATATCCCCATCTCTCTGGATCTAGTTCTTGTTCACACCTTTTCCAACAATGTGCACTACTTCCTGGAAGTTCTACTGTGACCCTTTCAGCTGCCCAGATAGGTCAGGAATTCCATAAAATTCCACACCTGGACATCCCATCGATAGAGATACAATACTTAAGTACATAATCCTTCCTTTATAGTTACTACCATCTCTCACTACAAATTGCTTCTGGATACTGGGCGTGCCCTTACCGGTGTCGCGCCCCATGTCGTCCACCATACTCCAACAAACAACCGTACTGCCACAACAAACATCCAAGCATCAGAAACTGGCTGCAAGTTGCAAACATCAACACAATCTTCCTCTGGCCACCACTTCCAGCTGCCCTGACCAGCTCCCACTTCTCCCGCCAGCCATCAAACTGCAATATTTGCAACAACAATCTGCATTTCATCCCCTAAACTACCCATAATCAACAAACTCCCGCCCAAAATGAGCTTCCAAGGCGTCTCCTACGACGCTACGCTGGAAGGCACAAACGACATTGACGCCAGTGTGGCCATCCAAGGAGTGCCTGGAGTCGCTACTAGACCACAAATCTTTACGCTTCCCGATGATCTGATCCTCTTTTTCATCATTCCTCAGAACGAGCCTGATCGCCACCGCTACATCGACCAGATCATCAGTAACGGGGGATCCATTCTTGGTGTTGAATCAGACATGGGCTCCAAGTCGTCCAACCATGAGATGTTCATTTCCAGCCGTCCATTTCCCGGTAAAACCGTGTACTCGATCAAGTACATCGACGACTGCTTGGCTACAGGCCATCTCCTTGATCCCAAAGACTATTTATTCAACGGGAGCGACGACCAGGAAGAGGATGTCAAGCCAGTCAAACCCAGCAGGGGCCACAGCAAGTTCACTCCCGAGAAAGACCAGTACATATTGCGGAGGATCAGAATGCAGCCCAAATACAGGGACAGCCACAGTTTCTTCGACCAACTAGCCACCGAGGATATGTTGAAGGACCACACTGGAAATTCTATCAGAAGCAGGTACAGAAAGCACTTGAAACAGCACTTGCTCTACGTGTACCAGGTGGATGAATCGGGGAGACCCATCCGTGACGATCGGGGTAAGAAGATCAAGTTGGGCCTTGACGAATTGCCTGACACTATCAAGAACAAGTACACCGCCGAAGAAGACTACATCATGTGTATCGAGGCCAAGAAGTTCCTCTTGTTCGAGAATAAGCGTCTAGATGAGGCACACAAGCTTCCTTACTCATTCTTCAACGATGTACACAGAAAGGCTCCCAAGCACAGTCTTCATTCCTGGAGAGATCACTACCGCAAGTATGTTACTGCAGGCACAATTCCTGAGTTCATCGAATACTATGAGCAAAGTATTTCCCGCGGCATCCGGCCTAAACCTTTGTCAATTGTGAGAGATAATCAGAAGGGAAATGAGACAATAAGAGACTTGGTCGGATCTAGGTACCGGAAGGTCCCTATTGATGTTTATGGGGAAAGTGCATTGGATGAAGAGATTGGTGAAACAAAGAGCTCGAATATTGACGAAGCATTGCGGAGCAGTGAGCGTAGCCGTGTCAGTCCTATACCTGCTCCTACATTGGCACGCATAGTGGGCAACGATAATGAGAATCTGGATGATAGTCTGTCAGGTTCCGTCTTTTTAAACGAACAAAAAGGTTTAGGAGAGCCAAGTGAGGACGAAGATAATTATTCCACTGCTAATGAAGATGAAGAAACCGCATTAGGTAGGTTGCCCCAAATCTTAGAGCAATACGGAGAGTCGCTCCAGGGTGACAGAAAGAGACAAAAGACTTTGGAGTACCATGAAGTTGAGAGATTTCCTTCGGCACAAGTGGAGTCTCAAACACAATACAAGACTCCGCATGCATCACAGGTGGACAGCTTCAACATCAATGAAATCCCTTCCATCTCCACAATTGACGGAATAGAACCCTTAATCAAGGTGGGATACCTCGAGTCCACCTTCCGGTTCAGCGACATTCTCTTTACCAATGGTTACGCATTTCTTGAGAACTGGGAGGATACTGTGGCCCAGTTGAGGCCCATCATCAAGCGTGCGGCCAGTCAGAAGGAATTGTTCCAGGTATTTGTTGAGTATGGTTTTAAGCAGCAGTTCACCTCGCACCTTGTTATGAGCACCAGTGCCAACCGCAACCTCATGGTAATCTACCTCGAGGAGTTACTATCGCGAATCTCCGACTACGTAAACAGCGACAAGTGGAACAACCAAGATTTAAGTGTTGTGGAACATCACCGGGAAAACTTTCTGACCCAGTCTGACTTGCCGGGTATTTGGGATATCCATTTGGATGCCTACTTGAATACAAATGAAGAGGAGAAATTATTGGAGGTGCAGAACAAAAAATTAATCCAACAAAGAAAACTCTTCTTAACTGAGTTGATTGATAACGCATACGATGTCCAATTCTCCTAATGTCCAACAACGCATTGATTGGCACCAACAGGCAACAATCTCTTCAAAATCAATTAATACACGTACTACAGTACATCTACATTGATAACAAGGGGTATCAGAACTTTGGCAATGCCGCATAAATTCTGAAATATGATAGGTTAACTTCATGGCCCGAGCTATGAGAGGCTCATTTACCATTGATTACCCATTTAACTCAGTTGACATAATTATGCAGCACTTCAGCTGGTCATATTGAACATACTATCCATCACCACACATTTGGGTACACATAATACCACGATAATATCTTGATAAGAAACCAACAATTGGTGCGCTAGTTTGTTATGCCTGGTCAAAATTACATTTGCCGGGTATAACCAAATGTTTCAGATAAAACTTTCATGACTCTGGAAAGATCTTCAAATGCTTGGTAGAACTCTGAAAAATCAAGATAGCTTGGTAAAGCCTGTCCCTCCATCCTTCAACAGTGTAATTATACTATTAATCAAACCTCACTAGACAATTTCAGTTGCAAATATTATTTTACATGTAATTCAAGTGTAGAATCTTCAAGCTCGATATGACGATGAAAACGATTTTTTCCTAATAACTCATTCGTGAAAGATTGATGACTTGTAGATAGAACAAGAGAATACTCTAATGGTGATGTGTATACCTCAATTTAAGGGTGGCAGATGAATGGTGTGCGCATTTTGATTAAGTTCACCTATACGTAAATTCTTACTCACAAGTGCTTATACTTTCCTTTTCACGATGATTGTTTGTGCTTCAAAATCTGGATTCTTTCTCCAAACTTCAAGAACTGTCTAATAAACTTTTCGTAATAATGCCAAAAATCAGTTCCCTACATGTTGTAATCGTTTATTATCGTTGGTTGTAATTGATTTCCAGCACTATTCCAGTTCTCCCCAAACAATTATTGTCTGAGCCAGTCAATCTTGTGCTTTTTGGGTTCTTTGCATACTTTACAAGCCGGAAATTCGTACATATCAGCTCCCTTGTAAGGAACGATATTTCCTACGTACTTTGGGCGTTCGTCCTCTTTAAGAGCTGTGATATTTATGAATGGAAGCTTTTTATGCAAGTATATGTGTAGATGAAACATTTTGTGACTGACGACTTTACTATCTGCGCTGGAAAAATGATAAGCAAGTACCCATACATAATATGTGAATCATGTGACTCTTATCAATATTCCATCGTAACGTGGCGTTCGGGGCTACTGTAGGGGTAAGGTGGCAATCCGTCTTTACGTAGTGCTCTAGGTAAAGGGCCACGTATCCGCGTAATTAGCTCTTTTAGGCTCTAGAGTGAACAAAGGATCACCAACAAGAGTTTATCCGCGTAATTAGCTCTCTTAGGATCTTGTGTGAACAAAGGATCACCAACAAGAGTACATCAATGCACAACACGCCGACACAGAGACCACGGTTGCTGTATTGTACATTTTTGCATATCACACATCTTTCTGTAATGACGAATTAAATCTCAGAAGCGTAATTGAATATCTGGGTATATTCACTGCAATTTAGTGCAATTTAGAACACTCTACTTTTTAATAGTCTATTGTGAAGGTATTTTAAAACACCTTGCACACACATTTGTCAATTTCCAGAATAAAATTAATTATATGTGTTACTAGCAATCATCGTGTACTATTATTTATCCCAGCCAAGCATCCAATCTGGATTGGCCAAGACAATGCTCTGATGTGCTCAAGTGAAATTTATCTTCCAGTACTGCACTACGGTTGTTTGCATTTATACCCAAACAAGCGTGGTGGGACCATCCCAGTGGATTGCCCCATCCGGATACGCCCCGGTCGGTTGCTAGCGTTGGTTTCTTCCACCAGAGCTTCTGGCCAATTACCCAAAACGGACGTTTCTCGATGCGGATGTTTACAGACACGCGTTGGGGGCGCGATTGCGCATGCAATTTTAGACAGCCCATTTACTAGTAGACTAAACAAAGAGAGAGAAGAGTGAAACGGAGCAACCAAGCCGGGGTTTCATCAACAGAGGATTCAAAGTGTCTTTCGGGTCCTAGCGAGGACGGCTCAACTGCTCCTGATAACGTTTGAACTGAAGCGAGAAAGATAGAGTACATGAAACCACCAGCAAAAGCGGCCAAAATGGTATAATAAACGGATCACTAGTAAAGGCGTGGGGGGCGATGGTCGTCCGAAGTTGAATCAACTCTTGGACCGGCCTGCAGCACTGTCAGAGGGCTTTCTAGTTGGAGAGGAAACCCCAGTACTTTTCGACGTTGTAGGCACCATCGGCCTTCCAAGCTTCGTCGAAACCAGAGAACAACAACACGTCGTCACCGCACTTGGACTTGATGTCGGAGATGGCGGCTTGTTGGTTGGACTTGGATGGAACAGCATCTCTGTTGTTCTGACCTTGGTGAGGCCATCCGGTTTCGGTGATCAAAACAGACTTGGAACCACAGGTGAGGGCGACGTTTTGGATTTGGTCCAAAACCCACTTACCGGCGTTGTTGGCAGCAATGCCACCGTCGAAGAATGGGTGGGCGTTGACGGCAATGTAGTCGGAGTGTTCACAAAGGGCTGGGTTGTTCATGACGGCAATGAAGGTGTCGACAGAGACGACTGGGCCGGAGTAGCCAGCAGCCTTCAAGGCGCTCTTACCTTCAGCGACGTAGCCGGCAACTTGGCCAGCGTTGGCTTGGCCAGAGTTGACCAACTCGTTACCGATGGAGACGGTGTGGATGTTGTCCCAACCGCCTGGGGCAGCCTTGACGGCGGAAGCCAAGGTCTGGACGTCGGAGCTGATACTGTTCATGTTGAAGATACCGGCGAACACCTTTTGGCCAGCAGCCTTACCTGCCAAGACAGAAGAGACCTGGTCACAGTCGACACCGTAGATTCTGATGATTTCGTAGCCAGACAACTGCTTGAGGTCGGAGGCGACTTCCTGGGCAGACTTACACCCGCCAGAGTTGGAGTAGGGGGTGTAGGTGATACCCTTGGCGCCACCGCTGAACGAGCCAGACGAGGATGGTTGAGGGACGGAAGAGTCGGAGCCGGAAGGAGCGCTGGAGGAGGAGCCAGATGGAGCCTCAGGCACGGTGGTTGGGACGGAAGAGACTTCTCCACCAGCAGTGACAACCACGACCTTGGTCACGACATCTCTTTCTTGATGTTGGTGGTGTTGGTGCTGTAAAGGAGCGGCAAAGGCGGAAGCTGCGAGGGCAGCAGTAGCGAGGGACTTGAATAACATAACGTAACGAATGCGGGCAACGACGGTAGTTCTATGGAGTGGAAGGAGTGACTGTAGAAATACCTGAGTGGCTGGAGAGAAAAGAACAGCGGGAAGTGTCAAAAAGATATATAGTGGGCGGGAGCGAGGAGACGAAATTTGCAGGGGCCACAAAGACGGTGCCGGGAATATGTTTATGTTTTATTTTGTGTCGGGGCCCACATGCCCAAACGGGGTGCGATTGGCTCAAGCGCGCGTTGCGAGCGCGGGGCGTGCAGGGCTCACCGAGCGGAACCAGGGCGACGCCGCAGGCACTGGTCTAGAAGAGAAGGCAGGAGAAGGAAGGAGGGCGGAAGGAGGGCGGAAGGAGGGAGAAAGGAGGGTGCGAGTAACTAGGGAGTAACTAGGGAGTGGCTAGGGAGCGGCTAGGGCAGGGCTCCTCCGTCTAGTGCTGGCAGTGCGGATGTTTCCTCCATCCGTGGAGCTCCTCCTGCCAAGGTGGCCTCCGGCCTTTTTGTCGATCGTACCGTGTCGGACCACCGCGACGAAGGGGCATCTGTGCTGTGGGCAAGTCTGGGCGCATGGTGCGTACGCCGACTGCTCGCCACATGCACTCCCAAGGCCGCCTACGTCAGTGCTCGCTGCACGGGCCGCCGATGCCCTAGCCGAGTGTGCTCATTACATTACCGTTAGAGGCCACTCTGAAACATACCCCAGACAGGCCGTTATTGGGCATTAGGGGTAGGAGCGGAGTCTGCAACGAGAACGTGCCTCCAAGGACGACGAGTGTCCAAGGAGCCTTCACGTAAGCACGACGAGCAATCTTCGGGAGCGGGCCAATAGCAGCCGTTCTCACACCATCTTTCCGTCCCAATCTGGCCCAAGCCCCGGCACCTTTCCGAGGCCATTGGCTCATGATTGCTAATCATCAGGCTAACTTCACTGGAGGTGGTGGATGGCGTGGATGCTGCACCACGCTGGCCCACGGCACTCCCGAACTCCAAAACAGGCCCCAGCTGGCTCGCTGGACCGTCGGCTGTTGACCAAACATGTTTCGGAAATTGTGAAAAATTGTGAAATTTGTAAATAATTGGAATTAGGTTTAATTAGACAACGGGGCGGAACGACTGGGGTCTGAAACAGAGCTAAAAAAAACGGCAGAAACGTGTGTGCCAGATCCACCCGGTGCAGCGAGCAGGCTAGCCGGCAGAGGGGCCAGCAGCATGGCCCAGCAGCGTGGCACCAGTCGAGGCCAGGTCGGCCTGATAATGATTAGTAAGCGCTTACGTAATAACTTGATCGGCCAGGGGCCGTAACACCCCGGAATGGGCTCGTCACCGCATCCTCGCACATGTATGAGGTACGCACGTGAGACGAGCTGCTCAAGTGATGCCCGAGCAATGTGATGTCAGCTCTGCATCGATCTGCATCCACATCTCGGTGGAGACACAAAATGTCATTTATTCAAGAGCAAATGTACATTTCAGCGTGCCGTGCTGTTCCGTCCAAGCACGGAGTCTCAGTCAAGAATCGTCCACATTGGTGACAACTCCGTTTGGTTTCAGATAAGTTCAGCAGATGTTTCCATAAGCCTGGTAAAGGCAACATCACGTGCCATCAGGCATGACCGCCACCGAGTCCGAGCCCGCGCCATAGGCTTCTCCCTAGCGTGCAAAGTCTCTCGCTACGTCCCGCACCACCCCCCTCGATCCCTCGCTACGCAGCTTCTCACCCGCACGATCTCTCTCTACGCGCCTCACAAACTCTCGCCACGCCCTCGCTATGTCCTCTAAACTCCCCCCATGACCAGAAAAAATGCTCTCCAAAATTCATGATCCTTAAGCACATTGTTCCCTGATTGCTAGTATATGCCATTGAGCGATTGATCCATCCCCAAACACTTCTCATCCATAGGATTCGCCCCACCATCTCCCACCAATAACTCATTGATTCCTGTGCCTAGAGAGTTTCGATTGCTGAGATCACAATGGCTGCTGACTCACCCAACTCCGTACCTTTGGAGTATAAAACAGAGAACCCGGACCTCATCGATGTGGACGATCTTGATGCCGTGGACATCATCGACGACGACGCAGATATGCTAGAGGAAGAACCCGCTCCCGTGGCTGCTGTCGCTGCAGCTGGCGTCAAATCAACGGTGGCACCTCCCGCCAACGACTTCGAGGCCACCGCCAATAAGCTCATGAAGCCCGTGCCGGACTATCCCGTCAAGGACCTGGCCCACTACGTGTGGGAGATCAGCAATTGGTCCTCAATTGCCTCCCAGGACAAGGTCAGATCGCCCACATTCAAATGCGGGGGTTACGAGTGGAACATCTTGTTATTTCCAAGAGGAAACAACAGCAACAACACGTCCATCTCGATCTACATGGAGCCTCATCCATTGGTGGAGTCTGACGATTGGTACGTGTGTGCACAGTTCGGATTGGACCTTTGGAACCCAGCCCATCCCGAGTCCCACTTGCCCAGTGGCTCCAGCCATCGGTTCAACAAGAACGAGACAGACTGGGGATTTTCGTCTCTCGTGGAAGTCCATCAACTTCAAATAGCCAACTCCTCAAACCCTCGTATTTCCGCCCACCTGGCCCCAATTCTTCAGAACAACAAATTGAACATCACTGGATACGTCAAGGTGATTGATGATTCTTCTACTGGGGTGTTATGGCATAACTTTGGCGATTACGACTCCAAAAAGGCAGCGGGTTACGTGGGGTTGAACAACCAAGGTGCTACTTGCTACCTCAACTCATTGTTGCAGAGTTACTTCACAACCAAGAACTTTCGCGAATTGGTATACAAAATCCCTACCAGCTCATCAAATGCAGGCAAAACATCGGTGGCCTTGTCTCTTCAAAGAATCTTCTACATGTTGACAACTTCAAATGAGCCTGTTGGAACAATGGAACTCACCAAATCCTTTGGGTGGGACTCGTCTGATGCATTCACCCAACATGATGTTCAAGAACTTAACCGTATCTTGATGGACAAGCTTGAAATTGCCATGAAAGGATCTGCTGTCGAGAACAGTCTTAATGATATTTTCGTGGGTAAAATGAAGTCTTACATCAAGTGTGTAAATGTCCCTTATGAGTCGTCTAGAGTAGAAGATTTTTGGGATATTCAGCTTAATGTTAAGGGATTCCGCACTTTACAAGAATCTTTCCGCAACTACATTGAAATAGAGATGTTGGATGGAGAAAACAAATATCAAGCCGGTGATGAATATGGGTATCAGGATGCCAAAAAGGGAGTTGTGTTTGAATCATTTCCTCCAGTTTTGCATTTACAATTAAAGAGATTTGAGTACGATTTTATGGTTGATGATTTGGTGAAGATCGACGACTTCTACGAATTTCCAGACAAGATTGATTTAAAGCCATATTTAGATGAAGAAGTCCCATCTTCAGTTAAGTCCCAAGACTGGAATTACAAGCTTCATGGGGTTTTGGTGCACCAAGGTAGCATTTCCAACGGTCACTACTATGCGATGATTAAGCCCAACGCTGAAGATTCAACATGGTTGAGATTCGACGACGACAAAGTTTGGAAAGTAACTCCAACCCAAGTATTCCAGGAGAATTACGGAGCGAACGAATTATCTCAAGCAGAGTTTGCTAGATTATCAAGACTTGAACAACAGGAAAATCTAATTAGAAGGGTCACCTCCGCTTATATGTTGGTGTATTATCGTGAATCTGAATTGAGTACCATTTTGCCATCGGATGAATCCGCAATCACTCTGACTATTCCTCAACACATTCCTGAACAGATCGAACATGAAATCCAAGAACGCAAGCGTATTGAACAATCCATGGAGGAGGCAGTATACTTCATGAATGCAAAATTCATCACTACAAAGACCTTCAATAATTTCAGCGGTTTTGATTTGGCCTTGGACTCTACCGTTAATAAACTTTATGATGATTCACTCGCTGGAACACTTGCGGACCCACTAACTGTGAAGGTTGCAAAGGACGATCCGTATTTATCGTTATACAAGCTTATCGGTGAGAAATTGGGATACCTCGCAGAAGACTCTATAGTGGACCAGCAGTCCCTTGCCTCGTTACCTTTTAGATTGGTCAACACAATGCATAGAAATAACCACACCAACCGTGCTGATACTCCAATTGACCCAAGTTTAGTTGGCTCAACTATTGTTCAGGCATATTCTAAATCTTTCAATAGAAAGTATGATGAAATGGTGTTTTTTGTTGAGGAGGTGAACAAGGAGATGAGAAACCTTAACAGAATCAAAGGCACCTATACAGCTGTTGACCCTGCTGATTTTAACTTTGCTGATATTGTCCACAATATTGAAAGTGTGGGCACCACAGTCAGTAAGGAAAATTCATTTGTCGATATTGATGATGGTTCAACCCATATCTTGATATTTATCAAGTACTTTGATCCAATTGCTCAGGAAGTAAAGGGGTTGACACATATCGCAGTTGCTAAGCATGATCCAATCAAACTGATTATAAAGGATATTAACAAGTTTTTGAACTTTGATGATTCACAAGAGCTTGAATTGTACGAGGAGTTGTCACATTCAAAAATCGAGAAAATTGATTCGACTTTGACTTTTGAGAAGCATGAACTTAGCAATGGTGATATTATCACTGTTCAGACCTCTAATGTTGCTGAGATTGCGGGCGATAGAAAATTCAAGGATGTTCGAGAATATTACAAATTTTTGTTGACTAGAATGCATATTCTGGTGAAGCCCTTTAAGGCTGAGATTGACGAAGAGGATAGTGATTTTGTGGCGGATGAAAATGAAGGCTCAAATGGAGCCACGAATGGGGTAAATGGAGAAAAGGGGACAAATACGTCCGAAGATGACGAGATAACTACACATGAGATCGAAGTGGCTAAGCAAATAAGTAAATCCTTTGATTTTTGGATTTCAACCCTTTCTACATACCAAGAGTTAGCACAAGAAATTGCAGCCAAACTCGAGCCCAATGTTCACCCAGATTATTTGAGAATATTTATAGTGAATCATCAAGGTGTAAGGCACCCATTGAAGAGTCACCATCAGTTGTCTCAAATATTCCCAAAAATTTGCCCTGTCAATCAAGTGTATTCATTTGAATACGAGATTCTAAACATCAAATTAAAGGACTATGAAAATCTAAAGGCAGTCAAGGTTCATTGGTTGTCTAGTCTACTCCAGTACCAAGTCTTTGAGTTATTGGTTCCCAAGAAAGGATTGGTATCAGATCTCATCAACAAATTGATCCACAAGGTCAAGATACCTAAGAAAGATCATAAGCATATCCTTGTGTGGAGTGGTAAAAATAAGTCCTACAATGATTTGATCAAGTTTGACAAACCTATAGAGTCCATTGATGAACGCCTAGATCTATATGTGGGTGTTTTCCCTGCAGAGGTAGAGATTTTGTCTTCCCACGATATGATCAAGAGATTTACTGAAGAACCTGTTAGTTTGGAGGATTTTGAGGACGATGAATTCAAGAAGCAAGAGTACTTGACAGCCAAGAAATTGAGCAAGACTTTGAACTTGATTCCAGCATTCCACTTCTACAAGAACAGCAATTTCCATCATGGTGTTCCTTTCATTTTGGCCGTCTATCCTGAGGAAACGTTCAGCGAAACCAAGGATAGATTAAGAAAGAAATTAGGCTTGGGTATTCAAGCTTTCGATAAAATCAAATTTGCATTGGCCGATAGTCAGGATAAGGGGGTATACATCGATCACGAAAACAACGATTTGGTGTTGTTCGACGAGGTTGGGAAATCTCAAACAAACATTTCTTTCGCTTTAGACCATCCTGACCGTACCCCTCGTCGTCAAAACCCATTTGACAAGGGTATTTCCATCAACTAGCCTATTTCACAAATCGCTACTCTCTGCTGCACTGCTGCACCAACTCTCGCTTTATATTGGATTTATGTATGAACGCCCGACATCTTGTAGCAACGGACCAAATGCTGATTGACCTTCTGATAAACCAACTTCGACTAAGTGATGGAATTGTGTTTTCTCAGGCTTCGGTAAAAACCCATCACAAGAACCACTATGTAGCGAACATATAGGGTGATGCAAATGTTAATTCCAGCCGTAATTGATCTGTCTCGTGGTGTAATTCATATCTAAATTTTAATTTATTCTTCATTGTAACAAATCTAGCCCCTTCTGAGAATTTCGCCTCTGATATCGGTAGAGCTCAATTTCCCCTTCCAGCCATTCTCTTCGCTGGATTTGTCACCGCCTATAACCAAAATCGACAGGATATCCAACTGCCTGAATCCTCGTTCTGCTCGGTAATTATTGACAAACTCACCTCCCTTGCTGGACTCAGCACTCACCACTAATGCATCAATGTCTTCCAAGAAGCCAGTGGGTCCACAGACGTCGTTAATCTTGTATATCTCCACGTTGTAGTCCCGTGGGTTCAGGATCACTCCCAAGAAATCAAGCACTCTCTGCTGTCTGGTGCTGTACGACTCCAATGCTTGGGCATACTTCTTGTTGGTCAATAATTCAGGCCCGGTGACCCCCACGATCAACTTAGTTCTTGTCATGAACGATGCTAACGAAAGAAGAACCTTGTGGCCATCGTGGATGTGATCGAAGGTTCCTCCAAGTGCCACTGTATGGTACTGCTGGCGTTTGCGGGAGCCTGAGTCCGAGTCCAGCGCAGACAAAGTTTCCCTTGATTCAGTATCCTTTTTGGACAAAGACTCGCTGGTGAACTCCACCACACGGAGGTGTGGAGGCAAATGGAAGCCAGTAGCAGCGTCTTGTTGTTTGAACAACACATTCCAGTTTTTGGTCACCGAAGCGTCAATGGATTTGTTGAAAAGCACGTTGATTTCAAACGCATAGTCGTAGCCAGCTGAAGTAGCCACCGATCTGGCCGAATAGTAGAGACTGGACAACACAGTATTGAGGGTGACAGATTCTTGTATGGGGGTTGCGATGAGAATATCCACCCTTGTGAGTCCAGGCTGGCCCAAAACAAGCAGGAAGAGCAGAGAGTTGTCTCTGGTATGGTCTGAGACCACAATGACGGGATGGGGCATTGGTGTGGTGGTGTAGAAATGGAAGATATGGCTGATTGCCTTCGGTCTATACTGAGTGTTATATGTAGGACATGAATATGCTGGTTTTTGTGGGGGAAACGTATTCTAGTTATTTCTATAGAAATGTTCTTTTTGAAGTGGTACTGGAGAATTTGCAGTAGGGACCGATTGAGCTAGTGGGCTAGTTGCTATATGGTTGGCTAAACTCTCTAATGGGAATAAGTAGTTGCCAAAAACACCTGAATTAGTTTCTCTATGATCGGTGAATATTGCTACAGTGTAAATGGAATGTATATCAGGGGAACCGATGCTTCACTCTTGTAAACCAACATGCAGCAATTTAAAACATAAACTAGTTGTTTATAGTACAATCAGAATTTTCCGTCGGTGTGTAACTCTATACAGATTAATCAGATATCAGAAGTCTATCATAATAATCAGATGAAAAAATAGCCACGTTAATTTTTCTAGCACAAGAAACCCTTTAATAATCCTCCCTTGACTTCGCATGTTCCAAATAAGCTAAACAAGTTAAATATAATGAATTAAATACCAAATAAAACTTCTAATTCGCTCTTCTACTATTAAGACGAAATTAACAGTCCCTGGCCCAATTATTTATTAGTTTGATGGGGGAAATTATATACAGAAAGGATATTTATATACAAGTGGATGGAATTGGTAGGTTGGAACATGCTTAATATTGCTTCTGTCCATACTATATTGAGCACATCATCATGTGTTACTCGAGATTGTAGTTATCCAGTGAGTATTTATACTCACCATTTTTGCACTGCTACTGCTCAGAATGCCTGTAGATCGACTTCAATATCGACTTCAATTTGTCTTCGGAGTCTGTGTCGGTCTTCCGCAATTGGAACAAAGCTTTGATAGAGTTTCCCATGCGGACATCCTGTTTACTCAAGTTCTTGTTTTCCTTGAACCACTGATGGTATGCTCTTAAGGACTTTATTATGGAAGCGTACTCAAGCTTTTCTCTAGGATCGACAAATTCACGGGGCTTAAACAGCATTATTCCCGAGCGAATAATATATTTGTGAAACATAATACTATCCTCAGCATTAACATTGATCCATGCTGCGGAATAAAGCCTATCCAAAATTCGGTTTAACGACTCTAAGTACATGTTTGGCAACAAGTATTTGTCTTGTGAACTCTTTTGCGACTCGAATACAAGAAGAGAGTCCATGAAGTGTGCCAAAGAGGGAAGAAAGTGGGATAATTGATCTTTGGAAATGTAGCGATGATATTTATCCTCCTTAGTATTTTTCACTTTAAGTTCTTTGGGTTCCTTGGAT
This sequence comes from Suhomyces tanzawaensis NRRL Y-17324, assembly GCF_001661415.1. NCBI lineage: Eukaryota > Fungi > Ascomycota > Pichiomycetes > Serinales > Debaryomycetaceae > Suhomyces > Suhomyces tanzawaensis. The sequence continues at coordinate 2,483,870 of NW_017963636.1, forward strand.
TCCTTAGACTTGTTCAATTGTTCCTGGTTGAACGTGTAGTCGTTGAAGTAGTGGATATCAGTCATCAAACTGGAGAAAATCACATCCACTGTCTTGAACCGAGGGACCAACTTATATGCCAAATTGATGTCCTTGTTCACCAAAGCCGAAAACACTTCAACTATAGTATTGTTGGCACTCAAGCCCTTTTGCTTGAACTGCTCGTTGAGCTTGTAGATCAAGTTCTCCACAAGCAATAAATCCACAATACTGTCGTCAGTAGACTTTTGCTTTTCAGTAAGTTTTTTGGTATCCACTTGTGTTCCAACTTCCTTCTTATCAACATAAAACTTAGGATATCTCTCACTAGTCAAGAATTTCTCGCATTTAAAGTAGTCAAACTCTTTTTGTAAATCAAGTCCTCCCCATCTATCCAAAGCGTACCACATGCTGAGAATGAATTCTTGGTGTCTACCCAATCTAACAAGACCATCGAAAACGTTCATGAGCAAAAATTTGTTGATTCCCTGTTTCTTGGTTGTCTGGGTGAGCTGGATATTAGCTGGCATCTTCTTACCGTATTTGCCTCTGGAATCCTTGAAATTCTTGTCAGCCAAAATCATCTGAACCTCATCGTATGTGAGCCTGGTGAAGTCAACTAATGGTTTCTTTTTATCGCTGAAAATGGCCCTGGTCTTGTTCTTAGAAAATGGAGAAGGAGGAAATACCACCATTGGGTTGATTTTAGAAGGATCCAATTGTGGCAAGGTGGGAGTCAAGTCTTCCTTATCATCCTGGGAGTTTTTAAGCCTGGTATCAGTAATGTACTTCACTGACTTTCCTGGAGAAATGATATTATCTGCTCTGGCTTGTTCGTTCACAAATTGGAACATCTGATCAATCTCAGGACACCACGCTTTCAAATACTCCAAACCTTGCTGAACATACTTGTAGTGGCTTCCTCCATCGATATCCACTCCACTTCCACTGAAACCGTTGATGTAGCATGACACAAATACCGATACAAATGCTGGGTCGATAGTCATTAGAATTCTGTTCATTTGTGCCCGGTAAGTCACCAATACCTCTGGGTCCTCTTGGGCTTGTTCCTTAGTAGGAGGGATTGGAGGTGTGGATGCTTTGATCACTTTGTCCAAAATCAAGTTAGCAGTTTCAACCAAGGTTTGATGATTTTTGATCAACTGGGCCGACTTGGCCTTGTTGGTCAATTTCTTATTGGCCTTGATTGTGGTTGCTTGGGCTTCTGAGTACTTCTTGAGGCCATTCAAAAAAATTGTGAAAGTTTGGCTGTTTGGGACAAGGGTCGGTATTTTTTTTGCATCATCTGTCTTCTTTCCCTTCAAGGTGTCGAATACTGCCCATGCAAGCTCCTGTTCGTTGGTGAAATTCTTCACCAAAAAACTCAATAATGCGTTGAAGTGTTCTATTCCACATTTTCCCAATTTTTTTGGGTCACCGTCGATGGACTCCACTCTATACTTCTCGAAGAGCTCAAGGGCAAACTGGCACGTCTCGTCCTGGGCTTTTCCCCATTCATGACTGGTAGACAAGCCATCGAACAATATGACATAGGTGTGGGAATTAAGCGGAATGCCCCACTTCTTCCGGTCGTTTAAGCACTTGATTGCTTGCTTGTGGTCTCTTTTCTCGAGTAGCCACTGGAGGATGGCGTTCATGCCCACGATTCCCAGGACGGACGACCCTGCGCGAGCGAGTCTGATGAGACCCAAGGCTCTGGTGGTTTCGCCATCTCTTTCGAGTAGTTTCAACACGTCTGCTGTCACCAAATACGGGTCTTTGAGCTGGGCCTCGTTGGTGCCCATGAGCGCCAAGAGGAGCCGCTTGTCAATGGACTTTCTGGTTGCGCTTTTGATGTGGTGGAGATTTTTGTAGATCTGCAACGATTTGGGCGAGCTGACTCCCAAATCCTTGGCTGCTAGCGACGAGAGCCTGATTCCCTGCCCGTTGGCGTCCTGGAAGAGGCTGGAGTCGTACTTTGCCTTCAAGATAAGGAGGGCTTTCTGGGGCGAGTACGCCTCCGATTTGAGGGGTCCTTTTTGGAACTTGCGCTCGAGCTGTCTAGGCGCATACTTGGAGATCTGTCCCGTCTCAATGTAGTGGTCGAGCTTGCTTTTGATGTTGGAGGTGGAGTAGGAACGAAGGCATCGTACCGACATTGTGGGGCACTAGTGGGGTTATTTCTGTGTCGGGAGCCGGTAATGTCTGGGCCGTGATTGTTTGTGGAACTCAGCGGTTGGTTTCTGACTTGTTGCTGGTGAGCTGTAGGCACAGTTGTCTCGTAAAGTGTGTGTCTTACACTGTCGTTGTGGTACTTTTGAAGGCTCTTTCTCAGTGTGATTTCGATGCCATCGCGTTTTTCGCACTACATCTAAATCTGACATTCAGATAAGACTAGCACCACGGCTACACCGCAATAGAATACTTCTACAATAGCACTATAGCTAGTGCTTTCCCATTCCACCGCAAAACTGAGTTGCAGTATACCTTTCTAGCCTTTTTTTCTGCCAGGATCGCCACTTTTTCACCCGTTTAGCTGTGCTTCAGATGTCACACCCATTCCACAGCTTGCTCAAACAGCCCTACACCCCGGCCATAGCTGCCCAATTGCAGTCGCTCCAGAGTAGTCTCTCACCAGAAGATGCCACCTACCAGAAAATCCTGTGGTACATCCTCAAACAGTCGATCCACTCGCAGATTGCAGTTCTAGACGTCCACAACATCCAACAAACGGTGCTAGAGTTGTTCAAATTGAACATCGAAAGAGGCAGGGGGCTCCTTGTGCGGAATATCATGAAGTGGCAGTTGAGTGACACCCGATTTACCGAATTATTTGCGTGTTTCATTGCTATTCTCAACTCCAAGCTCCCCAGTGTCGGCGAATTGATAGTGAAACGGTTGATATTACAATTCAGAAGAAACTACATGAAGAACAACCGAGCCATCTGTGTGTCGTCCTTGGCTTTCTTGAGTTATTTGGTCAACCAGCGAGTGTTGAGCGAAATCGTCATTCTCCAAACTGTCCAACTCCTTCTTGAAAAGCCCACCCACGACACCATCTTCATTGCCACCGAGGCACTCAAGGTCGTAGGTAGCTACTTGGTGAAGAACTCGCCTGCTGTGCTGGAAATGATCTTCACCAAGTATCGAGAGATGTTGAGAGACAACAACCTTAGGGCAAGCCACTCAACAATACAGCAGTTGTTGAGAGTAAGACAGACCAATTTCAAGGATTATCCATCAATTCCCAAGACCCTCGACTTGGTGGAGGAGGAGGACCAAGAGACACATGTGGTGGAATTGGATGAAGATATTGATGGTGAAGAGAACTTGAATGTATTTAGTTATGATGAAAACTACGAGGAAAACGAGAGAAATTACGCTAGTTTCAAGCAAGAAATATTGCCAGAACAGGTGCCTGTCGAAGCGGAAGAAACGAAGCCGGCAGAAGTGGTACACGACTTTACAGAAGCAGACTTATTGCAGTACCAGAAAACGGTCTATCTTAAGGTGATGTCGTCCATGTCAGCGGACGAAGCTGTGCATAAATTACTCAAGATGAACTTCCAGAAGTCCAAGGAAGAAAAGGCTGTCAACAACGAAGTTTTGGCAGATATGATTATCAAATGTTGTTCTCAAGAAAAGACGTACTCCAAGTATTTTGGTGTGATTGGGGAAAAGCTTTGTGCTACCAGTAAGTGGTGGCACGGGACGTTCGTCAAGCTCTTCAAGAAGTACTACGAGCTAGTTGAACTGCTTGAGGTGAACAGCTTGAGGAATGTGGGGAAATTCTTTGGGCATCTCTACGCATCGGATAAGCTCGCATTGGAAGAAGGCTGGGACGAAATCAAGCTCACAGAGCGAGACACAAACTCGGCGAGCCGGATTCTCTTGAAGTTTGTCTTCCAAGAGATGGTAGAGGAATTGGGAATCAAAGAGGTTATTGAACGTGTCATAAATGACACCTATGTCAAGCCCAAAATCAACGGGATTTTCCCCGTAGTTGACGTGACCCAACGGGACGCTGATGACATCCGTTTCTCGATCAATTACTTCACAGCCATCGGGTTGGGGGTTTTGACCGAGGAGATGAGAAAGGTGCTCACAGAATTGCCTGAAGATAGAGGAAGAAGTCGCTCCAGATCGAGCAGTTTCTCGCGTAGTGGCTCCAGCTACTCGAGGAGTGGATCCAGAAGTTACTCAAGAAGCAGATCCGGGAGCTACTCCAGAAGTCGATCCAGATCCAGAAGTTACTCCAGAAGCCGATCCAGATCCAGAAGCTACTCCAGAAGCCGATCTAGAAGCTACTCCAGATCCCGAAGCCCATCCAGGAGTCCTGCACGAATCACCAGTAACACCACTGGAAATCCGACGGGGTCTGAGAGTGGCTGAAAAAGTCACGTTCGTGTCCCAAAAGAGAAAGCAACCTAGATGGTTGCGACCAAACAGGCAGCGGCTCGTGCGCCACAGCAGCCTCCACGGACAGTACGGCAAGTTTGGGGATACTGCCAATGGATGGTGACGGAGACAGGCGAAACTGACGGCTGGAGAGCTACGGGCATGTGCACACGTGACTCTATGGTTGTGGATGCAAATGGGCTCTCTCCGGATATATCGGCGGCCACACCACACAAAACCAGCTGGATGACTCGGGTGCAAAAAGTCATCGCGGGTTTTACAGGTTGTGCTGGGTGGAATTGATGGGTAGCCGTCTAGCCACCCGGGGAAAAGTGAGCACGGGTGCGCCATTTGCGCCTCAAGCTGGTGGCCACATACACCCTCGTAGGCTGCTTGGCTCCTTCCCGAACCCCCTGTGTGGATACACCGACATCCGTAATCTCAAACCCCGGCTGGCATCTGGTGTCATGTCTGACACGGCAATTTTGCAGGTTGCACATCTTCCAATGAGCGGCCACGCGTTAACAATTACCTGCACGATTGGAGGAATTTTTCGAAACTCCGCGTATAAAAGGATGGGGGTGCCCAGCGGCTACCACCAGTTTTTTCCATTATCCACAACTACAATGCCAGCTCCATACGAAAAAGGTTCCGAAAAGAAGGGTGCTACTCTCTTCAAGACTAGATGTTTGCAATGTCACACCGTCGAACAAGGTGGTCCACACAAGGTTGGTCCAAACTTGCACGGTCTCGTTGGCAGAAAGTCCGGTTTGGCTGAAGGCTACTCCTACACCGACGCCAACAAGAAGAAGGGTGTTGAATGGAGTGCTCAAACCTTGTCCGACTACTTGGAAAACCCAAAGAAGTACATTCCAGGTACCAAGATGGCTTTCGGTGGTTTGAAGAAGCCTAAGGACAGAAACGACTTGGTCACTTACTTGATCTCTGCCACCAAGTAAGCTCGCCAGCTCATGCGAAAATGGTGTGAAACTGGATGTTTCCTCTCATAGATCTATTTCTATACAGCAACTTATGCGGTCATGTACATAATAATAAACAGTTATTTATCCAATAGTAGAATAATGCCGCACTGGGTCAGCCGGTCACGTGCGCCTGTCATCCCTCGAGGCTTGTGGTGAAGCAGGTCTGTTTCTTTCCGGGGCAAGCGGTGGTTCAGTGTTCCTGTGTGTGTGCTGTTGGGCTGACAAGACCTGTTGGGCTGGCAATACTCTGAAGACTTCACCGTTTGGAGCGAGTTGTGGTGATCCGGGATTGTCCGATCGCACCCGGAACCACCCTAGCTGCGAAATGGGTCAGCGGGACCAGCAGGGAGAACGGAACAGGCCAGAAGGAACAGACGAGAAAAAACCGACGCTAGCAGTCCATAGACGATCTAACCGACTAAGAGGCCAAGAAAACGGAAATGGGACCAGCAGGCCGAAGAGTCTCCTGAGCGTATTTCTAGTTCAGTAGTGAAAAGTGGGCGTTTTTTCATCTTCTGTAAGAACACATATTCAACTTGTAGATTGGCGATTAAAAGTCATTTCGGTTGTAGTTGGTTATTAAGGTTACAATTCCATGAGTTAGCGAAAACTAAGAAGAACAGCTACAGGTAACTTTTATCTCCCTGAAAAAAGATGGACTTACTAGGATTCATAGCTCAATTCCAATTATGCTAGGTTAGTCGACTGAATCAGCAGGTGAGCGGAACGATAAAATCGTAGGCTTACTGTTAAGAGAGTAGGGAAATTTACATAGTTTTCTTCACACAAACTTGCCACTCATCAGCGACTGTCATCAATAATAGGCAGTAGGGATGTGATTAGTGACCGTTCCCAACCTAGCTGTTTCTATAGTAGAGGTCTACCCCAAATAACTTCTAGTGGGAGTTCGACAGCTCCTCAGTGACAAAATGAAGCACGTGACCCAAATCACGCGACTCAATCACTAAAATCGATTTTTCACTTGGTGTGAACGTCACCAAAATGGATAACATCAAAGTCCCCGTGGAGGTCAATCCTGATGAGGATACCGAGTGGAATGATATCTTAAGAAGCCATGGAATCATACCTGAGAGACCCCCTTCTCCAACAGCCGAGTTGGAGGCTGCACTTGACGAAGCAGTCAAGAGACAGCACGAGAATAGACTTGAATCAAAGGATTTGGATGAGTTGGATGCATTAGAAGATGAGGAAGACGAAGAGTTTCTCAACTTCTACAAGAATAAGAGAATGCAAGAGCTCAAAAAACTCGCTGACAAGAAGAAATTCGGGTCAGTTATGCCAATCTCGAAAAACGAATATGAATCAGAAGTCACCAAAGCATCCAACGAGTCATTCGTGTTAATACATCTTTCCTTACAGTCCAGCTTACAAAGTCGATTACTTTCATCTATCCTTGTTACTCTTGCTCAAAAATTCCCAGAGATCAAGTTTTGCGAAATCCCAGCAAATAGATGTATCGAAAACTATCCCGAATCTAACTGCCCTACCCTTATAATATACCACAAGACCGCAGTTTTAAAGCAATTCATCACCTTGACCCAATTAGGCGGTAACGATACCAAAGTGAAAGACTTGGAGTCAGTGCTAGTTGACCTTCAAGCAGTGGAGATGCACGATAAAAGATTAGTCTCCAACCAGCAAGATGAGGACTTGGAAGAAGAAAGAAAATTCAGGTTCGTGAAGAAGTCGGTGAGGGGCCGTACCAATGATGACGAAGATGACGATGAAGACGATTTTTACGATTAGTTAAATAGATCATATCGTTAAGCAACTCCGTAAAGGAGCCGGTAGGCTGGCAGATGCCACAAACACGTAAATTATAGTCGATAGGTCCCCGTATTCAAGTTAGGATTGTTCGCTTAGATCACATGTCTACACACGTGATCTACACGAGCCTATTCAGGTACCCTGGCTTTGAAAATAAATGCATGGCCTAATGTCTGATGTCGGTTATCCTGCTCGAGTGTAGTTTAGGCAAATAATACAAACAACACGTCCCTTTTTTTCGGGGCTTTTATTTGATGTATTTATCATGATTTGTAAATGCTTTTTGGGGTGATTCTGAGTATTTGAACACCAACAGCCCAGTCAAATTTGATTATATTCAATGAATCAGTCCAAGAGTCCACCTCACATTAGCAAATTCAGTACAGAGGCTCTCAGGGTAGAGTTTCCTGCTGATAGTGCTTTGGATAGTGAGATAAACGAGGTTTTGGATAAATTGACAAGCGATGAGATCGAAGTATTGCTTAAAGAGTTGGAGACTGAAGAAAGAAATCTTCCAGCTAACAGTGATGAAAATAACGATCAAAAAGATGTGACTCTAGTAGAAACAGCAGATTCTAACTTGTTATCACCCTGGGAGAGTTCAAACGATACAATCGTGGTTGATGATGAAAATGCTTTAATTGGGCCAACAGTTAAGGTTGAAAAGCAAAAAACTCCCTTAAGTGTCGCGAGTAACCAGGAAATTACAAGCTCAATTACTTTGCAATGTTTAGAAGGATCAGATTCAGCCCCCAAAATATCAAATGCATTATCCTCACCTTTTCAAAATGGCCATAGTGGCAGCTTAGAAACACTCCACACCCAAAAAGATGTGCTTGGAGCTAAACATGATTTGCGGAAAAAGCCTTCTATTGTCTCGAGATTGGGAATCTTTTCTCAAGGTTCATTGATGCCCAAGAATCCAATAAATGTAGTGGCAGGAAGCACTTTTGCCACTATGGATAGAAAGGAAGAAACAACAGATGTAAGTGTTAGTTCTGATGTTGGTATAGATGAAACTTCATTCTCTGACCTTGATGTCGCCTTGGAGCCAAGCTGCCAAAACTTTAACATAGACGAATCTGAAGTTTCGCAGCCAAGAGGATCAGGGGCCAAGCTTGCAGAGAGAATTGGTATAGACGAGTCCACTAAAGCTCACCAGTTCCATCCAAAAACTCCAGAAGATGCCTTAATTAATGTATTAGAAGCGAAGAATTTGATTAACCGAAACCAATCTGAACGAGAGTGTATGACACATGTCGATAATCAGGAACATAGTGGGTTGGCAGACGAAAGTGACTATCACAGAACCAGTAAGAATGTTGGGATCGAAACGAGGCAAAATCTATTCAAACTTGAAGATTTCCACGACAACAGTGCTAACAATCTGTACCTCGATGATTCTATCTGCAGTGAAGAATATACCCAAGAGTCTATCATGTTATCAGAAGATATCTTGATTAATCCTGTCCACGAAGAGTTGAAACTAGAACCCGCAGTGAAAGAATTGATCCTTGACCCAATACTGAGAAGGGGAACTAACGCAACAAATGATGATTCGTTTCTTGAAATGGATGATTCTTATTCTGCAGAGTCATCGAAAGAATTAACGGATGAACTTTTAGAGCAATGGATAAAATCAGATGATGATCAATTGTTTACAATATCAAATAGGGCAAATCCTTTAGATCATTCACAGAAGTTATGTGAGCTTGATTTGCAAAAGCTGCCTGAAGTTCGAATGGATACCACTGAGATTTACATATCGGAGAAGGTGTCAAACCCTTCCAAAATTTTGAATCTCTTTGCCAATGCCTCAAATTTTGAGTACAAGGAGGCTAGGAAAATAAGGTTGTATCTTGACTTTTCATTTGTGGATCTACAAGCCTATAAATCCTTTCAAGATACAGTATCGTCGATATCTCAACTCAAATCAAATGAATTCTTCCTTTTGAGATTGGATCACATCGAAGTCAAACTCAGAACACATGACAAGCAAAACTCCAGATTTATTTTGGAGCAACTCAAGAAATTAGGAACGTTTTATAATCGTATCAAAATTTTGGGGCTATTTCAACTAGTATTAGATCAGAAAGATGCTTGTAAATCAAGCTGTTCTGCCATGTCAGAACTCTCAAATAATTTAGCAATCAGGTTGCCAACATCCTTGGAAAAATTTGTACTAGCAAACAGACTTGATTTAGATGACAACCTTATTCTTGTGCCCTCTTTGAAATCAGCTTCATTCTATAATTGCCAAAAAATGAATTTGAGTAAGTTTAACCTTACCAGAAGGCTAGAGCAACTTCATATTTGCGTGGGCAAGTTTCAACTAATTGAACTAGTGAAAAATGGAAGAACAGAACAGTTCCTAATTGGTCTTACCGAACTAAGAGAGCTAAAATTAACCTCCCAATTTTTTATGAGTACAAACCTTGAAAAGAACACAAAACTTCAAACATTGACCTTGGCTGGCCTCGACTTCAAAACTACCCGGAACTTGAGACTTCCACAATCATTGAAGAAATTGCACTTCGAAAATTGCATGGTTTCGTCCCATTTAGTCGCCTTTCCAAGTGGTCTAAGAAAGTTAAAAGTTCGAGGAGGAAAATGGAAGGAGCAACGCATCCTTACATTTAGTCAACTAAAGGCGTTACATATTGAGAATGTTGAGGCTACGGATCTAATAAAAAAAGTCAATTTTCCGAGGGGCTTATCAACTCTAAAAATCATTCAATGTAAGCTCAAAAGCTTGGATGGTATAAGGTTTTCAAAGTCGCTCCGCCATGCCGATTTTTCGTTCAATGAGATTCAATCCATTTCAGGGGTGCCAAACTATGTACACACTCTTAACATGGAAGGAAATTTTATCACGGAAATCGAGAATGATATTCTTCAACAGCTAACCTCCCTTAAGGTATTAAATATGAGTGATAACACTATGGTAGGGCGCCTTGAATCGCCTCCTAATTTGGAAGAGTTGATTCTATGCAAAAATTCAGGTCTTAATAGTGTCGAATTTTCTGACTCGATCAAGGAAATAGATGTTTCTTGCACTGGATTTACTGATCTTTCCGAGATATTCTCAGCAACAGAAAATGTTAAGAAGTTGAAGGTTGATGGCTGTCCCATCTCGAAGGTAGATGTTAGGGTTTCTAAGAATTTGGTTGATTTTAACTTATCTAATTGTCATATCACAGATCTCAACATCAAATTTGCACCCAAGGCTCTTCTTAAGACACTCGACTTGTCGGGAAATGAGTTGCATCATATTGGTCAGATTGACCCAAATAATAGCATTGAGCAACTCAATCTCCTGAAAAATCAAATTACATTAGTCAGGGGCATTGAACTTCCCAAGTACTTGTTGTCGTTAGACTTGAGTGACAATTTCATTGAAAAGTTCGATGTCAATGTACCAGCCAGTTTGAAAGATTTGAACTTAAGAGGGAACAATTTTCTGAATATTTGTGAAGTATCATTGTCGGAGGGCCTCAGAACATTAGATCTCAGCAATAATTCATTCGGTACCATTACTTCTGATTTTGCTACCCCACCTTGCTTGGTTGAGCTTCATCTTGAAAATTGCAGTATTTATTCTTTGAGCATGAAAATTACCCCCAGCTTGGCCCGCCTAAATTTGAGTAACAACAAGCTTTATTGCAAATCGTTCGAATTGTACCCTGAAGAAGAGAGCAAGACTACGGAGCTGCAGACGGTACTCGATTTAACTGGGAATTTTTTTAAAGAGATAAATTTCGAGACACTACATGGAGCACCGTTCACGTTCATAAAGCTATCAAACAACATGTTTGACGAGTTTCCTCCGGAGATCCCCGCGGAGATCCTGGCTGTGGTGTTCAACGACGTGCCTGGTGCGTTTGTCAAGAATTTCTAGCATAGTATACATTCCGTTATATCTCACGTGTCACTGTAGAATTTGAGACTACTCACAATGGACATGAAATTTGTGTCCCACTCGATCTTGCCCTCGACAGAGGTCACGTGACACGCAGATCACCCAGCCCGTCTCTGGTCCCGAGTCCATCACCGAAGCCATCTACACCGTACTAGCAGTAGCCCACAGTCCAGTCCGGTCCCGTTCACCCCCTCTCCTGCTTCCCCAACTTGCACTTATCTCTCTCGCACGACAATCCCATCTTTACTCGTTGCGATAATTCCATCTACAGGTTACACCTATCACCATCGCAAGTTTGCAGGCTACCATCAGGCTAATTTCCCCATCGAAACGCCCACCCTTTTTGCTTCTACTAGCAGCCTGACATAAGGCACCGCCATCTACCACACCCTGCCCTCTCACCCAGCCTTTGCTGTGTGTCCGAAGAACTGCCGCCACGATCTTGCTGCTGATTTGGCGACTTTTCAGTCCGGTCTTTTTGCATTTCATATTTATATGAACCCTCCCAGCATTTATTAGTCATTCCTAGCATCGTCCAGCGGCGATGTCTACCTCGAGAAAAACCACCCCTGGGCCATCCCAGTATGGGGTGTCTTCAGCATCGTCCTTCAGTTCATCCTCATCCAGACCTTCCACGCGTCCAGCCATTGAACTGACTCCTCCCCCCGATAATTATGCCTTGATCGGCCCCTGCTACCACGTCGAGTCAGTTCTCGCTTCTAAGGCCAAAGAAACTGTGTTTCTGACTTATCGCCAGGCGGTGATCATCGCACAATCGGTGAGTCCCGACAAAGTGTACCGCTCCAAGAAAGACGGAGGTGAGATACCGCATAACCGGTTGATCCACAAGAAGTCGGAATCCTTGAAGTGTAGCGACTGCTCGCTTAACAACTTCCAGCACAACTTCATCTGCTTGCAGTGTCCGCACGTCGGGTGCTTCAACAACCATGCATACACCCATTACAAACTCCAACAGCATTTATTCGGTATCGATTCCCACAACGGGCTCCTCTACTGTTTTCTGTGCGGGGACTACGTTAACCACCCCCAGCTAGAGCAGATCCGGAGCGAAATCGCCGATGGTACGTCAGCCCATGTTTCCGACCAGAACACTGAGTTGATTGCCAACAACTACTCAGACCCCGCAATCAAGACAATCAGTGGATTGAAGGGCTTTGTCAACTTGGGTGCAACCTGTTTCATGAGCTCGATTCTACAGACCTTGATCCACAACCCCTTCGTCAAGTATCGCTTCTTCAATAATGATTTCCATTATTTCAATTGCGATAAGAACGACGGCGAACCGGCTGACGAGTACAACGCCTGCATCACATGCAGTATCGATAACATTTTCCAAAACTTCTACACATCAGGCACGAACGAAGGGTTTGGAATGACAAACCTTTTGACCACTGCCTGGTACAAGAAGAAGTCCTTGGCAGGCTTTCAGGAACAGGATGCACACGAGTTCTGGCAATTTATCCTCAACGAGTTTCACCTGGACCATGAGCGAATTCAAACTAATCTTGGCCACGCCAGTCCCAGCCTCTCGGATTCGGGATGCACCTGCATCACTCACACCACGTTTGCAGGAGAGCTCCAGAGCTCAATCCAGTGTTTGTCATGCAAGTCAGTCACCCGAACTATCGATCCAATGATGGACTTATCCTTGGAGATAAATCATTTGAAGAATAAAAAGGGTGTTACATTGTACGACTGTCTTGACCTCTATACTCTGGAAGAGAAGTTGGATGTGATGTACACATGCCGAAGCTGCGGCGAAAAAACTAAAGCCATCAAGTCCTTGAAAATCAAGACGTTAGCTCCCGTTGTTTCTATTCAACTAAAGAGATTTGAGCATAATTTCAATGAGACTCCTACTAAAATAGATACGCCGGTGATCACCCCATTGTACTTAAACTTAACTAAGTATGCATACGATGCAGGTGCATCCATGGGAGTAGATGGCACAAAGGTGTATGAGTTATTTGCGTTGGTGTGCCACATCGGTTCAGTCAACACGGGGCACTATATTGTGCTCATCAAGAACGGCGCAGGTCAGTGGTTTAAATTTGATGACAGCGTGATCACCTTGGTTTCCCAGGATGAGGTGACCACCTCTAATGCCTACTTGCTTTTCTACATCACCCATAGAATCTGAGTACCTGGTATTATTTATCGCTCCCTGCAAGGGAAAACACCTTGTGCAGCGGCCCGGATATCCGATGCATCCACATTTATCAAATTGGGTTTGGATGCCGCGTCGAAATACGTCAACGCCAGTCTAGTCCCTTACGGTGCATATTAAAGCCTGCTTTAGCGACTGCACTTAAAAGTATAAATTTAGTGACCACTAAAGTGCCTACTAGCAGTGCGCATCTGCCCTGCGCTTCAGATTGTGGGTGCGCACTGTGCATTGGCGGGAGTTAAAGCTAGCGAATGATTCAAACGTGAGGTTCTGATACGCATTATTTACCAAAACACAATTACAATTGAGTTGACTTGAGGTCCGAGTGCAATTTTCCGGGTGTCTCTTGGCCAATACTCGCCAGTGATTGGAGGCTTTGTACCGTTTATACGTTTCAGGCCACTGGATCTTCTAATTTCACGCTGGGTGTGTAAGAAAGCTATTAATGGCCTCCCGAGTGGTATATAAACCTAACCAAAGTAGCCCCAAAAGTTTGTAGAATCAGCGTCGCTCACCAACATTCGTTACTCATGCTTGTGCTTCCCTTCTTTTACCTATTCGCTTTCATTCTGGCCGTTCCCATCCGCCGTGGTGATCAATCGTTCAGTGCATCCGCCGCATTCTCCGGTTCTATTAATACATTATGGGGCACATTCTGGAGTGATTCCGAGTCCTCTTTTAGTGACGGGGCACTCCACTGTCTGAACAGCACCTTTGACTCTCCTTCTATCTGGGATCTTGCCGTAACTGGAAGGGCCATCACCGCCAGTTCCGATGACGCTGGTATTACCAAGGTTATTAACAATTGTTTGGAATATAAAAACTCTGAAGGCTGGTTCTCGCTGACCACTGCCAAGGACCAAGATATTTACGTGGATGACAATGCTCAAGTGTTGTGGGTCTTCTTAGATGCTTACAAGAAGACTGGTAACCACGACCACTTGCAAATTGCTCAGTCGCTCTTTCAGTTAATCAAAGCTCAATGGGTGCAAAAGTCTGGTGGTGTGCGTTGGAAGCTCGGAGCACCTTACGTTGCTTCCATCTCTACCCTCGAGGCTGCATTGGCTGCTGCTCGCTTGTTTCAAATCACCGGAGATGTTGAGCTTATTGGGTTTGCCAAACAGTGTACTGACTGGGTTTTCAAGACTCTCGTTGACGAGAAGGATGGTTTGATTTTCGACGGGTTGAACTCTGACACCGGCGAGATCAACAAGGGTAAATTGTCTTACACCGTTGGTGTTATGCTTTCCACTCTTTCTATTATCAACAAGAGCACTGCTAGCGCTTCGATCCTCAAACAAGCCGTTCAGCTTGCCCAATCCGCACTCAACACCAAGGGTGTCTTCTACAACGCTGACGGATACTGGAACAACCGTTTGAGCTACTCCCACTTATTCTTTGGAGGTTTGGTTGACTTGCTCACCGAAACCAGTGGCTCTGCTTCCTACTCGTACCTGAGTGCTTTCCAAAGCATCAAAACTGAGGTGATTAGACAAGCCGTGAACATTCACGCCAATTTCCAAGTGCGTGATTCTGGCAGCTTCTCCTCAAGAATCACGACTTCGAACCCATCCAAAACTATCTGGAAGTATGGGGGAAGAAGAAAGCACCACAAGAAGGAGAATGTTTTCTCACTCGTCAAAAAAGACCTTCCTTCCAACTACTGTGAAGATTCTGACCAGTACTCGTTGATGAACGATGCGTCCGTTTCTCAAATCTTTTACTGTGTTAGCAAGATTCAACATTAGGTGTAAGTAGACCTATGTCGTTTCAACAACTACAGTTTGATTTCAGTCTTCGTGGAAGACTTTAGATACCCCTATGATGTTTACCCCAGTATTTAGTTTTTTTGTTCAATAAATGTTTTTTGTGATTAACCCATATTTTCAACATTCCGCTGTCATAAACCAACGCTCATGATTATGCAGGTGCTTATGCAATGCAGATGGGTTATGCAACACATATGGCAAAACATGCTATTTTCTAGCTGATTAGCGTAGGAGGTTGCAAAATAATATTGCCTCATCTACAGGAATCTAATAAATAACATTAATTAATGTACAGCGAAATAATTATGCGAGAAGAAACTATTAAAAATCTTCACTTGTGATATTGGCTTTATCACACATGCTTCTAAAGTGGTCGTAAGCGTCAAACAAACCACGAGGTGTTCCCTTTTCAACAATTTTTCCCTTGTCCATGACAATGATTCTATCGTACTTGACAATTGTTTTCAATCTGTGGGCAATACATAAGATGGTACAATGACCGAATTCCCTTGCAATGGTTTCTTGAATCATCAAATCTGTACCAAAATCGACTGAAGAAGTGGCTTCATCAAGAATCAAAATCTTGGAGTTTCTCACCAAAGCTCTGGCTAAAGCAATCAATTGTCTTTCACCAAGTGAGAAGTTAGTACCATCATCTTCGACAAGTTGGTCCAAGTGGAACTTGTGTAAATCATCATAGCCAACGCTGTTTTCAACATCGTGCTTGGCCTTCATGAGTTTAGGTAAATCCTTATCTTCGATCAAGCCACATCTTCTTAACGAGTCCCATAACAAGTCATCAGAGTATTGACTAGATGGATCTAAATTCTTACGAATTGAACCATGGAACAACACAGGGTCCTGTGGAATAATAGACAACTTAGATCTCAAGTCACGCAAGCCCATATCAGCAATGTTTAAGCCATCAATACGGATGCTACCTTCGTCCAACTCGACTAATCTGTAGAGGGCAGTCATGATGGATGACTTACCAGCACCGGTTCTACCACAAATACCAACCTTTTCACCTGGGTAAACGAAGAGATTCATATCCTTCAAGACGTGGGGTAAATTTGGTCTGTATTTCAATGAAACGTGGTCAAATTCAATGTAACCAGAGGAAGGCCATTCGGTTGGAGGAGTAAACTCAGTCTTCTGGTAAGGAGCTTCTTGTGGCAACTCGAATGCGTAGTTGTGTAATCTCTCAACCGAGTTCATTTCATTTTCGACTTCAGTCATGGCTCTGACAGTCAACGACAATAAACCAACAATTTGGATAACATAACTCAATAACAAACCAGTCGACGAAGCACTAATGTTAAACTGCTCAGTGATACAAAGCATACAGATGACCAAAGCAAATGCACTGGCAAGGATGTCTAAGTGAACACACAACCATCTTTGAGTTGCGACAGACAAGTAGTATGCTTCATTCATGTTGTCAAGGAATCTATCATTCTTTTCCACGAAGACATGTTCTGCTCTGAAAGCTTGGATAGTGTTCATACCAGTCAAAGTTTCGTTAAAGTTATTGTAGACCAAAGATCTTTGAGTGGCTTCCAATCTTTTGATTTCTCTTGACGAACCTTGGTAGAAGTTCGAGAAAAAGACGAAACCGAAAATCAAGAATGGAACAAAAATAGCAAACCAGGGCAAATAGGAAATACACAACACAACAATACCAATGATCAATGCAAGAGGGAAGATGAACAATCTCATTTGTTCACAGATTTCGTTATCCAAAGTATCAGTATCCTTGGTGAATCTGTTCAAGATTCTTCCCATAGGAGTTGTGTCCATGTAGCTCATTGGAACATGCAACACCTTTGCAACTGCCTTGACATTCAAAAGCTCGGCAGCATTGTTGTTCAAATAAGCTAACATGGTGAATTCAATGGCAGTGAAAATGACAGTAAGGAAAGTAAGACCGACATAGATTCCAACGTAGAATTTGTCAGTTTTGTTTCTCCACTTCTTTTCCATCCAGTAAGACAACCAAGTATTGGTAAAGACTTGGAAAAAGGTAGCGATAGCAACAAGAACAATGAAGACAGGGAATGCAGTCCATCCAAAGATACCAGAACCAAGGGAGATATACTTCTTGTAAACATCCCAAGAGATAGCATTAGTGGCAGATTCCTCATCGAGAGTGATTCTACCTAAAAGATCATCTTCACCTGTTTGTTCGGTGTAACTTTGTTGTTGGATCAATTGAACTTCTTCACCCTTACTCATCTTTTCAGGGTTCAAGTCGGGGTTTGCGGCGGCTTCCTTGATTTCATGGTCTTTGGAAAATTCGATCAATCTTTCGAAAAGTTCGTTTCTCTGCAAAAGATCAGGAACGGTACCAACATCAGCTGAACCATTACCGTTTAAGAAAACAACTCTGTCGGCACTGTCGATAATACCAAGTTGATGTGTAGCCAAAATAACAGTCTTGTTCTTCAACAAACCTTGGAACAAGTGTTTCACAATGTGACCTCCAACTCTAGAGTCAACGGCACTAATAACATCGTCAAACAAGAAGATTTGCTTCTGCGAATAGACCGCTCTGGCCAAATTGATTCTAGCCTTTTGACCTCCAGATAAGGTGATACCTCTTTCTCCAATTTCGGTCAAGTCCCTAGCGGGCAAGATATCCAAATCTTCCTCCAAAGCACAAGCATGAATAACTCTCTTATAGTAGGCTGGGTCGAATTGCTCTCCAAACAAGATGTTTTCTCTTACAGTAGCGTTTTGAATCCAAGGGTTAGAACACAAGATTAAGTCATCGTTGACATTTAACTCACCGGAGTTCAACTTCATGAAACCGGCCATAGCACTCAAAAGCGAACTCTTACCGGAACCGATAATACCAGTAATAATGATGAACTCACCTCTCTTGATGTCAAGGTTAATATTAGTCAAACCAGGGAACTGGTTGATGGACTTGTCGGAGTAGGAAGCATTGGAACCGTTATTGGAATTGTTGGAGTAGAAGTTATCCTTTTCATCCATCTTCAAAGCATGCTTTTCCTTCTTCATGAGCTTTTGACGAGCCTGTTCTTCCTTTTTCTTTTGCTTTCTCTGCTTTCTTGCTTCTTCACTCAAATCCCAGGCATCAGCCTCGAGTTGATCATGGAACGATTCCCAAATGAAATGGGCATCTTTGATTTCAATTGCGTTTTCACTAGTTGGGTCTGGGGATTCGTATCTTTGGCTGATTTGCGAGGAGTTTCCTTCGCCATAAGCGAGAGAGCCAGCGTTGATGTAAAACTTTTCGTTGGCATCATCCAACTTCTTTTCTAAATCTTCATTGTACTGAGAAGCACTCAAGAAATCAGTGACACGAGTGAAACCAATGTAAGCATCGGCACCAGTAGCTAAGGCAACAGGCACAAGCATAATTGCCTGGGCCAAGATAGAGAACAAACTCAACGAGGAGAAAACCTCACCGGGAGACTTCATTCTGTTGCTGGCCCACATGGTGATGAACGAGACCATCGAAGTCAAGATTGGCAAAGTAACAGCGTAGGCAGTGATGAAGTTTCTCAACACCTTGATGGTGAAAAGGTGCTTCATTTCCTTTTGTCTGACATCAGCAATGTTCAATTTGTAGGCCAATTCCCAAGCGTAAAACTTGATGACTTTGAGGTTGCTCAAGACTTCTCTCATCAAACCGATTCTTTGATCGGTGTACTTGACGACAGTCTCTCTGATGCTGAATAATTTTCCGGTCAACAAGACACAGATAACCAATGAAACAATAAATAAACCAATACCTGCGAGAGCTGGAACTCCGATGTTGACTAACAACAAAACAACAGCAATGATAACAGGGATAGGGAAACAGATGATCAAGGGCTGAAATCCAATGGCCAAATCAATTCTGGACAAGTCAGTACTCATCAAAGAAGTGATTCTGCCGATTGGGAAAATGTATCTTGATCTTGCCGATAAAGTGAACGATTTCAAGAGAAGCGACTTGGTCAAGATAGCCTTGGATTGAGCACCAGTCATCATGGCACAGTGGAAGAAATGGTTGACGGTAAGACCGTTCAAGAAGATCAAGATAACCGAGCCAAAGGTGTAGCCAATACCCTTGTTGTAGTTTGTTTCGATGTTGAAGAATCTCAATTCGACGAAGTCAATCAATCTTCTGGTGATCAAGGGAGACAACGCCTGGCAACAGAAAGAAAGCGCCAAACAGATGCAACTCCAACTGTATTGCCACTTGAAGGTCAAGAACAAGGCCCAGGCGACAATCCAAGAAGGCCATTCGAAGTTGGTCAAATCTGGGTTCTTTTTCAAGTGTCTAGCCTTGGCTTGCTTCAAGAGGTTGTTCAAGTTGATTTCGTAGGCATCGTGCATCACCTTGGTGGTGAGTTCGGGAGTCAAGGTCCACAAGTCTTGGGGAAGCAAGGTTCTCTTGTACCCTTTCAACAAGATGGGCCACAACCACCAGAAACCCAAACGCATGAAGGGATTGACCTGGGTCCATCTGTAAGGAATACGCTCCTCTTCAGGAGTCACAGGGGGAACCTTTTTGGAGAACAACCACGAGAACAATCTGGACTCGTTCTTCATGCCACCATCTTGGGCTTCCAACGATAAGCTTGAGCCAGCAGGCTTTTGTTGGGGTTCCAAGTTGGTCTGGGACAGAATGGACTCGACGGTAGTTCTGACAAAGTCGTCTTCCTTGGGAGGCTTTCTCGCGAGCTTCTTCTTGTTCTTTTTGGCACGGACTGGCGTCTGCTGCTCGTAGGGTCCATCTACTTGCTGATCAACATAAGTAGTGGTTGTGTCTGAGCTGTTGGACTGCGCAGGCTCGAGGTGGGTCAGGTATTGGTAGTGGGTGGGACGGTTGTAAGGGTTTCTTTGGTGGGACTCAGGAGGACTTTGAGGCAAGTTCTGCTGGGGCTGGTTGGAGTGGTAGGACCGTCTCATGTATGTGTTGTAGGGAGCCGAGTTGGGCAAGTAGTACTCTTCAGGCAATTCCGAGCCACGGTTGTAGTTGTCTTCTATGTCGCCGTCGTCCTGGTTGGAGGACTCTGGGATGTAGTTGTTGTATGTGCGTCTGGACATGGTACGGTGGTATTAGCAGGATATTAGCACGGGTTAGCAGAAGATTGGATGTAAACTCTGATGTCCTTTTATATTAGACAGGGCTGGTGAAGGTTCTCCACGAGCAAGCTGCAAATGGCAAGGTAATGAGCTGGATGGCAACAATCGTAATTGTCAATGAGTCTATTGTTCGAACAATGCTAGCTGGTCTGAACGCAGAAACTCCACAGAATGATGGCTAGCGATGGAACTAGGAACAACACAAGCTGGGGAAAGCCAGATAATGGATCTTTGTTGTGGTCCAGGGGTTATGGACTTGGGATCACCTGGTTAATAATAGTGACTGGCAGTGCGGGCTGGGACGAGCGAAGTGTCCAGCAAGCTTTGTTGATGGGTATTGTGGGAGGCCTGTTGTGGGCTTCGTGGGGCTCTTGAGAGACTTTGGGACTTTGTGGGTCTTTTGAAGTGCCAGTACTTTTGCAAAAGTGGGACTATTCTTACTGATAAAAAACGGAAAGAATAAGCCAGGCAGGGATGATCTAAGGGTAGCGAGTACGGCACACGACGGGTATAAACACGGGTATAAGTGGTGTCGGTGGAGCACAAGCAGAAGAGGACGAAAATGAAAAGTGGACGATGGGCGAGGGTTGGCCACTTATTTCTACTTTCTCATCGTTTCATGCCTGGAGACTAAAGTTATGTAGAGATGGAGAAATATCCTTTTTGGGCAGGTGATGTATACAGGTGCGTCGTCTGTGCGGCTTTGTGGTGGGCTACTCCACCTGACGGGCCCAGAGGGGCAACCTGGGAACGACGGAGCAAGACGTCATGGTTGATGTGGTAAGCAGGTCACTGGCGAGGGGGAGGGGGATGATCATGGGGTTGTTCGGGGAGGTGGTTGTGGGTGGGTACGGTGTGGACCAGCCGATGGTGGTTGACGGATGTTGCGCAGGAAGCAGGACGCACTGCACGCAGAGAACACTACCGGCAGTGACACCGACAGTGGACATCTACTTCCATAGTCACTACTCCGGCTGCTATCCTCCACCCAGATCCCCAGGCCTCCCTGTACGATAAGGGATGGCCGCAACCAAATTGTCGGACGAAGGGTAGATCTGGCTACCCGCGCCCCGAATGGACCCCGAATGGTGGGGAACGCCAGTTGCTCACACGACACGAACACTGGCGATCCCCACCGCCACTGACCAGGGTGTGTGTGGACCGCTAGGGGCGTGTGTAAGGGGCAGTAGGCTCTGAAGGCGGTGGTGGTTGTGGCCTTACTGGGTCTTCTGGTGCCAGCGCATGCATCTGACGCTGGGGGCGTACTGGAGACGCAGGCAATAACTTCCTGATGTGGCAGTGCGCAAAATAGTATACATCAGCTATTTCCTGTTTGGGCAAGTGTTGATGGCCCAGGGCGCTGTCAGATAATGTGGTTAGATCTATATAACGACTCCAGCCAGTCCAGAAGGCGGCGGAGGGCATGGACGCGGGTCGTTGGAGCGACCTGCTTCCCAGTACAGTAATTGTCTCACCAGAGGAATGGCAGAATCGCGGAATGGCTGAGTGGCAGAGAGAACGGCCACCGTGTAGATTCCATCCGCAGGTTGTTTCCACGTACAGTAATTGACATTCCCCAGAGATGGCTGAGGTGCTTTCCAACGGCTCGGCCTCGAACCTTTACTTTCCACGTCCAGTAATTGACAGTCTCCGGGGTATCGCTGCATTGTGTTTCCCCGGACAACGTCTCCTCTGGTCTCAAAACCAGTTGTTTTCACTTCAGTAATTTACCCCAGAGTGTGCCAGTGTTGTATTTGCCAGGAAACAGCTCCTCTGACCCCAAAAAAGTCGTTTCCAAGTACAGTAATCGACTCCCTGAGATGTAATTCACAGACAACTGGCACTTCCTTGCTTTCCACGTACAGTAATTGTCATTCTTATGGCAGGAAGTATCCCAAAGGCACTCCTTCAAAACCAGCCGGCTCACGTCAGTAATCGTCATTTTGCCAGAGTACAGGAATGGTGTCTTCCCAACTGCCTAAAACCAGCAATTCATTAATTGACATTCTCAAGGCAAAAGTGTCCCAACGGCTGGCCAAACTTAGAATCCGTGGTCAGAGCTGCCGAAGCCGGGACCTCCAGGGCCTCCGAATCCGGGACCTCCAGGACCAGGGCCGTAGCCAAACGCACTGGAACTTCTGACGTTGCCTGGCAAGCCTGCTCCAAGCGCATCGAGGTCGTCCTCGCCGTAGGGGTCGTCAAAACGGGCTCCAGGTGGCACCCCCAATCTAGAGGTGTTTCCTCCCTGAGGGCGGCCGCCAAACAAGGGATGGTGGGGCGATGGGAACATTCCCCCGTCCTCTGAACCCAACGGATCGATGAAGGGCTTCATTTCGGGGTGTTTGGGCAATCCTGGTGGATTCAAGTCTCTGTCGCCAATAGCAGGAAACAGAGCAGATCCTGTGCCTCTGGGGGGCGCCCTGATCTCAAGCTCGTCCTCAAAGTCCGGCATGTCGGCTGGTCTTGTGTGGTGGGTGCCTGTGGGAGCAGTAGAGTTGTCCAAGCGGTCAGCGTCGTTGAAACGAGGGTTGGGGGACTTTCTGTGAGGCTTTTCTTGTGGGACCTCGACAGGACGATCGAAGAGCTTTCTGAGCTCGGTATCGGAGCCTGTCTTGTCGCGGACCCGCTTGTTGAACGCCTGGATCAAGTCGTTGGAGAGATTGATCTCGTTGATGGGAAACTGGATCTCGTGGTCAATGAGGTCGTTCAAGCTCCAGTCAATGGTGACATTGTCGACCTTTTTGGGGGTTCCGTGGACGAAGCTGACCACGTTCAATTGCTGGCTCAATTCTGTAACTGTAATAGTGAGTAATTGGAGGTCGCCTTCCACCAATTGGAACTGGACTAACTGGTCAGTTTCCGTGACACTTTTCTTGCGGAACTGGTTACAGGTTGGGTAGAGCGAGCCCACGTAGTTTGCGGCTAGATGGGCTGTGAGTTGGAGGTGATTGTTGATCATGTTGTGGTGGTGGTTAATGGCAGCCAATAGTTATCACGTGTGAGTACAGGGTGTTGGTTGATGGCGACTGTCTGCAGGACTGGTGGTCATGAAGCGTGTCACGTGACAGCAAGCGATAGAAGCAACAGGTCAGTTGTGGTAGCAACATCTGGTCAAGTGACAGGGTTATGTTGTGCAGCCACTAGCCTGGCGTGGATTGCACAGTAGAGCCAGTTTGTGGATAGATAGACGACCTGCATATAATCCATAGGTCTACCCTGTGTGGTTCATCTTGGGACCTCCAGATTGTTGGAACATATGCCTAAACGACATTGTCAAAAGAACGACATTGGATCAAACACGACCGATTTTGAAACTGGTATGGAATGAAGTCGATCATGGTCCAGAACCGCGAATTGAAAGGATGAACTCAAGACATTAAACTCTGAAACAAGAAATGAATACATGTGGTAATACGACCAACGAATGGAGAAGAAAACTCCATGAAGTGTCGAGAATTTGAGACGGAGAATTTGGGAACAAACACCCGGAGGAATCTGTGAAAAAGAAAAGAAATCTAATATAAATTAACAGTAAATTTCTATAATTTACCTTGTGCCAATATAGTATTAGATTGTGTGATATTATATAATTAGATATATAACTACCTATAAAAGTCTTATCCTCAGAAAGTAAACTTCCAGCCTGCACACAAGAATAGAAATTCTAACACAGATGGCCCCAAAATTATCATTCCTGCATACAAGTCGAGATCAACTGTAACATCGTTAGTCTTACTGGATCTTGTGCCAGTGTATTACTTGCTGAAAGCCGTTGGATCTAGAAGGGCTTTGCCGAAAGATCTATTTTGTTGACCTTTTGCCTATTATCGTGAAAATATGCCGAAAATGCAAAAATCCTAACGTGAAAGACAGCCCGGAGATGTTCAGCGAACTATATAGTAATAATTCTCTTAACAACGAGAGACCGTCTCAGATAGGTTCTCAATGCAGAATATACGAAGGCGAGGAAAAGCGGAATTAAAGCTAGAAATGAGAAGTTGATAATGTTAATCAATACTAAAATTACAAAAAATTGACCTAAAGAAGATAATTTAATATTTTGTTTACAATTAAAATAGAAGTAGTTACAATAATATATACTTCCCATCAGCAATTAAGAAAGAGGTAGGAAAAACAACAGTTGTGTCTCTCCAACATGAGGATCAAAA
This sequence comes from Suhomyces tanzawaensis NRRL Y-17324, assembly GCF_001661415.1. Taxonomy (NCBI): domain Eukaryota; kingdom Fungi; phylum Ascomycota; class Pichiomycetes; order Serinales; family Debaryomycetaceae; genus Suhomyces; species Suhomyces tanzawaensis. Next base: position 2,508,205 of record NW_017963636.1, read on the forward strand.
AATTACAAAGAAAATTTATAGGAGCACAGAATGGACAAAAAATCCAGTCAAAAATGTGAACAATTGTACGACTTCTTCGACTGTAGTGGTTGGCTCTATAACTGGGACTGCTTATGCGCAAAACAGAAGATGATGAAGCTATATTAGCAACTCTTCAGAAAATAAAATTTTCTTCGCGGTACCACCGCTCCGTACCGACAGCTCCGAGCAAATGGTACCGGGCGGTTCCGAAGCGAATTGCCTGACATTGACCCCTCGATACTACAGCGGCCCCAGCAGGTGGACCCGCCACCACCAACTGTCCCCCATCAGCTCCACACCTCACGTGACACCGCTGGCCAACTCCCTGGTTGCCTGGGTGATCGTGCTCGTCATGGCTACTGCCCCTAATCCCTTCCAGAGGGTTCTGTCGCCCGCACCGCACGTGAAATGCTCGTCCCAGCATATCCTGGCGGGAGCTGCCAGGGCCGAAAAACCGCTGGGCCCGCGCACCACGACTCAGCAACCATCTCCAGCAACTCGTAGGGACACCTCCCGCCAGCCACTGCCACCGGAGGGCCTCATTCCGCGGCAACCATGCCAGCACCCCCACGCCTGTAGAAACCGGCAGAACCTGGTAGAATACCCCCAGCCCCTCTATATCTGCCTCTATCTCTGGCTCTGTTCTGGCACTCATCCCTGGCTCTGGCCTTATCGTGCGTCTAACGTTTTTTCTCAATCCCAGGCCCAAATCACCACCATATGTTAGCCAAATTGTGACTGAGTTTTTACACCTATTCCTGGCCCAGCAGCTCTAGTCCCGACCCCCGCTGAACCCATCGTCCCGATACCCCCGACAGCACCCACTGCTGCCAGCACCACCAGCACCACCACCCATTCAGAGACTCCGATATTCCCGATATTCCCGAGATCACCACCAATCCACCAACATGACCACCACCGTCCCATTGATATACTCGTTCACCGAGTTCGTGGGCGTCGCCGACGCAGTGGCTGACCATGTGATCAGCGCCCAGAATATGGCCTTGTACAACACCTTGGACACCGACCAGATCGCACTTCTCAAGCAACTGCTCCAGCGCCCCCAGTTGGCGCTGACCGACAGCACCGCCACCCTCTCCACACCATCGCCAGGGCGTAGCACTGCCAGTCCCATTGCCAACGGCAACGGCAAGGTCAAGAAGGAAAAGAAAAAGAAGGCAGAGGCTCGGTTCAAGATCGCGCTTCTGGGCGGTTCTTTGATCAAGATCTTGCAACAGGGCCTCTTGTCACGCAACGACGGCTCTATCGAGTGGGACAAGTGGGACGTGTACTTTGCCGACGAGAGATTGGTGCCGTTCGAGTCGCAGGACTCCAACTATGGCCAGGCCAAACGTGAGATCTTCGACCACATCCAAGGCGACCTCAAGCCTCGTGTGTTCCACATCGACGAGTCGCTCATCTCCGACCCCCAGGAGTGTGCAGACCACTACGAGAAGGTTTTGGTGTCGAACTTTGCCAAAAAGGACTCGGTCAAGTTGCCCATGTTCGACTTGTTGTTGTTGGGATGTGCTCCTGACGGCCACATAGCGTCCCTCTTCCCCAACCACGGGGAGCAGTTGCGTGAGAAGTTGGCGTGGTGCATGCCTGTGTCCAAAGCGCCTTCAGGTCCCGAGAACAGAATCACTCTCTCGATTCCCGTGATATGTCATGCCAGCAGAGTGACCTTCGTAGTGGAGGGATTGACCAAGGCGCCTATCATGCGGATCATCATGGAAAGACCCGAGAAGGGGTTGCCTAGCTCCATCGTCAACGAGGGCGCAGCAGGCAAGGTGACGTGGTTCGTGGACGATGACGCGTTGAAGGACTGCTACGACGTGACCAAGAAGAAGTACAAGTTCTTGTCGATGGCGCCCCCAGAGGTGAATTAGGACCAGAAGCAATTAGTGGGACGAGAAGCAATTAGTGGACCTGACTCAGCAAAACTTGAATACTCAAGTCCAGATACTCAGATAGCAATTAATTATGGTCCTTCTCCAATGGGTTTACCTTCAACCTTCTCCTCCAGTCGTTCCACACCTTCTCTTTCCACGACTTCTCACTTATTCCATGTCTCCTCCATCCGCGTATCAAGTCGCTTTCCTGTCATTCCTAGCACTTTATTTCCAATCATTGACTCCATACTGGCGGGCACGGGGAGTTCAAAACTTCACCATTACTGCTTTCTAGTAGGGCAGTGACGTTCTGGTTTTTGTCTTTGGTGAGCTTGGCTCAGATCCTCATTTGTTTTTATACATGTTGCGTTCAGCGTTCTAATGATCATACATATATACATTTTTCTAATGCACATGATGTTCCTGGAGTGGTGCAGGTCTGAATAGATAAGACTGCTGTTGTAGTTGTATTTAATTTACATGGCGCAATATCGGCAGTTTGAGCAATTGTTAGCTGAGCAGTGTAGCTTTAGTGATTCTGGATCACGGCAAAATTGGACTACAATTGATAGTTGAGCAGTGTTGAGTTTGGTTCAGGATTGCTGCCAGCTGGAACTCACCAGGTGATTCTGAAAAATCGAGACTACAATTGATAATTTGAACAGCGTCGATTTATGGCCTGTAATTGATTGGATAGAACACTTGCTTTTGGTGTTTCGATCACGGTAAATTCGATACTACAATTGATAGTTCAACAATGTGCTTTTGGTAAATTTGGATTATACACTTTCCCGTGCCACCTCGCTCTTGTCGATGTACTCCGTAGGGGCCCTGTCGGCCCACTCGGTCCACGAGCCGTCGTACACCCTGACAGGAACGTCCAAACCAATGATGGAGTTGATGGCAAACTTCAAGATCACGGCAGTGACTCCCGAGCCACACATGACGATGATACCCTTCTTGTCTTCTAAGAAGTCGCTGTTGCTCAAGTCGAACCCGAACTCGTCCGCAAACACCTTCAACAATTCCTCCTTGCTTTTGTAGGTGCCTTCGCCGGTAAGAAGCTTGCTGAACGGCAAGGACAACGCGCCAGGAATGTGTCCCGAGCTCAACCCTGGTCTTGGTTCTGGCGCTTCACCCGTGAATCTGTCTTTCGATCTGGCGTCAAAAGTAATGTACTGCTTGCCCAACTGGTGGGACTTGACCAATTCCAAGAGCTCGTCGTACTCGATCACCTGGCTCTGGTAGTTTTGGGCAAACTGCTCTTTGGAGATTGGCTGGTACGCCTCGGTGCTGGGTGTTGGCAGAGGTTCCTTGGTGTCAACAGGGTACTCGCCGCTCTTGTAGGAGGCGTAGCTGTCCAAGAGATACACCTTGGGGTGGCCAAAGAGCGCAAATGTCCAGGCAGCTCTGGGGCTGGAGAAAATGCCGGACTTGTCATATACCACCAACTGGTCCTTGGACGAAATGCCCAATTGCGCCACTGCCAGCGTGAAATCCTCGTAGCTGGGTAACATGTGCGGGTACTTGGATCCTGGCAACGAGGTGGCGTCGAGGTCGAAGAATCTGGCGTTTTCGATCCGTTCCTTGTGGTATTCGTCCCTGCCATTCTTGGGGTTGTTTGGCATGTACCAGGTGGCGTCTATGGGCGCCACAGACGCAGAACGTCCAGCGGTGGAGAGGAGTGCCCTGTAGGCTGTGGGTGAGATTGTGGAGAGGAAGGACTTGGTGGCCATTGCAATGTGGGGGGAGAATGAAGTTTGCAGCGATTGGATCAGTTGATATATGGGTCACGTGGGGTGATAAGATTATTGCCACGGTGCGAGTCGGAGTAGTGCACTTGTTGGGTTAGATGATGGGTCCAGAATGTTGGTGGTGGAGTACTTGAGGCATGCGGTGCATGGAGCGCATCGGAGAGTTCAGAGGATTGCAGTGGAGGTTTTATCAGTGTTAAACCACCAGAATGGTGCAACAGGTTCAATGATAGTAAACTAGAAATTATGTAGATAGTGGTTCACGTTAGGAGTTATTGCTGATAATGTTTCACTGTATGGACAACACAAATTACTGATGAAGTAGTTAATTAGGTTTATGTTAACTAAAACCATACAATGTTCTTTGCATTTATGTTTTATTTCTTTACCTGATTCATTGGATTTATAGCTGATAATGTTTGACTATATGGACAACATTATTTATAGCTGATAATGTTTGACTGTATGGACAACATTAGTTATAGCTGGCTATCCTTTTGACTGTTGAACTAGCATAAAACTATACTTGTAAGACTTGGAGTGTTGGTATTGGATCATTCCGTTTGATCGTTGTGCATGCAACTGTAGCATTTTGGTTAATTCTACCATTAGTGACAAGCAGACCCGGTTCAATGGTGGGACCATATTGGTGATTGAGAGACTACAGGAGTCAATTGAATCATTCCGGGACTGTTTACTCCGATTTAATGCAACTACACCGAATTCTGAATCTATAAAATACAATAATCTCTCTCAACACATAATCAGGAGTCTTAATGAACAATTGGCTCTTCGTAATCAAGCATAGGTTTGAGCCGTCAGATAATAATTCTTATGTATAAATGTCTCACTACGACATATTAAATACTCGTTATCACCTGCGATGTTGGTTTAATTCTTGATTCTTCAGCTAGAGAGAACCTACTCAGATGAGAGACCTCTTCTCTATACGGTTCATTGTAAATTCTACAACGTTATGTTGATCCTCGATGATCTGCTCTCCTTTTTTTTATTTATTTTGCTGAGCTCATTAAAGACAATAGGCACATTCTGCTTCAAATTATAGACTGAAGGGAATAGACCCTCCACAGTCCGTATGATGATGTCTGGACTAGAACGATACAGGAGTTCAAAAACCAATGGAGCTTGCCAACAATCTCAAAAATTACTATAATTTCCATTCTAATATCCTATAAACAATTCATTTCAGTTACATCCTGGATCATAAAATTGCCTAGCTTCTCTTCGTCTTCATCTAATGCTTCTAGTTGGCAGGAGCCATCATGGCCTGTGAAAAACGGGCAGTGTCGGCCTTCATGAACTCTCTCAAGGCCATGGTGGCATAACTGCTCACACCCAACTGCATGCTCAACACAATCGCCAACTTTTCACCATCCGGGGAAGTATTGATGATTCTGCCAGGAGCCTCAACTCCCTCCTTCTTCTGCTTCAAGATCTCCATGTCTGTTCTGACCAAAGGAACCTCGTCGCCCGAATATCTCACCAACTCGTAGGAAAGGTGCTCGGGTTTCGACATCAAATTTCTGTAGGAACCAGCTAAAGAAAACTCCTTGACTCTTCTGGACATCTTGAATGGATCCAAGCCATCCTTGGCCATGGTGTCGACATACACCTGCCTCAAGGTCTCGTTGGTGGGGTACTGGATCTTGTAGCCTGGACCTGGGAGCACAACATCGTAGATAGAGTACTTACCCGAGTCGATGTCTTCCTGGGTCAATGGCTTGACCTTGGTGTCTCTGCTGATGGCGACGTCTTCTTCGAAGTCCTCGTCTTTCACTGCTGGCGTGTCGTCCACCACCAAGTCTCCCACCTGCAATTCCAAGCCAAACAACTCGATTCTCTTGGTGGCCACCATGTTCCACACGTATGACTGGTAGGCATGGCCGTACATGATTCTCAAGTTCTTGGGGATGGCCATGATTGCCTTGAAGTACGAGTTGGATCCGTACTCCTCGTCCTCGTTCAACTGCTCCTTCTCCAACACCTTCAAGATCGAGCTTTCAGCAGAAAACCGGTGGGGCATTTTCTTCAAAGTCAAAGTTGGGTTGGAGGTTTCGGCCCAGATCCTTCTGGCTTCCACTGAGTCGGGAGCAACTACTTCTTGTTCAGATAAAATTAATTCCACAACACTCTTCCAGTCCTCCTTGAGCACATGAACTCCGAGAACGTGAGTAGAAATGGAAAAGGAACCGAATCTTTGCATTCCGTAGTAGTTGATGAATCCCTTTTCCTTCAACGAGTCGAAGCACTCAGCCACCACTTGCTCGACGTTGTCTTCGCTGCGCACAGCTTGGAGATCTCTGATGGTGATTACGAACTCGTTACCTTTCAAGTCACCCAAGCCCAAGGGCCTGTCCTCGTAGGAAAATCCGCCCAAGGTGGAGCCCTTCAACGCCTTGTTGAGCGAGCTAACTCTGACGACCTTTCCACGGTGAATGCTGAATCTCTGGCAAGTCACACCTCTTCTGTCCTTGGTTCCTGCAAAATTGATGGCTTTGGGAGGGAATCTCAACAACTTCGAGATGGTAGATGCAACCTCCATGGTCTCTCTGTTCTCCTTGTAGACGGTGAAGTGCAAGTACGGCTTGAAAGGTCCCAATCCGTAGTTGACTACTCCGTTTTCGTCCACATGGTGCATGCTTTCTTGGGGGTTGGTCTTGTGTCTTCCCTGCCCCTTCTTGGCGAGAGCGATGTTGAAGTGGTTCTCTGGTGAGGTGATGGTGTCCAAGGTGCCCTGGAACGCCGATCTGAAGAGTTGGTGCAACTTTCCTCTGACTTGTTTGTCATTGAACACGGTGGTGGTTTGCATGTTGTTACCAGTTGTGTACAACTGTTCGACCTGGGCCAACTCGTTCTCAGAGATCAACGTCAAGAGCTCCTTGCGGTCCTCGTCCGACAACGTGTACTTGGGTTTGGCTTCCTCTTCTGCCTTCTTGGCCTCTTCTTCGACCCGTTTCTTCTCCTTGTAGGCTTCGAGCTCCTCGGGACTCATGTCCTCGGTTTCGGCCTTCTCCTGCTCTCTCTTCTCGGCTCGACGCTCCTTCTTGCTCTTTCCCAAGTCGAGTCCTTCGTCTTCAAGGTGGACCACCTTGCCGTCCATGTCGATCTCGTTGACCTGGAAGTCGGCGTAGAGCTGCTTAATGCTGCCAATGAACCCACCATCGGAACGGTTGTTCTCGTTGATGTACGACGTGATGCCTACCTGGCTCTCTTGGACCACCTTCAAGGCACGCTCTCTCTGGTCCAACTTGGGCTTTTTGGACGCCTCGTCGAGGGCACTCTCGATGGGTCTTTTGGTGGTGTTTTCTGTCATTCGGAGGGTGTGGGGGAGAAACGGTGGCTTCAACGACTTGACGATGGTGTAGAGGCTGGATAGTTATTTGGACCTCATGGGGTATCTGGTGATGAAAAGTTGGCGGGAAGCATGCAGGATGAGATGAGTTGGGTGCGGTTGGTGAAGCACGAGACAGATGAGCGAAGAGGTGGATCTAGGGGGCAGGGGACAGGGGGTAAATGGTAGAGGGTAAAGATGCAAGGAGGAAGCTGACTTGGGCATGAAGCTCTACATGCTTATAGAATGGCGCTTGCTGTCCTTGAAATTAATTTTGTTAGATCTTGTATAGTTTTTTGTGTAGGAACATATCTTTCGAAATGCCAGATCACAATTCCAGGAAGGTTGCATTGTCGAGCACGCAAACGAAGATGTTCTTCCCGCTGAGCTGGTGTTAAGCACAGAATGGCTGCTCCGGTGAGTTGCAATCTAAATTTTGGGGTCTTGTTTCAAGGAAATGGACCAAATTTGCTTCAATTTGGACTCAAGTAACAATTGTTAATATACAAGGGTTTTAGCTTCTGGAAAGAAGTCATCACCGGGAGTTTGAAGACTTAATGTATTGGCTGGCCAAGTCTCTAGTTCTTATCTCTCTGTATCGAACCTCGCTGCACCATTTTTCCACGGACACAAATAGCTGCGAAATCACAATCACACATTATCATTGCTATGTTCAGAAAAGTCCGGACTACCGACTTCAGGGGACCTGCTCTTCCGTTTGCTACCAATCGCCTGGATCCACAATCGACAACCTCCGAGTGGTACCAGGAATTCCCCATCAAAGCAGCCAGCTTAAGTCGTCTAGTCCGAGCATGCTCCAGATCCGTGGGTGGGTGGGTAGAGCCGCAATTTAGCACCAGAGAGCCCCAATTGCCGCATGTCATAGATGAAGAGTCTAGAATGGGGATTCCTGTCTTGGACAACTTACGCATTAAGGAATTGTACCGTCTAATGGCGGTGCACAAGGATGAAAGTACGCAACCTGATTTCAAAAACAGAACGGTGGTACTCAGCTGTATTCCAAAAGGTTGTAGCCTCAGAAATGTCTTGTCACAAGTTTGTGGAGGACCATTGGAAAGGTTGGCCTTTCACGATTCAGAACTGCCCAGCTTGGAGCTCGTGTTCATTTTTCCAGAGGATGCCTATAAATTCTACTCCTATTGCAATAACACAGGCCATTTCGTGATAAACGGAGTAAAGGTCAAGACAGATTGGGCTTTAGGTTCTACCACAGACGCAAAATGTCACCAACCCGCAATATCCAAAGGGTTGATGAACGAAATAACCCAGCTTGGCTCTAGAAGAATTCTAATCTTTGCACAAACTGTACCTAGAAAAGTCCTCGTCAGCAACAAAAAGCTCTTTTACCCCGATCCAGAACTACACTTTTCCACTTGTCTTGATATCAAGCAGATCAAGAAGGAATTTTCACACTATGGTGAGGTTGTTTATCTGGGTCCGATTATATCCAGAAAATTGAGCTTTTCAGTCCATTTTTCCGATATAAGATCGGCAATCATGGCCAAGAGAGACTGTGAAAGAGAAGGAACACTCATGAACTCGAAGTATGGTCAGTGGTCTATTTGGTTCGCTAGGGATGTGACTGATAAGCCATGTATAGAGGAATAGGTATAGGTACTTATTACTATTTTATAATTTATACTTGATGAAGTAGAATGAGTTATAGTTATGAATGCGGTGACATTTTGAAGTTCTAATTATCGTAAATAAAGCTTTTGTAATTCCAATAATTACTTGAACTAGTACCAGTCAGAAACTTCAGCTGCTCCTTCCTGTTGCCTTGAAATTATGCACCAGCACTTATAATGAAGACAACTGGATTTTTCCGGCTTACAGAACTTTTTCCTCTTGGACTTTCAAAAGTTTATACTACCTAATTTGTAGTTACTATAACGGCTCCTCAACTAGAGTAACTCTACAATGGGGACGAGAACGCATGGAAGAAGCTTTCTCCTGGAGTTGGCACCGTTTTCCTTGCCGGTGCTTCGTCAATTCGAGGCTTGGACATTTTCTGGTACTTGACAACCTACAATCGAGACCAGGGCCGAGGGCAAAACGTGACTTATTGAGTTCCGGCCGCCTAGGTCGATAGATGTACCAGTGGTGAAACAGCACGAAAAAAGACCGATAGAGGCCTAAAGCTCCATGTATCGACAAGGCTTCTTTGTTAAATGTATCCAAACCTCTTTCAACCACCTAGACCCCCGTGGTGTCCCGCCAAAGCTCCCCCAAGTTGCGCCTAATTTGGATCACGTGACTAGAGCTCGTGTCGGTGCGGCCCTCTCATTACTTTCCCTATCTAGGCACCTAAATAGTGACACAAACCCACCCACACATCTTTCCGAACCAACTACCCATTCCTGATTCCACTCCCTTATCTTGTCTTCAACGTTGCACCCGCCATGTCCATGTCCCAAAGAACGCCCTTACGTTCCAGGTCCTCGCTAGGCAACTTCCTGCTGTCAGGAGGGACTGGAACCGCCGCACAATCCAGTCCTGTTCCTCCCAAGCCCAGAATCAACATGACTGATTTGAGACGCCCTCCCTCAAGAACCCTCAGACCAGGTTCTCCCAAGGCTCCAGTGACCCGTTCCAGGCCCAGCTCAGCTATGGCACACTTTGGAAGCCGTCCTTCAACGCCCTCAGCCGTGGCTAGACCAGAACCGTATACTGGCTCCATCACTGTATCCATCAGACCCAATCCCTACAGCGTGAATCCCAGCCAGAACAGTCCCTGGGAGATCCAGTCACCAGCGGGAAAGATCACCAACACCACAGACATGGCGTCTTTCAGCTTCGACAACGTTTTTGCACCCGACTCGTCGTTGTCCAATCGTGAAGTGTACCAGAGATCGTGCTCCAACATCGTCGACAAGTTCCTCCACGAAGGCTTCAACGGCACAATTTTTGCCTATGGTATGACTGGCTCAGGCAAGACGTTCTCCATGAGAGGGTCCGAGCAGGACCCAGGGTTTATCTCGTTGGCAGTGGATGCGATCTTTGAAAAGATCGACTCGGACTCCATCGACAAGGAGCACACCATCCAGATGACGTACTTGGAGATCTACAACGAAAAGATCATCGACTTGTTGCAGCCTTCGATCACCCAGAGTGACTTGAAAATCAGAGACGATCCGGTGTTTGGAACCAGAATCATGGGCATCACCACCCCCACGATCGGGTCCAAGCAACAGCTACTTCAGCTTATATCAAAAGGTGACACCAACCGTAAAACCAGTGCAACCGACTTCAACACCCGTTCTTCCAGATCGCACTCCATTCTCCAGATCAAATTGAATACCATTAACTTGTCGAATAAGACAGAGACCCACTCCACCCTCTCCTTATGTGATTTGGCAGGTTCAGAAAGAGCAGTCTCAAGTCTCGAGAGAAGGAAAGAAGGCTCGTTCATTAACAAGTCCTTGCTTGCGTTGTCAACGGTTATCAACAAGTTATCGATGGCCTCGAACACAAATAATGCGGATCACATACCTTATAGAGATTCCAAGCTTACGCGTTTGTTACAGCCAGCTTTGTCAGGGTCATCCTTAATTCTGATCTTGTGTACTATCCATATTGGTTCGCCATTGTCTAGTAACCAACAGTTTACCTCAGAGACATACAACACCTTAAGATTCGCAGCCAGAGCCAAGGATATTATGATGAATGTGCAACAGAACAAGTCTTCCAAGTTTGGAGACGCAGAATCGATGAAGCTCATTGAGGAATTGAAGAAGACGATCGAAAACCAAAATAATGAAATAGTAATGTTAAAGATGAATGGATACCTGCCAGAAGTGGCTACTGGATCAGTCGGTTCTTCTGATTCGATTGTTGCACAGAAAAACTTGAAGATTGCACAGCTCGAAGCCGAAAACAAATTGTTAAATGAAAAGCTAGAGCATTTAACACGGTTAACGGACCTCCAAAAGACAGAGACAATTATCTTAAAGAATGATACTTTGAACGATATCTTAGGTTCTGGAACCGAGTCTCTGCAGATAATGATGGCCAATCTCGAAGAGTTCTATAAGAGAGTCAACTACGAGATGGATGAGCAAAAATCATACATCAATCATCTTGAGAACCGAGTGAAATCGAGTCAGCAGCAGGTGTCGTTGATGCAAAATTCTGGCTCGCAAATGCAATCCCAGAGAGATCGGGATGATGATGAAATCACCAACAAGCAGTACGAGGAGTTGTTGAAGGAGCAAGAGGAAGAGATCATCCAGTTGAAGGAGTTGCTTAAGGACAAGGACCACTTGATCAAGAGCTTGACCAAGACCACCAAGTTGCGCCGTTTGGTTGACTCGAACATAATGAATTCGCAAGACCAAATGCTGGCGGATTCCGAAGGCAAAAAGCCAGTTTTGGCGGCAGTATCCGATGCTGTGGACAAAGAAAACAATGTGTTGAGGCTGTTCAAGATTGGACCTAGACCTTCGATAGAGGTCGAGGTGGAGCCTCGGATCAAATTCATGTAACGATAACGACTGTGGTATACTGGGAAATAGATTGTAAGATATGATGAGAGATGTAGACATAGAGGCCCATGTTAGATAGTTGGGTAAAATAATTGATTAAATTGGAGTCTAGATGTAGGTTACAAGAAGGGACCATTGATGCAGAGCCGTAGAAGAATAAGGGGGCCACAGAGGAAACATGGTGGTTTTTGGTTATATATGATGGAAGTTCAATATTTACGATTTTGCACAAATTGCGAAAAAATTGGAATTTTGCATCAACAAGACTGGGGGAACTTTGAAGGAAGCAAACCGGAACCCCCATCCTGAAACTGTTGAATGCACGTATCGATAAATGCTTTAATGTGGGTGCATCACTAAGAGAAGAGTCCAATAAGAGTTAATCTTCTCACTCGAATATGACGGATTTCTAAATCAGAGAAACGACTCAAAGTCCACCAAAAACGTAGCCTAAAGCACTTTTGGGTGCTACCTGCCAAAGGACAATATGGAAATAAAAAATTACCGGAGGGTCTTATCTATTTAGGTAAAAGGACTGAATAAGAACATGGTCATTTTTTATCTATTGGTTCCAAAGTGGGTGCGTGGGCTACTATGCTATTCATGGCAATACTCCACGATTTTATTGCTTTGTAGAATAGCCTATTTGCTTCATGTGAACGATCAAAGCGAATATTCATCCATTAGTTAAAGTTTGCCTCATTGATATTTAGGTTAAAGTTCGCCCTACTAATAATTGACTTCAACCCGTGTTTGACATGAAGTACGTCATAGTGCAAACCAGGAGGGCCTGGCTCTTTATCACCAGATAAAACACTACAACTTTGGTGTCTTCCCGACACTTTCCCGCCAATGCGTCCGCGGTGTCTGCGTCTGTGGTGCCGCAGATCTCGTATTTCACGCATATGCTGCGGCGCATCATTACTCAGCCAATTTGCAGGATTGACAGCTTAGCACCTGTCCTATTGGTGCCAAATGAACCCCCACTCAGCCGCCTCTCCCAGCACAGCCATCTCGCCCCACTTCAGCCCGCTTCCCGATTGGGAGCATTCCGCTGTAGCACATTTCGCTCCGCAATCAGCCATTCCCCAGACGCACCAGACGCACGGCCCTGTCGCGGCCCTATCTAATCAGGATCCCGCGCACGTGACCCATACCTTGCCGGTCACCGGTGTCTGACTTCTGCCAGGTGCTTATATACCAGTGCCAATTCGTCCGCTTTGCCTGGCCCACATTCCTTCCGCTCACAGGCAACACCACGCTCCACACTACTTCCCCACACTGTCTGCATACTTTTAGAGTCCCTTTTGCGCGTTTGATCCACACCTTCGTCCTACACCAATCCGTCCCAAACTCCGTCAAATGGGAATCTTCAACAAGAACAGCAAACCCAGGGCTGCCACCGAAGCCAATGGCCCCAACCATCCCCAGCAGAGTACTACAAATGTCTCAGATGCCTACGACACTGCTCTCGAAGACGAAACCTACGACTTATCACCAACGTCCTCCGTGGCCCAATCTGTGGCGTTGTCGGAGGCAGAGACCTTGCTCCAGGACAAACCCAAGCACACTGAGCTCCAGGAGTCGTTTGACGCCAATTTGACCCATTACTACCCGTTTGTGCTACGCAAAGCTCGGCTCGAGGCCCAGAAAGAGACCATCAAACAGATGCTCGCCAAGCAAGGCGTGCCACAAGAGGAAGATGACGATGCCAGCGGCTCGGACGACGCAGCCACCATCTTGAACGACGACCATGTTCTCGAGGGCATCCAGATCATGAACAAGCCAACATCGGTGTTCAATGCCAAGAGAGAGTTGGTGATAGTGCAGGAGCTCCTCAAGAACAACTGCTATGTGTTCACGTCCGAGACGTCGTTCGAGAAGTTCAAGGACCTCAGGCGAACGAAAAAACTCGGCAAGGACCAGTCCATCATCTGCGATTCAAACAACAAGTACCGGAGAGTTGCCAATTCTGAGCTCGCCAAATTGTCCGGGTACACTATGGACTCCAGAACTCATATAATCCCCCCAGAATCCAAGGAGCTAGGCATAGGCTTGCCTCTATTCAAAATCCAGGTTCCGTACTTGAATTTTCGAAAAAATGCCCCCCACATGACATTCAGACGGTACCGTGAAGTCCCGTTGCGACCTCTGGATGTGGAAGCAAACGTGAGTGAAAACGAGGAAGATTACGAGACGTATCCGTTCTGCATGGTTTACTCCAAATTCGTCCACCACGTTCGAAGATTTCTCTTTCTGTTCTGCGACGAGCAGGGTCAGACCAAGTTCAAAATCGTATTGTTCCTGAACCTTGAAAAACCGTTCAGTGATTTCAATTATAAGGGCACCAGATTCAGAGTCACAGGAACATCCGTGCTTGCTGGATTCAATGCCACCAGACCCAGTTTCAAGCTCTTGATTCTCGACGATGACATGCCCTCTTTATGTGACAATATTGAAGATGGAAAGCCAGGATTTGAGATTCTGAAAATTATAAAAAGAAAGGGAAGCACCGATGGAGAACAGCCAGCCAAAGAACCACAAGCTGTTGAGGTAGAGGACCCCACCCAATTCATCAATCCTATCCCAAGTCCTACGAACCCATTGATTACAGACGAACGGTCGGGCATCAGCTTCCATGGTTTGGCGAAGCACATCAGCAATAACTTACCCCCGTTTGGAACTTTCAGCGAATCTTCACTCTCCCGAGCTTCGAAAATCATCCCCAAAAAGTTTAGTGATGCTGGTAAAATAGAATTGTACCAGGACTTTGCAAATCATACCGATAAGGACTCTACTTTGCTCGTTGATGAGGATACGTTGGTCTTGAGCTGTATCATATCCACATTATGGGAGGTATGTGATAAAAACGTTTCGAAGAGCCCTGGTGGTGGCCCGAGATTCAATCGAGTATCCATGAACGCAGGTGTTTTTGGAATGGGAACCATTTCAACTGGCCTTAACATGATGTAATGCGATCGAAGCTTCTATAGATTATTATCAATATAATGCTGACCATGCAGTAATGTACTGTTCATTGTAGCAATCGATGGAAATGGATGGATTATGACCAAGAGATTGCTGGGATTGAATATTCTACATGTTTGGATTCTTGGATGGATTGGGATGATGGAATACTTTTACAATGATTTGATATAGACGGTGATTTACGAATCGATTGATGGTTCATGGTGATTTTACAAGTTGGATGAGCTAGGATAAATGAGCGTACCGGTTATTGGACTTAATAACGTTCTGGTGATCTGGATCTTTCTCTTGCTCTGTTGGGTGATCTTGATGGTGATCTGGAGTATTTTCCTCTACCGTAATCACGGCTGTCACGGCTTTCACGGCCCTCACGGCCCTCGTCGTGGGATGGCTTGGGTTCACGTTCACGGTCGTCATGATCGTACTTGTCACGATCGTCGTGGGCGTATTTGTCACGTTCATCATGACCATATTTGTCGTCTCTAGGATCGTATGCTGGTTCGCCGCCTTCGGGACGGTCTCCTCTGTAGTCGTAGTCTCTACCACCGTCGGAGCCACGTTCGCCTCGGTATTCTCTGTCAGAGTATTCGCCTTCGTAGCCACCTCTGTAGCCACCTCTGCCATAGCCACCTCTGCCATAGCCACCTCTGGCGTAACCTCCCCTTCCTTCGTAGGCACCTCTTCCCTCATAGGCACCTCTTCCTTCGTAGGCACCTCTGCCTTCATAGCCACCTCTGCCTTCGTAACTACCGTAGCCACCTCTTGGGGCGTAGCCACCATAACCACCATAGCCACCTCTGCCTTCGTAGCCACCTCTGGGAGCATAGCCATAGCCACCTCTAGGGTAGCCATAACCACCTCTGCCTCTAGGAGCATAGCCGTAGCCACCTCTAGAGCCTCTGAAGGCGCCTCTTCTGGTGCTGTAGGGGTCCGATCTGGCGATTTGGACCACCAACCCATCCTTCAAGGAACATGGGAGGGTTTTGCCGTCCAATTCCAACGCTTTTTCACAACTTTCGTAGTCTTTGTATTCGACAAACGCGTACTTTTCACCATCGTCGGTTCTTGGAGGGGGGATGTCGAGTCTGACGAGCTGGCCGTATCTGGATGTTAGTCTGGGACGGAGGGGGCAAGGGAAGACAAGCGGATGAGCGAACGGGCTGACGAGCGAACAGGCTGATGTAGGGTACACAGGCTGATTGAAGAAAACAGGCTGATTGAAGAAAACAGGCAAATGGAAGCAAACAGATTTGATACACTAAACAAATGGATAGAGAGACATGCCATGGATTCTCAGAGGAGGGGTCTGTACATCTTTCGTCTTTTCGACATCTTTTTGTCTTCGTTTGTCATCTGATCATTCCTGTTCATTTCCTGTTCATTTCCTGTCCTTTCCTGTTATTTCCTGACATTTCCTGTCATTGCCTGTCATTCTATTCGTGCTCTTTCGTGATGCCGTGTTCGTCTCATCTTCTTGCGTCTTCTCGTATCATACTTACTTCTCGAAGTCGGGCGCCAAGTCGGCGGCCTTGGACTCTCTGGTGAATCCTGTCACGTATAAGGTATTCTTGGGCATTGTGGTGGACGACAGTGGAGGAGGCGGGAAAGAAAACGGGTGGCGGACGAGGGTCAGGTGAGTCAGTATCACGTGACACCTGTCACGCGGCCAGTGCCGCGCGGTGACACATGACACCTCACATGACCGCACATGACCGCGCATGACACCCCTCTGCGCCCGCATGACACCCGCATGCCCACATGTCCACATGACCCCCGTCACGCGACCCACCCCTCGCCTGGCCCAACATTTTTCTCAACATTTGCTCCGACTATAGGAGTCCTCCTATCCTGCAGACAGTCCCCACAGACCTCATTTTTTAGCCACCGCCTACCACCACAATCTGGCACATTCCACTGGGCTCCACTCCACAACATTTTATACCCATACGTGTCTTTAGTCCTTCGTCCGCCAGCGTGATTAACCCCCTGCACTATTAGACGCCGTCCTTTTCCGTGCCTCCCATCCTCACATCGAGCCAAGCACTCCTTCCTTCACCATGACCTCCTCCATCATGGATGAAAATTCAAACATGCTTGACTATAACTTTCTTACCAACCTCGACCATGAAGAGCCCGACATCTTGGACGAGTTTCTCGACCAGCGGGTGTACGATTCGTTGGGCACCACCACGCCTGTGCCGGTGCATCTCAAGCAAGAGCCCTCCGAGTTTGCCGACCACCTCTTCGAAGGCTCGCTGTTGACCAACTCCCGTCCCTCCGACAAGATCACCACTCCTGGCAGCGACTACCTCTATGTGGACCCCTCGCAGTACCACGAAAGCGCCAGTTCCACGGGAGTATACACCAGTCCCTACGAGCGCAAGCCCTTCACAGCCATCACGTCCAAGAACGCGTCGATAGACGGAGATCAGCCGGTCGACGAGCTCGACCCTCGCTACCCAGGCTTCAGCTCGTCCCAGTTGTCGGAACACGATCTCATCCGCGACGAGTTGGGCAAACTCAAGTTCGGAAACCACTTCATGAATCCATGTCCCGATAGCTTGGACGTGCCAGATGCGTCGTACCTCGACTTCTCGCCAGCAGCCATGGCCAGCCTTCCCTACAAGTTGGAGTTGTTCAACCTCCCCAAGTACTCCCGTGTGGAGACCCAGATCAAGTTGAAGTTCACATTAAGCCCCCTTCCTCCTAACGCATTACTATACATCCCCCAGGACTTGATCTCCAAGAACAAGTTCTGCTTGAACCAGCCGTTGGACTCGTTGAGTCCAAGAGTCAAGGACAACTTGTTCTACTTGGATGCGTATGTTTTGACGTCAGACTTGAAGACCTCGTGCAACATCTGCTCCAGATGTATCAAGCGTGAGCAGAAGAGAGCTTCCAGAATAAAAGCTGGCTTGTCCGAATCCGACAGGCAGGAGGCTCTTTCCACAAGCAACGGCAACACTCCAACGACCACAGGAATGGTGAAGAATAATCCAAACTCATGGGCCGATGAATCCATGATCAAGAAAGCCATAATATTCAACTGTAAAGAAATCATGTCCTTCCCTCCTCCAAGTGGCTTGAATACCGACTTGAGCAAGTCCCTCGAACTTTCTGCAAGAATCATCTGTTACTGTCGTCATCATAAAGAGTCCAACGGCTTCAAATTGTTGTTTGTGATCAAGAACAAGAACAACGAAGTCGTGGCCAAGCATCTTTCCACACCTATAATAATCATGGACAGAAAGAAGAACACATCCAACAATAAGAATGAAGAATCCGTTCCCAACTCGGTAGCTGGTTCTAGCACCAATTTGAAGGCAATGAATGTCGACGTGAAAATGGAAAATGATGATGATATGGAAGATAAGCAGCCAACAGTGGCGAACAGTATAGCTTCGAACAACAGCGATAACGAGTTCAACAACATCCTGCACCCCAAGACCTCCAGTGTGAGTACGCCTAATCACAATCATAAAGTTGAACCAGATGTTCAAATACAACCTCAGACGGAACAATTATTGGGACCATTGGGCCACCCCTTATCTCCTAACTCTATTGACGAATCAGCATCTGAGCCTCACACTCAATCTGAAGGAAGAAACTTGAAGCGTAAGAAGTTATCAGTTGACGATTCTTTCAACAGTTCCAGTAACCCAATGTTTAACGGTAGTGTTAATGGATTCTCTCCAATGAGTAACAGTGACACGAACACTTCCACTACCAACAACTTCTCGATGATGAAACCAAACTTCAAGCCATCCGCTTCTCTTAATCAATTCGGTTTATTGAGTCAACCCGGAAGTCTTCTGCAAGGTTCCAGTCAACCCACTATACCTTCCATCCAAAGAATTATTCCAGCACAAGGACCTATCAGAGGTGGCATTGAAGTTACTTTGTTGGGTTTCAACTTCCGTCCTGGTTTGTCGGTTAAGTTTGGTGCTAACCAAGCTTTGGCTACTCACTGTTGGTCTGAGACTACAATTGTGACCTACTTGCCTCCTGCAACTCAACCAGGTCAAGTCTTGGTTAGCTTTGAAAGCCACGAGGATATGATGTTAGGTAGTGCTCAACAACTGCAAATTTTCACCTACACCGACGATACAGACAGACAATTGATTGAGTTGGCGTTGCAGATTGTGGGTTTGAAAATGAATGGTAAATTAGAAGATGCGAAGAACATTGCCAGAAGAATTGTCGGAACTGATAATACCGGCGGTGCTGGTAGTGTTTCTGACTCCTCTGCTGTGAATGGAAACTCTTCTACTTACGATGGAAATTCTATGAACAAAGCTAATATTGAATGGTTTGACAATGCCCATAAAGCGGTAGAAGAGTTAACCAAATCTGATTTATCTACCGAAGAGATACTCATCAATTTCCTTTCATTGGTTGACTTACCAAACTGCCCAATTATCATCCCTAACTGGCAATTATGCAACAACCAAGGCCAATCACTTATGCATTTATCTACATTGAAGAATTACTCGAGACTAGTGAAGTTCTTAATTACTCATGGATGCAAGATTGATATCCAAGATAACCAAGGATTAACTCCTCTATTCTTGGCTTCAATGTGTGGTCACCGTGATTTGATTAAACTTTTCATTGACTGTAAGTCCAATTGGAACTTGAAATTGTCTAACGAAAAGTACTTGAAAGATTACTGTGACTTGAATGTCTTGGATATGTTCAGTCAGTTGGAAGACGAGTGTGAACTGGAAGATTTTGGCAACGTAGTTGCCAAGGCTTCCAATAAGGACAAGTTGACTAAATCACTCAGTTTGGACTCCTTAAACTCCATGCTTACTATGAGTTATGGCCGTCATATTTCTAAGATGGTAATGGAGCAATCTGTTGAGCCAAAGCGGTCTGGTGATTTCGAAAGATACGACAGGAGTGTTAATCTTGGGTCAACATCATATGACGAAAGTAACTATTCATCCGAGTTTGCTGATTCAGAATTTGAATCCAACGAAGACGAATTTGAAGAAACTGATGATTATGACGAGGAGTATGACGATGATTACGACAGTGAGTCCATCCACTCGGAGGTATCGACCACAATCTTAAGACGCTCGATCGTCCCTGAAGACGCAAGTGTTGAAGGGACCGACGAATCGACCAGTACTTTGAACCAACAAGGTTTATGGCAAAAGGTGAAGAACGTTTTCAATCAAGACGATTCGGATGCTTTGCCATCATACGACGATTTGTTCCCATTCGGACCAGCTTCGTTCCATAGCAAGCCAAAGACCGAGGCAGAAAGAACTTTGAACGAGAGCGTGGCTGTTGGGTCTTCAAGCAGTCACCTCAGAGTGACAGCTGAAGATGACACCGGAAACACTTCTGACTCTTCTGAAGACTTGGTGATATCTTTCATCAACCATCCACGTAAAACAGTCGATAACGATAAGATGTTGTTGTTTTTCTGGTTCCCAGTGTTGATTTGTATTGTTGGATGCTTCTTTTTGCTGTCAGTCATGGGATACGAGATTGCCATGATTGAGCATATCAAGGTTTTTGTCAGAGATACTATTGGTAACATCATGGTCGGAAGCGAGAGAATCGCCAGGGTTTTCAACAACAAAGACAATGCTAGAAGCGTGCTAAAAGCTTCCTACGAATTAATGGTTGAATAAAATAACGGAACAGTAATGACGAAGATAGGTATCCTTTTGGTTTAATTTATGTTTTTTGCTTCTAACTCTACTACACTTTCCGTGTCTAGCTATATATCTGCATTTCTCCACTGGAGGTTTCAGTTCCTAATTAATCTTATGATATCTTAATGACATTTTGTAGACTTCCCCAATTCCCCACTAACTGTCAGTTCGTGAGTGGGGGAAGATCACGATTCTCGCGGTAAATTTCGCCAATAATCTGGCAGATATATCTAATCACACCGTGCTAGAATGGCCAAGATTGCCCTATTGCTTAAGAATGCCAGCACTCCACTGGACCCATACGAGCAGCGCTTTCGCAAGGAAGGCTACGAGCCCATTTTCATCCCACTTCTCACACACACACACACTGATAGAGATGCCACCATAGAATACATCCTGAGTGAAAAATTCCTCAAACACACCGACATATTCATCATCACCTCCCAGAGAGGTGTAGAGATGTTTGGAGAGTGTCTAGCCTTGTGTAGCGAAGACATCAGGCATCAGATCTACCAAAAAACGGGATACACCGTGGGCCCAGCAACCCACCAGGTTTTGAGCAGATTGGGATTCCAGGACGTCCGAGGAGGCGAGTCTGCTGGAAACGGAACCAAGTTGGCCGAATTGATCCACCAAGAGTTGCAGGGAGGTCCCCAGAAAATAGTGTTTTTCACCGGCGAAATCAGAAAAGATATCATTCCCAGAATCCTTCGGGAAAAGAAGTACAACTTCGAGGAAAGGGTAATTTACAAGACGGAAAACAGACTGGACATCGTCGAAAACTTCAACAATGCCTGGGAACGGATCAAAGAAGGTGACCACTGGATAGTTTTCTTCAGTCCACAGGGCACCGAAACCATCGTACAACACATCAAACGCGAGGGAATTGCATTCAATATAGCATCCATTGGACCCACCACCGAGGAGTATCTCGTGCAAAATCAGATAATACCCACAATTGTTTCGCCAAAACCGCAGGCGGATTCGTTGGTAGACTTCATTTTGGCCCAGGATGGAAAGAGGTGAGGATGTGGGGACTTCGCTTCAGACCACAACTGCTGGAACTATTCCATCTTGTTGGGGTTTTAATTTGAAAAAGGAGTAGAATAATAAAGAAAAGCTGATGGATAGTAGAAAGTACAAGCCATCTCAAGCATTTACTAGTATCGAAACATGGCATTAATCTCTGGTATGACTACCTTTATTAGTTCATTAGTAGAGGAATTAGGATATAGAACAAACAGGAACTAAGTAATCATACTATTTCATGTACTGTCGCAGCTCAATATCGAATACCAATTAATGTAACTTGATATACAGTACAGTTAACAGACTATCATCATACATGGTAAATGGGGCTATTTGCATGGGCAATTTGTGGCTACATTTGTTCGGCATATCAAGTGATATATTCAATATAAATATTCGACTATCCGTAAATGGAAGTCACAGAACCACTGGCTGGTCTGTAATAGTTATAGAAAGCTCACTAGCTCCACTAGCTCACTTTCTGGCAGTCTTGGCAACATCAATGATTTGTTGAACAACTCCAGGGTTGGATAAGGTGGAGGTGTCTCCCAACTGGTCTTCTTCGCCTGCTAAGACCTTTCTCAAGATTCTTCTCATAATCTTACCAGATCTGGTCTTTGGCAAATCGTCAACCAACAAAATCAACTTAGGAGCAGCGAAAGGACCAATTTCCTTACGGACAGTCAAGATCAATTCCTTCTTGATGGCTTCCAATTCATCGTCGGGGATGTTGGATTCCTTCTTCAAGGAAACGTAGGCAGCAACTGCTTGACCGGTAAGATCATCGGCGTAACCAACGACGGCACTTTCACCCACCAAACGGTGTTCGATCAATGCAGCCTCGATTTCTGCGGTGGACAATCTATGTCCAGAAACGTTAACCACATCGTCAACTCTACCCAAGATCCAGAAGAAACCATCCTTGTCTCTGGCAGCACCATCACCGGAGAAGTAATGTCCTGGGTATGGCTTCAAGTAGGTATCAATGAATCTACTGTAGTCGTTGAAGATACCTCTGGTGATGGAAGGCCAGGCAGACTTGATGGCCAAGACACCTTCGACATTGTTTTCTGTGAGCTCTTCACCTGTAGTAGGGTCTAAAATCTTTGGCAAAATACCGAAGAATGGCAAGGAAGCGGAACCTGGCTTGGTTGGGGTGACACCAGCCAATGGAGTCAACAAGTGGGAACCTGACTCAGTTTGCCAGTAGGTGTCGACGATGTGGGCCTTGCCTCTACCGATGTTGTCGTTGTACCAGTGCCAAACCTCGGCAGCAATTGGTTCACCAACAGAACCAAGAACACGCAAGGAATCCAAGCTGTATGGTTCGACGTACTTGGTACCAGCTCTCTTCAAGAGTCTCAACGCAGTTGGGGCAACGTAGAATTGATTCACCTTGTACTTGTCAACAATTTCCCAGTATCTGGAATAGTTTGGATATGCGGGAGTACCTTCGAAGACCACGGTGGTGGCACCATTGAGAAGGGGACCGTAGACGACGTATGTGTGGCCTGTGATCCAACCAATGTCACCAGCCGTGAAGATCACGTCCTCTTCGTGGACATCGAAGGTGTACTTTGTACTCAAAAGAGCACCCAATAAATAACCAGCAGTGTTGTGCTGAACACCCTTGGGCTTACCGGTGGAGCCCGAGGTGTATAACAAGAACATGGGATCTTCAGCATTGACGGGAACAGGGGGGAAGTAGGTGCCGTACTTGGCCAATTCCTCGTGCCACCAGAGATCTCTCTTGGAGTCGAATGGGACGTGTTGGTTGCCGGTTCTCTTGAAAACAAGCACGTTTCTGACGTTTGGACAGTCCTTCAAGGCGTCGTCGACGATCTTCTTGGTTTCGATGGTCTTGCCACCTCTCTTGGACTCGTCGGCAGTGATGACGATTCTGCTGTCACCGTCAAGAATCCTGTCTTTGAGCGACGTGCTGGAGAAACCGGCAAACACCACCGAGTGGACGGCACCGATTCTAACGATGGCCAAGAGGGTGACCAATGCCTCGGGGATCATGGGCAAGTAGACGGCCACCGAGTCGCCCTTCTTGACTCCGAGCTTGGTCAACGCCTGCGCGAGCTTGGACACGTCCTTGAGCAACTCGCCGTAGGTGATGATTCTGCCCTCGTTGGCCTCGTCGGCCTCGTAGATGATGGCAGGCTTGTCGGGGTTCTTGAACGCCCATCTGTCCACTGCGTTGTAGGCTGCGTTCAATTCACCTCCCACGAACCATGCAGGCAAGTCGCCGTTCTTGAAGTCGTCCTTGGGGTCTGCTGGGAACCTGGCGCTGGTGTAGGGCTTGCTCCAGTCCAACAACTGGCCCTGGTCGCCAAAGAACTTGTTGGGGTTTTCCACCGACTCGTTGTAGAGACGCTGGTACTCGTCGAAACTGGCGAGGTTTGGTGCGGATGTGCTGCGGTCGAAAAAGCCTTGGGGTGGGTCCAATTGCTTCTCGTGGTCGAGGGTCAAAGTGTCAGGCATGGTGTAGTGAGGAATGAGGACACAACAGGGCGACCGGGGGGGGTTTATATACTGACGCCCACCCCCACATTTGCGGATTCTGGTGACCCCACAAGTGCGCGACTGCAGGCGAAACCGTTGGGCAGTGGTAGTGGGGGTGGCAGGCTAGCGGGAGGCTAGCGACGTCTCGTACTACTAGCGCCAGTGCTGGTGCCACCACCACCAGTGTTGCTACCACAATTGTCAGCAATATTAGTAGGTCTACCGTAGTACTCTTGCTGCCGCTACTACTTGTGCTACCGGTGCTTCTGCTGGTACTACTGCCACTACCTCCCGATCGGACTAGCGATCGGATATTAGATCAAAATGTTGGCAACCCCACTTCAGACGCCCAGAGTTTGGGTGGATGGCAAATCCGGGGTAGCGCGACATATACGGCGCGACATATACGAGATGCGCGACGAATCATGGTGGGGCCATTGGCAAGGTGAGTGGTGGTGATGTGAGTGGTGGTAGTGATGGAGCAATGGTGGGATACGTGTAATAAGTAGTAACGGCAATCGCGACAGCATGGGTAGTGTTGGCATATTGGCGGTGGCCTTGGTGGATGTATCAGTGTGTCTCCCCGTGGCTGCACCACCACATCCAACTCCGGCCTGCGGGTGCGCAGGCCCGCCATTCGGGGATTAGCAGCGGCACCACCGCTTTGGGACGGATGCTTCACCTTCCGTACCAGCAGTTCGGGCATTCGGAGCAGCTATTCCACTACTCCGAACTGGCCTCACAACCCACATAGGGGCTGAAGTGCCGATCGCTAGGCGAACTCCGACAATACAGTTAATTCCAGCAGACAATGGACCACCGGAGAATGGCACTAGGGGCCACCGGGATGGCCCACCATTACGTCTTCCCAGCCAGGCAGTTAGGAAAATACTCTATCAATAATACTTGGCGGTGTGTATCGGTATGGTCAACTCCGGCCAGTTTCGTCATCCCGAGAAGTTAAAATCCATAGCAAAAAATGGAGCATACTGGCAAATGGCACAATGGAAAAATGCTGAGACTACTGTGGAGAATTGCCCAGGGCCCAATTGGGCCTCGTTGCGCGGTAGCAGTCCAATCCATTCCAGTGGTGGCCATGGAGATGGTACCAGTGCACGTGCTCGCAGATGGTGGATTGGGAGGTTGCAGCCACTCGTGGTCATGAAACCTGTGGGCACGACTGGAAATGCACCGTGGGACTTCCCAATTTCTACAATTCAGGATTTAGTATGACCAAGCTGGAAAAGGCTCTGCCAATCTGGTTCTCGCTCAGACCAGGTTCATGACTATTTCAACTTCGTAACTGACATCCTCCGTAGTCCTACTGTGCGAGTTCAGCGTGGGCCCTTGCATTATAGTTCCGGTCTACAGTCGACCTTCTTAGTACCCATGTCTCATTCACCACACTCTTTTCCATCTTAACCTGCAATCTGTCAAAATAGCTTAAAAACCCCAGGCCCTGTACGGGCAGCCAGCTTTCGTGACTTGGGCTGGACTGCCTGATCAGGGAAATCTGCCGAAACGCTCATGGCGGATCAGTTTTTGATCCCTTGCAGCAGTCCTTCGCAGCGCTACCAGCCAAGCTTCGGCTTAGTGTTCTGAAGTGGATTCTTCTGCATTTAGTAGCAATTAATCGGGTAATATGGTGAAATCCCGCTACTACAAGAGACTAAACCAGACTGAGAATCTCATGTAGGAGTGTGAACGAAGTCATGTAGCGCAAGTTGAAGGTTGTACCCATTATAACATTTGAAATGCTGTTCAAGGTAGAAGTAGTAGCATAGAACCCGAATTGCTGTTCATCATCAATAGAGCATGTTCTTAAAGATGGAATTTATTCTCTTAAATACATGGATCCTGGATTATGGCCTTTCAGACTTTTCGGAGCCGTGAACCCCTTCCCATTTTGTCATTTCTTAGGTGGTTTTTCTTCGAGGCAGAAAGCCAGACAATCGCCCTTTCGAAACATATTCTCTGCAAACAAGTCTTTCGCTTACTCGTCCTGCTTCTTGTTATAGCGATCTTTGCATGAACTGTGTGACAATAATGTCCAACTTCAAGTAGTAGTTCCTCAATTTACATTATTTACAGTTACGCTAATCGTAGGATGTGTATTATACTTAGAATCAAAATCGCAAAGGTTACGGATCGACTTCATGATCGACACTTTAGAAATATAGAATATATGGGCATAAGTGACTTGATTAATTCGGGAAATGAACAATGATATCCAAGGTGATATGAAAGTTTCCAATTGGAAACGAGAGCAGAAAGAGAATAATAAACTAATTTGCTACTATACTCTGGTTCATAAACTCTCAGGCAACTCGAAAGAAATGCATGCCAATGTCACTTATTCTGAAACTCGGACTGTTGGTTTTACAAATCCATAGAAACCTGAAACCCCAACTCCCAGTTCTTCTGATAAGCCCTAGTTTCGCCAGTAGTCCAGACTTGCATACGATGACAAACGATTAGTTAATACATTACGTAACCAGGACAATTGTATTGATTCCTGGTGAAGTGACGTAAATATGACAGAACAGTGCAAGAATGCTGGCAAGGATCAACGCAGTTGGGTCATAAGTTTAGTCTTAACAAGGGATAGTGTTAACGGGAAGATTCAGTAATTTACAAAAACTGTTCTCTTCGAAGCCAGTTAGTATCTGTGCAAGAGCGAGTGAACATATCTGCAAAATTACGAATGGGACCAGTAATATTCATGGCTTAGAGGTGGGGGCACGCATTATTGTCACATGACTAATCACATGACTAACTTAGGGTCCTGAACCAACACTATTGAGCCATTGTAATTATCCACTTCGAATATCATGACACCCGACCCACTTTCATCCAGCTGGAGTCCATATGGCTCAAACCACACTGGTTAGGTATGGCTCGCGCTTGGCTCCTTCTCTCGCTCCTCCTACAACACTCTATAAACCAATTTTATTAAGTACTATATACGAAAGAAAGTCCAGAAATTATTAATCATACTATGTCGTAGGCCGTTGTTAAAATACAATTAATGCCAGACCACATGAGCGTGGTCTTTTAGCTAAGGAATGCAGCGTTGGGGGTAGTGGTGGGGGTAGCCAAGGGGGTGTCGTTAGGGGTGTTGTTGGTGCTGGTGGGTGGCTCGTTGATTCTGGTGAAGTCGATACTGTCCAAGATCTCTTTGGCGCCCTTGGCGATCAAGAGGTCGGCCAACTTGATACCAAGCGCATCTGCCTCTTCTTTTGTCTTGACCACACCCTCAACCTCGTCCTCCACGCTATTGGTGCCATCTGGACTCACGATGATGGCCTTGAAGTTTAACACCTGGGTAGCTTCGTCGTAGCTGGTTCCCACTCCGATTGGAACCGAGCAGCCTCCCTCCAAGTATCTCATCAACGAGCGTTCTGCGTGGCAGCGCAAGCTGGCAGGAATGTCCTCGATGCGTTCCAAGATCTTCTTCATTACCTTGTCGCCCTTGCGGATTTCGATTCCCAACGCTCCCTGGCCCACTGCGTAGTACATTTCTGGGGCGTCCAAGCGTTGGGTAATGCGATGGCCCATGTCAATACGGTCCAACCCTGCAGCTGCCAAAATTAGACAGGAAAACGGCGAGTCTGGTGCGTCCAACTTGCGAAGTCTCGTTTGCAAGTTACCTCTGACAGAATCGAATCTCAAGTGAGGGTAGCTCCTCAAGAGCTGCGATGAACGACGGATCGACGAGGTGCCGACCAACGAGCCCTCAGGCAACTCCGACAACTTGGTAATGGTCGAGCCTGCCTTCATCACCACGGCATCGCGCGGGTCGATCCGGTTGGTGATGCATCCCAACTCGAACTCGTCTGGCAAGTTGGTGGGCATATCCTTCAAAGCGTGCACGATCAAGTCCAACTTGGGGTACTGCTCCACGGCTTCCAAGAGCAAGATCTCGAGCTCTTTGGTCCACAACGCCTTGCCTCCAAACGAGTACAACGGCTTGGTCTGGACCTTGTCACCAAGGGTGCTCAACGCGAGAATGGAGCACTTGAGCTGGGGAAACTTGTCGAGGATCAACGCCTTGATCTTCTCGCTCTGGTATACGGCAAGAACGGACTTGCGGCCTCCGATCTGGATGTGGTTGTTGGGGATGTCAAGCGTGTCGTCGTGGGGCATGATCATGGGATGGACGGAAGGGGGACTTTAGGGCAGTTTGGGGTCAGTTTGGAGTCAGTTTGGGGCTGTTTGGGTCGGTTTTGGTGTGTGTATGTCGCAGTAGCTGCACGCTGTCCAGATGTCACTAGTCGTCGCCTTCCAATTGGGACTGGCGGACGTTCGATATATATAGTGTCTTGTGAAAACCATCACTTTTGATCGCAGAGAAAAGCCTGCACACACCGCGGGTTGTCAAGGTGCGGGTCGGGCGCCATTGTCCAATCACCGTTGCATAATATGTAATGGGACTGGTACGGGGCTACAGGTTGGGCAGCAGACAGGCAGCAGACAGGGAGCAGACAGGGAGCAGTCAGAGGCAGGTAGACGTCAGACAGTGAGGTGTCAGACACCAATTACTCAGCGTTCCAGGGAGTGAGCTCCATTGAACTCCTCTTCATTGGCGTGCTGGAACTGCTGCTCGCCCTTCGCTGCGCACCCCCGCCGCCCAAGACAGCCCGTTGGGGTTCCCAATCGGTTTCCAGTTAAAGGGGTGGCTTATCGTGCTAAGCCCTTGGATGGTGGTGGCCGAAACCCCGCGAAAACCATTCCCGAGGCTCGGAAATCTGGTTGGATGTTGCCAGGCGCACCGCACCGCACTGCTACTCACTACGGGGCCGTGGGGGGCCGTGGGGGACATGCTAGTAGTGATTCGAGCACCAGGAGCTCTTATTTCATCTATAAATCTAAGAATTGGCGGATATCCTCGTACAGCTCCAGAACGGGGCTGCTGGCCGTCGCAGGGTGGCTCTTATCAACCGCAATGTTCTCTCCAAGCCCCGAGACTGAAAAATTCGGGGGGTGGTGAAAATATCATGGTGCTCTAACCTTAATTTGCCCCGCCAGGGCCTAGAAGCTATGGTCAGAGTCGCCTGAAGGGAGATTGTAGACGTCTTCGCTGGTGTCGCTGTGGGTGTGGATGATGCTGCTGTCACTGTCGTCGCCTTGGATGGTTTCGTTGAAACTATCCATGCTGGCGCGATTGACCAAGAGCTCTTCCAATCGCTTGAGCCGCTCCAATATCTCCTCTTCATTGCCTTGCCAGCTGCGAGCACCTCCCTTGACAACCAAGGTGTTGCTCAGCCCGTTATCGGTGGTGTATTGACGTGTTTCACTGTTATTAGTCCGTACCTTCTCGAGAACCGTGTTGCTAGGCGGCTCTCCCATTGACACCGTGCTGACCTTGCTCCGTAACGTTCCCTTGGACCCACGAGCCATTTTCTTGGGTCTGGCAAACCCTCCATTTTCGATCTGGCTGTATCTTCGTCCATACAGATTGCCGTTGGTCAATTGCCGCAACACCGAGTTCTTGCGCGACCTCATTAGGAGAATACTGATGTCATCGTTTTCCTCGTCTTCAGCCATCAACACCTCCTCATCGACGACGTCGTCGATGCCCTCAATGACCCCAAATTCGTGTTGGTACGGTGAGTTGGTATTGTCCAACCGTTTATGCATGGTTTCCAAATTGATTAAGTCGGTGTCCTGGTAGAAGTCGTTGGTTTTTGTCAAAAACGTGTAGTTTTTCAACTCGTTCCCGAGATTGACCTTTTGCTGGTAGAGCCGGGCAAACACAATCTTCTCGTATACAAAAATCATTATGATGATGGGAAACTTGAATACGTTGAGAATCTCATACAACCTCATCAGCATGAAGTGCCTGGCAGTTTTAATGATGGACAGGTTCTTTCCTACCTGATGCTTTTTCTGTTCGTTCAACTGTGACACCTTGAAATATAATATTAAGTTCACCGTTTTGAAATAGTTGAACTCGTCGTGATTATTGTTATTGACCTTGGCAAATACCCCACTGAGCACAATCGCCAATATGGATCCTATAATAAACTGGATTAAAAATAAGTACCCCATGATAATAACCTTACCTAAGTTGTTATAGTTTTTCCAATTATTCCAGACGGCAGGCGTGAAACCGAAAAAGATCTTGACCATACTGAACAAAACATCCAATTTACTCATGTTATTCGAAAGAGTAAGAAAACTGAAGTAGAACCCACTGATCAAGGAGAAAAAAAGGCAAATGAGACCCATTAAGTTCCATGCCATTTTTTTGAAAGACACCATGATCATATTGAAAAATTGGTAGTTGTTGAACACAGACAAGGTTCTTGGCAACAAGATTATAGAAATCAAGCTGAAGGAGTCGGAGAAGTAGTTGGGATAAACAAACTTCATCACAAACGAAATGTTGATCAATATGATCAAAATAAAGTCCAAATAGTTCCAAATGATTTTCTTGAAGAGAATGAACTCGATGTTGAGGATCTTCAAGAGAAACTCGATGTTGAAGTTGAGGCCGAGAATCCAGAACAGGACCTCGATTATGCGTAAGAAGAGCACATGGCTGTATGGTTGTATGCTAGCTAGATGGGAGTATCCATCGTAGTCGTCGTCGTCTCGATCTCCTTGATCGATGTGGTCTTTGTTCAAAATGAGAATGAAGTAGAGTAACATGAAGAACAAGAGCTTGAGGTTTATCACCAACGACTGGTACTTGGGCACGATGTTCGATCTTTTTATGATGTTGTTGAAGGTGATTTTGTTGTATTTGTAGTTGATGATGTCGTGGTTCAACAACCCCAGCTCTTCCGATTCGTTCTGGAAGAACTGGACCCCGCTTTCGAACGACTTGAGGATGAGCTCTCCGTTGTAGAACTTGTCTAGAGCTCGAACGATAACTGGCTGCGACAAGAACTTTTTGGACTTGGAGAGCACGCTCAACTCCAAGGTGTTGAACAGGTACCGCAGGTCCTCGGCAAAGAGGTCGTTGTTCAAGGGAGCGATGAAGAGCAGGTTGATGCGGGTGAACGACTTGAATTCCTTGAGCAAGCGGATGGCCAACAACTCGCAGAGATTGGCCTTGGTGGTCAAGAGTTCGAACACGATAAGGTTGTTTTCCGACTGGATAAGGTACTCGTACCGCAAGAGCAAGAGAATGAAGAGGAGGCACTCCAGAGGCTCGTCCTCGGCTGTGTCGCCAGAGTATCTGGCTGTCCCTTTGGAGAACCCAGAATTGCTCTTCTGGGGCCCGAATTTGGGTGTCTGGTCGACTGCCAGTGGCACCGAAGGAAGCACACGGGCAATCCTGGCTGCCACTGCCTTTTTATCTGCCCATTTGGTGATCCGTTCCGTGATGGGTTTGACCAAGGTGCAATGGATCTCGGGGGTTTTGAGCTGGTCGTACTTGAGAGCCAACGTCACTCGCTTGTTGAGGAGCTTCTGGACCTGGAAGTACAAGTGCTTGAACTCGAGGTACTTGTACTTCTCCTTGGTGCCAGGGGTGGGAGCAGCCGTGCCAGGCTTTCTGGTGATGCTGAAGTCACGATGCCTCATGGAGATGGAAATGCAAGGATGGAGAGGGCTGGTGGAGATGTCGACACAGATGGTGCCACGAATACTGGAGGCCTTACGAAGAGCAACGAACGGGTAGTGTCATCTCTTTAGCTGGGCTACCCCATTATTTCTCCAGAAACGGTTTATCCTGCAAACTGCCTGTTTTCGCAGTTTGTAAACATGGCCTGGGGCTGCGACGTGCAGCTAGTGGCACACGAGCAACGACGTCACGGGAAACAGGTCTGGTGCCGAGGCTAGTGCGGGTCATCACGGGGTGTAGAAGGAAGTGTAGTAGCGTTGCGAAGTACTGGTGGGAAGAGCATTTTAGTGGTAGTGGTTGTGGTGGTGGTTGTGGTGGTGTTTTGCGGTTTGTATGTTATTGTAGGCCTATTCGCAGTTTGTTTGCCTGTGGGATACTCAGCGTTGCGAGCTCACGCCTTGTTTACGATGATAAAAACAGAACAGTTGCAGTACAAACGAGGGTGGTGGAGGGGCGGTGCGCTACATGGAAGGATTTAGCAGTGGGAGCAGCAAGAGCTGACTGGAGCTCCGTGGACTGTGTCTGGTGTGTAGTGTCTGTCTGAGTTTTCGCACTGGAACTGGCTGCGCAGTGTCGGGTTTGGGTGCAAGAAAGTGTCTGAAGCGAGATCTGGAAGGCAGCGCAAATTGGACTTATTGAATGGCCCTCTGGGATATACTTGCGTGTTTACTGGCTTTCTGGGAGAATTGGCACTGTATCTTATTGCATGGCAGTACTGAACAACTCGATCAAACTGATCGGTGCTGGAACAAATGGATTTTTTACTCGTGAGTGACAGGGAGGTTCATGGTATTCATTTTTGGATTCAGTTTTATCCAAAACATTGGGTGAACATCGGAAATATGTTCCAATTCGGATAACTCTGTTGTATCCCGAGTAACTTGGCCAGCATGGTCACATTAATCTAGACTATATTTTATGCAGTTCATTCTTCTGATGCAACATTGGGGAGTTCCAGTAGCACTGCCTATGAGAACCGAGGAGGCAGAAAATGGATATCCAGCCACCAGAAGATTGGTTCAACTATACGATTTCTTACAATTTGAGTCTTCCTTCCTACTGTATTCAAATGTAAGAAAGGCTACATGCAACAAGATTGGTTTACAGTATTTTGTTCTCCTTCCCAAATTTAGTTATCTCTTTCTATATGCCTTTACCTAACTAATAGTCTTGTTAATGAAATTATATGCCTTTCGACCATTTTCAAGTCCCAATATCTCCAAAAATTGTTCCTTGCTGAGCTCGACCAACTTCTCGATGCTTTGCACTTTTTGCACAATCAAATGGTAGTTTGCAGCGTTAATACCCGGGATGTTCTGTATAAAATCAATAGGATCATCGTTAAAAACCGGAGGACCTCCATCCTCAGTTACCACGGCTCTGTTTACACCCTTATCTAATGCCTCCCCCACATCTGGTTCTTCTTGATTAGCCTTCAACTGTACGAATATTTGTGCTGTTTCATATGGAGAAGAAGACCATATAATCTTCAATTTCGGGAACGAAAGAAGCAACAGAACTATCTTGGATTGTATATTTTGCCGGATCGATTGATCTGCAATGGGGTTGGTAGGATTAATCTTTTGAAATCTAGACTCGGAAAATGGCTCCAATGAAAACGATTTATTCTCATCAAATTCAATCAATAAAGTGGGCAACTCATAGTGACGAAACATTTGCTCACACTGCTGGTACAACCTACCACTCTTGAAACTGGAAACCAAATCGGGAATGGACTTTCTTTCAACACAGATTTTTGGGGACACAATGTAATCACCCACCGTAATCATACATGGAATCACTTTGATTCCTGAACGATACAATAAATTGGGCAAGGAAGATCTGAACTCTCTGACATCAACAATCACTCTCAATTCATCGTTTTCAGTTCTGAAATTGGCCCCTCCTGCGATTCTGGTGTTGAGTACCCTATTCTTGTTCAAGTGAAACTTATAATTGTCGTCTGCGGTTTCGAAATGTTTACTCAAACTAGCCTTTTCTCTGATTAATCTTGAAAATGATTCCTTTTCCTTCTTAATTCCTAGCAAATGTTTTTCTTCTTCAACCGAGGTGCCATAGTACATTAGATATGCCTTTGCTGGGTTGTCTTTGTTGATTTCCTGATATATCTCGACTCTTCTGGTAAACGACAAATTGGGCTCATACATCACAATATAAGAAGGTGATATTTCCTGTAAAAGTGCATCGTTGTTTCTTTCATTATAGCTCTGTATTATGATTTGATCTTCTTTGTTGACATGATCAAATTTTAGGTGAATTCCCCATTCTCCATTGTCTGCAAACTCCGGCATTAAAAAACTGTTAGCCATTTCTTCCAACTCATTTGGTGCAGTTACACGTTCATCATCAATTTCCTCCTCGTCTTCTGCTGCCTGTAAATTCTTTAAAATGGTAGCGTCAACCTCAGCGGCCTCTGTATTCTTCTCCGAATTAGACCCTGAATAGAGCTTAGAAACCC
This sequence comes from Suhomyces tanzawaensis NRRL Y-17324, assembly GCF_001661415.1. Lineage (NCBI taxonomy): Eukaryota > Fungi > Ascomycota > Pichiomycetes > Serinales > Debaryomycetaceae > Suhomyces > Suhomyces tanzawaensis. Next base: position 2,541,975 of record NW_017963636.1, read on the forward strand.
TTGCACTTGCTGAAGCTCCTCTGGCTCTTCTTCTTGAGCTGACAGGTTGCCCATTTCTAGTGAATGTCTTTGATGTGTGGAGTTCATCTGCCTCTGGAGTCTTGCTTCCTTCTTCGGGGGCTGCGTCCAACTCAGTGTTGATTTTTTTCACTAGTGAGCTAACTTCTTTCCACGCCAAGTATCCTTTCAATTTTTGAACCATGTATTTCCGTGAACTGAACCGTCTCTTTCCTGTCATGCGATTGACTTCTGCCTTCATATCTTTCAACAAATACCCTAGCTGTTCTACACTATGGGGATTGGAGCACATGATCAAAATAGGTCCTTGGTTCTTCACATTGGAAACTGCTTTCTCGTGGAGAATGTCATCTAAAAGTAGCCCAAGTTGCTCCCATTTGGGCAACTCTTCGAGAAGATACTCTTCCGTAACTTCGACATCTGCAGTTTCACTTGGGTTTTCTTGGTTATCTTCGACATCAATCACTTCTTGTCTTCTTTTCTCAACACTTATTTTGCCCAACGCTCTATCTCTAGAAAATGCAATGATTGTATTGGAGTCGTCTAAATTCAACCATGGACTCATGGATGCATTCATGCCACCCGAGCGAGCATGTCTGATATTCAGATCCACAATTCCTTGGACCATTTGGTAAAAGCTCACCGAATCCATGCTGACCAAATAATTCAACATATCTGTCAAAACCCCCAAATCATACACAAGCTGCCTAGAGGTGTATGTTAGTCTATGCCACTGACTATTGACCGACATTCGGATCCTTCTCACAAAATGTGGATCGTGAGCGTTTTCCATATCCCAGTACTCAGTAGCCAAGTCTGAGTTATGCCGTTTCAACTCCTGGAGACATGCCTGGATACAAGACAAGATGGCTGATTGAATCTTTGTCATTTTGTATGTGAATTTTGTATTAATTTCTGTGACTGACCTGCGCTTGAGGATTTCTTCTCGCACCCGGTTCAGGATGCCCTTGTCGATGTAATTCAAGCACTGACTGACCTCCAACCGGAAACGGGGCCAGAGAAACGCGTTGGGGACTCTGAGCATCTTGAGGGTTGTGGCCAAGGGGGTGAACCCTGTGATGGACTCTGGCTCGTCTGATATCGCCTTGACAAAGCCCCAGTCGTTGGTGTCTCTGTAAATGCTGATGACAAAGGCGTCGCTGGAGGTTTCCTTGATCCTTTCTGCGTGGAGCACGTAGAGCCCCGTAATGTCGTTTGGCGACAACAACCCCGAGAGCAAGTCCACCACCAACACACGTGCTGTGATCGATATGATGCCTCCCTTGAGGTAAGTGTCTTTACGCTTGCTGGAGGTGTTGTGAGACTCGCTGGAGATCTCCACGAATTGAGGCTCTTCTTCGTCGTCCATACTCTCGTCGAGCCAGTGCAATTCGACCAACGACTCTCTGATACGGCTAACCTCATCCTCTGTGATGTTGAGCACGAAGATAAGGCTCCTCTTCTCGATGGGAGCGCCATCTCCGTGCTGGAGAGTGACGCACGACGAGCTGAGGGCATGGAGAAGATTGGCACTGATGACGTCCCACCCGAGCCCTCGTCCTAGGATGAGCAACCCGTCCTTGGTGAGCATGTCCTCGATGATTTCCTGTTGGTACTTGAGGGGTAGCGTGCACGAGATGGTCCTTTCAGGGTAGACAGGAACGATTTCTGGCTGATGGAACTCCACACCAATTTCGCCTGACTGAATGGGAACCGTGATTGAAGCTTGCGACTGGACCGAAGCCAACGGCCTGGGGCCTTGGTCCTCGTCCTCGACAAACAACGACATATTAATGGTCTCAAGCAGTGATCTATGTGGTTAGTGCTAGACTCCATATCTCGCAACCGATTTCCATAGTGGCGCACGTGACCAGATATGGATCTTAGTCTCTGCGGCTAGCAACTGATCAACTGTCAGATTACTCTACGCCACCTCGTTAAAAGGTCATTTTTCCAACCACAGTACGCGTAACAGCTCAAGGAAGTGCCTCCAGCGGTCAAGAACAACAGAAAGTCCCAAAATTCCAAACTTCCAGACACTAATTTCTCATTGAGTCAGAACCCTCCTGCGCCAGCAAGTCGCCTGCACGTCAAACCGAGTCCATGGCCGAAGCCAGCAGAAACACGTTCAATTGCAAGGATGTGGGCAAGAAAGCACTCGAAAAGCCGGTGCTTTTCCACATCATACACGTCTCCAACATCTCCAAATCACGCTTGAACCAGCTCGATGAGTGGAAGGAGTTTGACAACCCCAACAACGTGGCAGTGGACCGTCTCACCAAATCCAGGAAAATCCGTACAGACAACTACATCATCCGCGAGGTCAATATGGAAGAAGATGCTCCTTCTGCTACTTCCAATCAGACGGGGTTTGACACTTACAAGTTGTTGTTACGAGACAGTGCCAACAACTACTGCTACGGCTACGAATTCAAGGGTCCTCTTCCATTTCTCAGAACTGGCAGTCTGGGAACTCCGCTTGGTGTTCCTTTGGGTGGGCGATTGGTGGTGAAAAAGGGCACATTGGTACAGAATGGTGTGCTACTTTTGACCAGACAAGGGTGCGACTATTTGGGTGTGGACTCCAACGATACCGAGCTAATCAACCAGTTGAATGATGGCGTTGTTCAGAAGTACATTGCTATGTTGGAAGCCGAATTGAAAGCCAGTTGAATGTGTGCCGAGAGTCAGCTGAACAGAACTCCATAAACCAAGGCCAAAAATTCAAATACTGAATATCAACTGGATGACAGTTAATTATAATTACTATCTTATGTATAGTTACTTCTTGGATACTTTTCAGCTAGAAGTGCAGGTTGAAGCTGATTTCAAATCGGCCCAAGTTGTTATGGCGGGTCATGGCGGCAAGCACGCTTTCAAGTTATTGGGATTACTTTGAGGTGCGAAGCACAGCTTAAGGGACTCTCGAAGTGTGGTGCACACTTACGAGTTAATGGGATTCTCATTGAGGGTGTAACATTATTGAATCCAGTGCTACACTTGAGTCTACTCATCCTCCATGTTAAGGTTATTTGCTATTATGTGTATTATTACAGTAGGTATTGACCGTGGATCATCTGATAGAAGCAGAAGCATGGATTCTCTAACAAGACATCCAAGATATCCGAGGTTTCAACGACCGAATGCTCTTAAAGCTTCCACTTCTGTACTAGTTATTCATTCAACAACAAGTCCCACAATCCAGTCTCCTGCTTGAAATTGTGGTAAACAATACTGACTAAGTAGTAGTTTTGCCTTATGTCACTCAAAAACTTGAAGGATTCTTCGTCTTTCTTGAAGCACTTAGACCAGTCCAGCCACAAATTGAACGCCTCCTCATTCCACACTTTGAAAGAGTCGAAGTCAATCACAGTGGGCTGTAATACCTCCTTCAGTGGGAAGACACCCCAAGTTATGGCACTTCTGCTTATATGAGGGTTTGCTGGATCGATGCGGAGATTCGACTCGATGTTTCCCGTAGCATCACCCAAGTAGTAGGTGATAGTTTTCTCTTCAATGTGGTTTGCTAATTTAGGAAGTAATTTTGTTTCCCATTCTTCCTTGGGAATGAAAATTTCTATGAATGATTTTTGATAAACAAAACCGTTGGTAGGACCCCATCCAAAGATCTTGTCAGACGAGGGGCACCCATTAACGGAAGGCTGGGAAGACAACGAAAACCAGCCCCTTTCATTTAATTGTAAGAGTTCCTCCTGGATCAAAGCGGTCTCAGATGACAAACCAGTGTCGACCCATGGTAACACATCGATTTTTCCAAGTAAATAGTTGACGAAAATCTTGGACAAATCCTTTTTGGAGGTGGGACTGCCCCAGTTTCTGATGGCCTCTTGTGGAGATGAGATCTTTAAGTTTGGACCGTAAGCATCAAAATCACCATATGCGGGAGAGGTAGAGTCACCGTATCTACCGTTGGTGAATTCGTCCCAAGTGGCGTCCTTGCCCAATGCACCTTTACCCCTACTGATGTCAACCAATAGCTTTTTGTCGTTTAACAATGCCTTGCTGACGAGAGATCTTTGTGCGTTGACCACTTCGTTATCGTTAACTATCGAAGATTGTCTTCTCTTGGGCCCTTGGATCACCGCAATGTCATTTTCTTCATCGTCAGAGGCAATGGCGTCTTCTAAGTTCATACCCGAGGATGGGGCCTCCATTATAGGTCTCAAGATGGATGATTTTTGTAGTATAGATGCAACAGCCTTTTCCAAGTTCAAACAGTAGAAATGGTACCCCTGGATTCTTCCATCGGTTTTCGAGTCGATTTCGTCGATCAATTCGGTGACAATATCAATGCCGATGCTTTTGATCAAGTCGTCGTTGTGGATCGACGACTTGAGTCTGTCCTCGACAGCCTTGGGGATGGAGGCATGTGACAATTTGGAGGCTCTTTGGAACACCAGGTAAGTGGTGATAGGCATCAACCCTGGGATCAAGGTGATATCTTTCAACTGGGGGTATGATCTGAGAAGCTGTTCGTACTGCAAGAACTTGGCTCCGTCGAAGAACAACTGGGAAATGATGTAGTCGGCACCTGCCTCAACCTTTTCGATCAAGTAGGGAATATCTCTGGTTGGACTCTGCTCTGGTTGGCCAGAACCAGATCCGTCCACATGTCCTTCCGGGTAGCCTGCCACTCCGATACAAAAATAGTCCCCGTAGTGGGACTTGATGTATCTCACCAAGTCCACAGCACTGTTAAAGTCGCAGTTGGGGGTCCAGTACTCCTGGGTTCTGGGAGGGTCTCCTCTGAGGGCCAAGATGTTTCTGATGCCTGCCTGCTTGGCTTTGGCAAGTGCTTGGTCGATGATCTCGCGATTGGTGTTGGTGCATGTCAAATGCAACACTGTAGTGAGTCCAAGGTGGTTCTGGCAGGTGGACGCCAAGTCCAACGACTTCTCGCTGGTCGATCCTCCAGCTCCCCACGTCACGGTGATGAAGAGCGGATTCAAGGCCAGCATCCGGTTCAATCTGGATAAGAGGTTACGGAAGCCTGCATCTGTTTTGGGAGGAAAGAACTCGAAGGAGATGAACTTCTGGCCTGGCTGGAGAGCTGCAATTCTTTCCTTGACGGTGGCCATGTTGGTGGTGGATAAAAAGTAGTTGGAGTTGGAGGCCAAATTTTGGAGATATAGATGGTGTGTAATCACGTGCCGCGCAGATCGTTGACTCGGACCCAATGATCCCCGTTAAGTGCGACGTTACAGGGAAGGTGCGAATGGCTGAGACCTAGCAGTGGATAAGTCCTGGACTATCTATTGCCACCACCAGCTCCTCATGGTTTTTCATTCAGAGTCCTAAGCTGGCTATCCATTGAAATGGAATGTTGCTATTAGTGGTAGTAAAATGTTTGCAGAGTACGCTAGTAAGGATGTCGTCCCCAGTGGTGGCCTCCACGGTTGTTCTAATATTCAATGTTATTACTATACAGCACTGTACTCGCCTCGATTGCCGTTGCCAGTGACCTTTTCCACGATTTCGCGTACAAACGCAGGTAAGCCGCGGAGAAGGTCGACAAAGTTCTCCAACACCTCCTTGAGCGCCGTCTGGAAGTCGATGGAGTTGCCCTTGTTGTACTGGAACCACGCACCCCCCACTATGTAGATGCTCAAGAACAACACCATAAAGATGAAGATCCAGGTGAACCAGCCCCACGACTCGCCGTTATCGTTGGGACGCGTGGACGGCTTGTCCTTGTGCTTGTTGTCGGTAATGCACGCGGCCTTGGTTTTGACCGACACTTGGAGCACATCGCCATCCCACTTGTCCAACTGGAACACGTCCAACGCGTCCTTGTCACCAGAGCCAGGGCAGGTGAAGGTGATTTCCGCATCCACCAAGTTCTCGCCCCAGTTGGCGTTCTTGTACCGGATCACTATGCCCTGGCTATTGTCCTTATCGAACGGCTCGTACGCCTTCTGGAGGTTGGAGTTGAACCCAATCACCTCCGACACAACCTCCTGCTTGTCCACGCTGATGGTGGTGATGCCACAAATGTCTGAGTTGCGTGGGCACTTGTCGACGCCTTCGTTGATGGTGTCACACACTCCGAAGTACCAGGTGTTGTTGGTGTGGGATGGAGGAGTATCTTTCAACACGGAAAGCGAGTGAATACCCTTGAAGGATTCGAAGTTGTATGCAGACAACTCTTTGGCGCCACAGTCGATGGCTGTGGTGCTTGCCAACAACGCCAATGCGCTGACAACTAACTTGAACATGATAGCGGGTATAGATTCAGCGGCAAACTTTTTGGCTGCTGTTGGAGCATATGCAAATGCGACACTGAGGGTGACGACATTGGGCCGCGCACGACCAAATAGTTCTATTACACTTAAGAGCAGTTATGGAAGTAGGAGCATGAATATCCAGCTCTATTCAACGACGTGGAGGAGTCGTTCCCATTAGGAAATAGAGCAAATAAAAGCGTATCAAATAATTATGCATTATTATAATCATGCTTGATATATCTGATCAATGAGGCGGACCTGTTACACCATAAATGATATTCATGAAGCTGATAATTTGCTGGCGCAACACTACCCATTGAAAATAATAATCTTGCACCTTGGTGAATTACGCCAGTTATTATGTAAACCTGTTGTAGGTAGTCCCTAACGGCCCAGCTGTCTCCCGTCAGTCCCGAGATTATTGAAAGAAATTCAGACAACGCAATAACTAGCTGATATTAGCAAATTACCTCCAGGGAAGTCTGCTTAAAACGAAACTATCTCCAGCCACAGATACTGTGGTTCGGTGTGCTCAAATCCACTCAATAGTATACTAAAGATTGTTCTCTTGACCAATATATCCAGTTCTAGAAGCGTACTGCACACAATCTCAACTCCGCGTGCCGGGTACCACGTGACTAGATCGCGGGGCCGAGGTTGCACATGCTATAACCTGCTCCGCTTCTCCACAACCGGCAATTATCCACCACTCTCTTCCTCGCCATGGTTAAAGTTACTGTCTGCGGTGCCGCTGGTGGCATTGGCCAACCCTTGTCTTTATTGTTGAAATTGAACCCCCAAGTCTCCGAGTTGGCCCTCTTTGATATTGTCAACGCCAAAGGAGTGGCTGCTGACTTGTCCCATATTTGCACTCCTGCCGTCGTCAACGGATATCAACCCGCAAACAAAGAAGACAAGACTGCCATCGTCGATGCCTTGAAGGGCTCCGACTTGGTGGTCATTCCTGCTGGTGTTCCTCGTAAGCCAGGCATGACTCGTGCTGACTTGTTCAACATCAATGCCTCTATCATCAGGGACTTGGTGGCAAACATCGGCAGAACTGCCCCAAACGCTGCTATTTTGATTATATCCAACCCTGTGAACGCCACTGTGCCCATTGCCGCTGAAGTTTTGAAGAAATTGGGCGTATTCAACCCCCGTAAGTTGTTTGGAGTCACCACCTTGGACTCCGTAAGAGCCGAGACCTTCTTGGGTGAGCTCATTGACGTGGCTCCTACCTCATTGAAGGGCAAGATCTCAGTCATCGGAGGCCACTCAGGCGACACCATCGTCCCTTTGATCAACGTCAACAGCGACATTGCCTCCAAGGTCAACAAGTTGAGCAAGTCGCAGTACGAAAAGTTCATCAACAGAGTCCAGTTCGGTGGTGACGAGGTGGTCAAAGCAAAGAATGGTGCAGGCTCAGCAACTTTGTCTATGGCCTACGCTGGCTACAGATTTGCCGAAGGTGTTTTGGACTCGTTGGCTGGCAAGCCCACCTCCACTACCACTGTTCCCGATTCTTCCTACATCTACTTGCCTGGTGTCCCAGGCGGTAAGGAATTGGCCAGCAAGTCCTTGAAAAACGTCGATTTCTTTTCCGTTCCAGTCGTGTTGGAAAACGGCCAGATCAAGTCTTTCATCAACCCTTTCGAGTCTTTGAAAGTGACTGACGACGAGAAAAAGTTGGTTGAGACTGCTTTGGGTGGTTTGGAAAGCTCCATCAAGCAAGGGTCTTCCTTCGTCCAAGGATCCAAATTGTAAGTGATTTAGAATAGTATACGATCGTTTATTTATTAGAACAATTTACTGTATGATTTCTGTCCAAATCCAAATATGTGTCATTTCCTGGAAAATTCATGTGATGCTGATAACCGAAAATGTGGGGTATGATAAGGAATGTCAAAAAATTGATCTAGCCGAGGATCGAACTCGGGGCCTTTTCGGAACTTACTGTGATATTCACTTGTAAACGAAACGTGATAGCCGCTACACCACTAAACCAAAGGTCGTAGAAGCACAAAAATCGGGGTTTTACATAGCAGCTTCTTTCCAGAAATTCAGAAGTGCTTCTGGCACCCTGTTAGCTAATAGGCAATTCATCTAGTGTTCATTTTTTCCCTAGAAAGACTTCTTGCCGATTTTTCCTTTTGAAACGTGTATTTTGCTAACTAATCATAAGAATAAATAAGAAACGAATATGAATTGCATTTTCGAAAGAAAAAATCGTCTTATCTCTATACAATTACTCTGTTGAGTAATTATGACAGCGATATACTTTTGAACTTGATACTTGTTGCGCTTCAAGTTACAGAATTAAAGAATAAATATGCCCCATTACCATTAGCGCCTCCTCGAGCTCTAACTATGTTCATAAATTGCACTTAGCTGCTAGTTCTTTTGTGCAAGGCTTTCAGTAGTTGCCAGAATTTTCGATAGAAACGAGAATACTCCAATATACAAAAGAATCCTTTCTGCTATCAATATATATTATTATATTCTCCGTTCTTATATGTGGAATGCTCTGGTATTCCCATCATGGCTGGTGTTCCTTTATGTTTCCGCTGAGGTACTAATAGTCGCTAGTATAGCCACATTACATACTCGTGTTTGACAAATAAACCCAGCTTCTTCTTTAGTAGACGCTGGCTCCTTTTATACTTCGTCCTATCAAGTGCATAATCAAGTCGTAGGGAAGTAGAGTATGATAGTCTCGAGATAGGTCTGATAGCAGGCTTTTGAATTATTCACGCTCTCTCCATCTCCTTGGGAAGAATTGATATCAATCCAAAATAACCAAATACCATTAGATATCCTATCAAACTGCACAAACAGTTTGCGTTGAAACACGGTAACCGCTTCCTCGGAAATCTGGAAAAGCTTAACTGAGGCAAACAAAATGGCTTAAAATGATGATTTAAACGTGCTTATAGTAACCTGTGAGATTTTACTATTCACCATTTTTGTGACAAGTTTTAAAAAATAAAATAAAAACTGTTTTTCTCCCCAAAGTAATTAAGAACTAGCTTAAATACATTACAATTATCCATTTATACACATTGGCTTCCACGGATAGGCTAAAAAGAGAAATTTAGCTTTATTTTAGACAGCGTAATAAACGGGCTCTGTTTTCTTCCAACAAGTAGCCTGCGTAGCGTAATGGTTAACGCGTTTGACTTCTAATCAAAAGATTCCGGGTTCGACTCCCGGCGTGGGTTCGATTTGCGGTTTTAGCTCAGTTGGGAGAGCGTCAGACTGAAGAGATTCAGTCACAGTTAATCTGAAGGTCCTGTGTTCGATCCACAGAAATCGCATATTTTTTGATAAATTTTTAGCCAGATTTATTACTTTATATTGTTGCTATTGTGTAAATTAATTTGCGTACAAAGTGTTCAGAAAACAGGTATTAATCATTAAATTATATCTCAATATACTTGGAGGCAGAAACCAAACCTCTATCTCTATTGGCCCAGCTTACATAAACTGGACTGTAGTGCACCAACTCTTCGAGTGCTGGAACATGGCTGGCGGCCTTACCATCGATAACGAGAGGGTTAAGGTCTGCCCAGAAACATTCAGTTTGTATTCCCAACTTAAGGATAAGCTCAGAATCGAACTCATTGGAACCAGTGGCCACCAAGTCAGGCAACCATTGGAAACCAAGGTGGTAGTCCTTATCCCAGTCAAGCTTGTTCAAATTAAGGGCATTGATACCATCATGGAGCCTGTAAACGTAGTTTCCGTCTTTGTCCACGGAGAACCCTTCAGGAATAGCAAGAGTGTCAGCATGCTTCTCGGTTCCGTTGCCTTGCTTCTTATCGTTGTACCAGATAAAAGTTTTAACTGGAGCATCAGTATTGATCAGACTGGCGAAAATACTATTTGATTCACTGAAGTTGAATCTCAAGTTGCACATTCTGTTCTTTGGCACATGGATCTTAATTTCAGCAGACAATAATCCAAATGGGTAGTCATTATTAGCAGTGGAATTTTTAACAACGTGGATATCGATGAGGTCCGTAGTAAAGTTATGTTTTTCGCCAAAAGCTGGAGCTAAATCACTCTTGTATGAGCACTCCTCCAACCCATCACCGACGTCAGAGCATGAAACGGTTTGTCCAGAATTTTTAACCGATGGAATATCATTCAAGACAGCCCTCATAGGACTGTCAATCCTTCCAAGAACCTTGACATGAGACTGAGTGGAACTATTCAAATCAACAGTTTGAATGAATCTTAACTTCAATGGGTTATTGATATCAAAAGCATCGGAGTTTTGAACCAACAATGCACCTGTGACACTGAAGACCAACAAAAGGGCTATGATAATTCTGTTAAATTTAAATATGAATGGCAAAAATGGAATACTCCATATGATGACAAATAATTGGAGGAACAGGTAGATGAGTTTTTCAGCCTTCAAAGACTCCTGAATAGATTTGTTGAGGCCATCCAAGATTAAATAACCAGAGTTATAGATGATCAAGGAGGACAATGGGACAATAAAAAGAAATTGAATCGACCAGTCATAGCTGCGGAATTTGGACTCAGGCAAAGGATGCTCAAAAGACAAAGATGAAGTATCATCGTTGCCAATAGAAGTGTCCAATTCGTCATTAGACTCGCCTTCTTGTGTGCCGTAGGTTCTTTGACCATCCAATAAAGGTTGAGAACTCTCGTCATCCTTGCTCACATCATGCTTGCCTTGCTTGAAGCTCCAACCGATCAAACCGAGTAAAGAACCAATTGATTGCAAAACGAATAAAATAGTGACTGGGAGTTCACCAGTGTGATCGTCACCAATACGATTAGTGGAAAGTTTGTAAGTTGAGTATATCAATGCCAACCAAGTAAGGATTGAAATTTCGATGTTAACAATTAACTTTTCGTCGTGGTTGATGACATTGTAGCTCTTAAATACCCAGTTAATTCCGTTGAGGATCACATAATTCACCAATAAGAACACAGCCAACGAGGTAAAAACCAACAATACGACAGATGAATTTGCTATGAACGGATTTTGGGAGACCACGGCAACGTCAACGAAGATATCCAATGCTAAGATTGACAAAACAAACGAAAGTGGGAACTTGAGTACATTGACGAAGCTGAGATTCCAGTTGTGTTTGTACTGGAAAATAACAACCAAAAATGGGATGCTAATTAACGGAACAAGTACCAAGAGAATGGTATTGACAAGCACAATCTTTGAGGTGGAGAAGGCAACGAAATGGTTGAAGAAAGAGAAATAAAGGGCAAAGTCGTTGGATTCTTCCGGAGCTTCAACGTCGAGATCGATTTCAGTCTGTAAGCCTTCCGTGAAGTCCAATGCAATCGACAACATATGCCACAAAGACTTGATACCTGTGTGTCTGATATCGTCCCGGGTGGTGTGGTAGATGTCTCTGGGCTTATAGAAGGCCACATCAAGGCCTCTAATGCCCCCGTTTTCCTTGTAGATTTTGAAGTCTGTTTCGCTGTGGATCAAGCCATTGTCAAAGCCCTGCTGGAAAATCGAGTTCCCGTATGGATATCTGACCTTCTTGAAGTGGTTGACGATACCATAGTCAGTGCCTCTGAACAAGAACGCCTTTCCGCCAGCACCAGTGCCCTCGAGATTCAAGAAATAGGCAATGTCTTTGAAAAAGGGGTGGTTCAAGAAGCTGGAGGCACCGTAGAGGCCGAATTCCTCGTCGTTGTTGAAGTTCAACACAATAGTCCGAAGCGGTTGCTTGGTGCTGTGATGGGTGTAGTAGTGGAGCAAGCCCAACATGGACGCCACACCGACTCCGTCGTCGGTGATTCCGAAGCTGGTGGGCACAGAGTCGTAGTGGGAGCTCAACAACAATGCAGGCAACGAGGGGTCGGTTCCGTTGATTCTCACTACCAAGTTGTTGCTTTCGTAGTAGTGCACCACATTGGACCCTGCTGGAAACCGATACAAGATGTTGTTGGTGTAGTTCAAGTCATTGTCGTATTCAGCGTACTTCTTGCTAGCAATGGCCTCCTTGATAGACGACTCAAGGCTGTCATGGACAAAGTCGTTGCTAGGCGAACCATAGGGGTGTTGGTAGCGTCCAATGACTTGAAGAGCCTTCCAGGCGTACTCCAAGGACTCTTGCTCTAGCCCATTGGTAGGAAGCGGCACTGAAGACTCCAAGTCATTATCGTAGTGGGAGGTGAGGAATGTGAACAAGAAGGTGAGAAGGATAAAGAAGGTGAGGGACGTTTTGCGGTAGCCAAAGGTGCTTCTAACCAACTTTACGAAGGGGTTGGTGCGACTCTGCGAGCTGCGCAACGAGCTGCTTTCGTCACGAGAAGCTTCGGCCATGGTGGTGGATGTTGTGGAGACGAAGCGGCTGGCGATATTGATAGGGACCAGCCAGCAATCTATGGCACGTGCTCAATCACGTGCTTGCATGTGCGCGATCACAGGGAACGCATGCTGGCATGGTAGATTCCTAACGAATGGGTTAGAACTGCTTGCCTGTATTTACTGCTTATTATCCCGTTAGACTTATTAAGTCGAAAACCTATGTCTCGTAGACCAAGAGACATTAGATTTGCTAGAATAGACAGTTTATCGGTAGAGAATATCGCTGCGATGAGATGTGCACCTGAAAGAAATAAACCATGGAAGTACAGTACTCGCCTGTACTTTGTATACGAGCGCCTCTAGCTCTGAGAATGGGGCCGGTGGGCAGTGGCTGTTTTAGCATCAATATTTAATATACTGAGCAACCGCTAAATAGTATTTTTGGCTAATTTTAACGTAGTTCCAATCCAGTGTCCCTTGGGTCTGCGGCTAGTTGTTTACCAATTGTCAGTACCACAATATTGCACTTTTTGTAGAATGTCAAACAACCACTTTTTTAGCTTGCCATGGGTGGCCCATTTTGGCATGTGTGCTTTTAGCAGAGCCTTGTGCGAAGTAGGTCCAAGACAAGAATTATCGGGTTTGTTATTAAAGACCATTTAGTTTACTGTTCAGTAGGCTTGAAGCACCGAAACTCACCAAAGAATTCGGTCCTACAGTGAAATTTCCAGTCTGATTTTCCACGTTTTACCCCAATATTTGTGGGTTCCTGAAGTTAAGTCGTGTCCACCCTATTGTAGTAGCATTTTGCCAAGTGCCCCAAAGACTTTTAGAGATATTCTGAAAACATTATACGCAAGCTGAGTAAATCAGCATTCACAGATGCACTGAATCTCTAATCCATTCCAACGATTGCTGGCGCAGCTAGCCAATTTTGAAATTTCCAATGAAAACTACCTGGCCCATTGCCACCATCGGTCACGTGAAGCATCACGTGGTTGTCACCCCAACAGTGCCCAGTTTTCACTCCAACCCACGATCTCCACCACCAACCACCCACCCATGCCTGAATTTGCTCCCTTAAAGAACGATTTGATCCTCAGAGCCGCCAGGGGCGAGAAGGTCGAGAGACCCCCCATCTGGATTATGGTACGTCCTTTCAGCTCGCTGCTCCATCGCCCTCAATACTAACCGCCAGAGACAAGCAGGCCGTTACTTGCCTGAATACCACGAAGTCAAGGGAAAGCGTGACTTCTTTGAGACCTGTAGAGACGCTGAAATTGCCTCGACCATCACCATCCAGCCAGTGGACCACTACGACGGTTTGATCGACGCTGCTATCATCTTCAGTGATATCTTGGTGATTCCGCAAGCCATGGGGTTTGAGATCGAGATGGTGGAAGGCAAGGGTCCTGTGTTCGTGGACCCATTGAGATCGCCTAAGGACTTGGCCAGGGTCAACTTGAAGCCAGACATCTTGAAGAGCTTGGACTGGGCGTTCAAGTCCATCACCTTGACCAGAACCAAGTTGAACGGTAGGGTGCCTTTGTTGGGATTCGTGGGTGCTCCATGGACTTTGTTAGTGTACATGACCGAGGGACAAGGGTCTAAGATGTTCAGATTCGCCAAGGAGTGGATCTACGACCACACCGAGGAAACCCACACGTTGTTGCAAGCCACCACCGACGCCTGTGTCGAGTTCTTGGCCCAACAAGTGGTTGCTGGGGCCCAGATGTTGCAAGTTTTCGAATCATGGGCCGGGGAATTGGGTCCTAACGAGTTCAACGAGTTCTGTTTACCATACTTGAAGCAAATTGCTGCTAAGTTGCCTCCTAGATTGAAGGAGTTGGGTGTCCAAGAACAGATTCCCTTGACTGTTTTCGCCAAGGGTGCTTGGTACGCTTTGGACGACTTGTGTGAAGCTGGGTATGACACTGTGTCCTTGGACTGGTTGTACAAGCCAGAAGACGCTGTCAAGGTTGTCAATGGTAGAAGAATCACCTTGCAAGGTAACCTCGACCCAGGTACTATCTATGGATCCGACGAAGTGATTTCCCAAAAGGTTGAGGCCATGATCAAGGGCTTTGGTGGTGGCAAGCAAAACTACATCATCAACTTTGGTCACGGAACCCACCCATTCATGAAGCCCGAGAAGATCGAACATTTCTTGAAGGAGTGTCATAGATTCGGTAAGCAGTAATGCTCGTGTATATATGAATAATGTAGGCGCCAAAATAGTGTTGCATATGCTACATAGCCAGACCTGTATTGACGATATAACTGATTATTATTAGTAGCTCTTGTAGGGGCCTGCCGGTATCACTGGACAATTGAAGAGAATATATTACTAGGTGTTGCTATTGAGCAATTGTAATGGGAAAATTTCTTGGTGGCCCTAATTTGCTACTCTTCAAAAATCCGATATGATGAATCGTACAGGAGAGACTTGAAATATTAGCTCTTCGTTAGCGGAGAGTTGGCAAAGTAAATTCTTGATCCTTCCTCTCTGGAGCAAAATGAACTAAGCTCGGATAAATATTTAAAAGTACGAGCTAACAATTAATTAACCAACAACTGGTGAGCGAATTCTAAGGTGGTTGCTTCAATTCTGTGTATAGCTGGAAACAAGTATTGTCACCAATGAGCTACCTCAGCATTCTTGTAAGTAGTCTTTAACATAATTAGCAAGAAATACACTCTCTATGAGCTTTGCAAACAATAAATACTCCTAGGACTAAGGGTATTCCAAAAAATCTGGAACTTTGTCAACTTTTAATTATTTATTCTCGGATTTATCACGATTGACTACCTACTGTTCATTCTAATTCACTCATTTATTTTCACCGACATTATGCCATTTCTATACCTTTTTCACATAATTACACAAATGAGACACTGACACTCAGCAGTATTAATTCAAATTGGCCAGCAGCATTTCAGGAAGGGGAGTCTAAAGCCAGTCTAAACACACTCCAATGACTCAAATTGGGCACTTACCACTATTTTTGGAACCCTGTGCTGTGACTATTCGGTTGCGAAAAGCCGCAATGTGCAATGAAGCGAGCTAAGTCCTGACTCATACCTGGAACTAGCATCGACCACTAGGAACGAGTCCTGAGGTCATCTTGGATAGTTCTATTACTGCCGTCAACCCCATTTTCTCCACAATCATCGCCACTTTCATCAATTTCGCAGTAATTGCTTCTGCTAGTTCCATTGCTAATACACGATCAAACACCTCCAGTAGTCCTTGTCTGAATCCATCATGCAACCAACAAGCCCATTGCCGTGCCCATGACACGATATGCACCCGTGGCCAGCTTTCGAGGTCCGCCTACGTCTTCCATCATGACTCATAGTGCTTATGGTGCATTCGCAGTCGGTGCAGATTTCAACACCAGATCCTCCATATAAGCCTATATAACTGTCACTCATCACCACTCCTGCTCCTCCACATCCACCATGTCGTACGACAAAGAAGACTTGTACATATACACCCTCCACGACAAGGTCAAGAGCACACTCGAGTTGTTGTACTTCGACT
Organism: Suhomyces tanzawaensis NRRL Y-17324; assembly: GCF_001661415.1. NCBI lineage: Eukaryota > Fungi > Ascomycota > Pichiomycetes > Serinales > Debaryomycetaceae > Suhomyces > Suhomyces tanzawaensis. The sequence goes on from NW_017963636.1 coordinate 2,558,098, forward strand.
CGCTCACTCAGGAAGAAGTGCCTGTTGCCACCGAGTTGTCAGCGGCAAACTTGGCCACCAACAATAATGGTGAAACCAAGGTAGACGCCTCCAAGAGCGAGGACTCGTCGTACTACAAGTCCGACTGGTATCGTTTCAACTTGAAGCGCTCGCTCAATGGGTTGCCCTCATTGTCGGAAGAAGCGTTCGAGCAGTTGTTGGAGAGCCAGTCCATCGAGAGTTTGTCAGGATCAGACACCGAAGAAGAGGACGAAGAAGATGTCGATGTCCAGAACCGCAAGTTGGAGTCACTCATAAAGAAGCTCGAGTTGGAAAAGGCCTCGGATGCAGAGGATGACTTGAAGACGGTGAGCCATCTCAATGCTCGTTCTCCGTTCATCTTCTACAAGTCGTCGTTACTCCCAGAAAACAAGGCCTTTGGCTCCTATAAAGGCTTGTATTCAGAGGAGCAGCTCTTGGGCTCTCCGTTGGAGACGCTCAAGTCCTTTTCCACCGAATCAAGAGCTTCCAAGTCAGCATTGTTCATGATCGGTGGTGGCCACTTTGCTGGTGCCATCGTATCCCACATCCCCAAGAATACCAGAGGTAACGCCACCAACATGAAGGAAAACAGACAGGAACAAGCTGTCAATGTGATAGTGTCCAAAACCTTCCACAGATACACCACCAGAAGAAAGCAGGGTGGGTCACAAAGTGCCAGCGACAATGCCCGAGGAAAAGCCAATTCGGCTGGTTCTAGTATCAGACGTTACAACGAACAGGCGTTGATCAAAGAAGTGCGTGAGTTATTACAGGAATGGAACGGACATTTGAAGGAATGTGCATCCATTTTTATCAGGGCCAATGGTGCTAGCAATAGAAAGATCTTGGTAGGCTATGAAGGTTGTGTGCTCACTAACGACGATAAGAGAATCAAAACCTTCCCTTTTTCAACTAAAAGAGCTACCACCTCTGAGTTGAAGAGAGCGTGGGTGGAATTGTCGTACTTGAAAGTAATGGATTTACCAAAGGTGAACGAAAAGGCCAAGAAGAAGTTGGAGAAGGTTGAGGTCAAAGAGGAAGCTCAGAAGCCAGTGGAGAGAGATCCACAGGAAGTCGCAAACGAACAGCACTCACAGGAATTGACATCCTTGCTCAAGAAACAAAAAGCACCAAAATTAATGACATACATCAAACAGAGCAAGATAGACGTGGATCAGTTCAGGCTCACTCCTGCATCGAAATACGTTAACTATCCAACCTTATTACACTACTCTTCAGCCCATAACTTGGATCATATGGTTTTGGTCTTGATGAATAACTTGAAGGCTGATCCAGCAATTCAAAATCAGTTTGGAAGAACGCCTTATGAAGTCACTAGTGATCGAGATACTAAACACTCTTTTCAAATTGCAAGATACAAGTTGGGCGAGAGCCACTGTGATTGGAGCAAGACCAAGATCGGCCCAGCAAAATCCAAAGATCAATTTATCAAAGAAGAGGAAGAAGAAAAGGAAAGAATAAAGCAAGAAAAGCAAAAACTGATTCAAGAAGAATTGAACAAGAAGACAGAGATGGAGCTCAGGAAGCCCAAGATTTCTTCTAGCGGATCCTTGAATGGCGGCCCATCAATTGCCAGTATCAACGAGTTGAGTGGATTGTCTGACCAGCAAAAGATGAGATTGATGAGGGAACAACGAGCCCGTGCCGCCGAAGCACGCTTTAAAGGCATGCAAGGGAAGTGAATATACACAGTAGAATACATTAATATATTTATAGATTTTAATTAATGATAGATCTAATTATCTAGTGTATATGCAGATTAATTTGTCTATATGTAGAAAATTTTAAGAGATCTCATGCTAGTTTTGTCTAATCGTTACCGGAGGCCTTCATCATAATATAGCTCAACATTCTTCTGTCCATGAAGTTTTTGTTTTGAAGTATGTTACAGAGAACTGGATCATTGATTCTCTGGACATTGGTATTAACACGGGGATCATAGTGTATATAATCATGTAAAGCATGTTTAATTGATATAGCAGATGCCTGCTTACTTTCCTCGACTTGTTTTTTGAGATCTAAAGCAGAAACCCACGAATTCAGTCTCAAAGAGCTACCTTCGTCCTCATCAGTATCCGGCTCCTCGAAGCTTGCATTGTCTCCTTTTCCTTCACAATCGCATTCCAAAAGATCATGAGTGTTGGAGTTGGTGGTTTTGTCAATTTCAAATAAATTCTTTAGGTCAACAGAATCAAAGACGTCTGACTTCGAATCAGAGTCATCGTCGAGGAACTTTGAGCTTAAATTATTCTTCATGAGTTGTCTTTGAAAGATCTTTTCGTCAATGCAGCCAGTAGTCAATATTCTATAGATGAAACATGGCTTTGATTGACCATCTCGATGAATTCTAGCCATCGATTGTAAATCAACAGAAGGATTCCAATCATTATCGAATAAAATTAATCTCGATGCACCAACTAGATTAATCCCCATCCCACCAGATTTTGAGGATAAAAGGAAAATGGGTATAGCTTTTGCAGATGCCTTATTGAACTCACTTACAAGTTTTGAGCGTAAGTTCTTTGGAGTCGATCCATCTAATCGCAAAAATTTGAGGTTTAGTTTATTGAGAATCAATTCCAAAAGGTCCAACGTTTGGGTATAATTTGAAATCAAGACCACTTTCTCATCGAGGGCAACAGTCTCAAGTAATAATGGTATAAGAATGTTAATTTTTCCTGAGGAAGTACTGAGAGTGGATGAAGGGAATGCCGCTTGGAACTCGGTATCGTCTTTTGTTAATGAGGTAAAAAATTGATCATCTTTTAATAAGGCTGATGAATTGCAAATTTTCTTGAAGAGATTAATCAAGGTGAATGCTTGGTTTGAGCTATCATTCAATAATTGGTTAAACTTTTTGAGTCGTGTGATGTAGTCGAATAGCCTGGTTTGTACTTCTGTAGGTGGCACAAAGAGAACGACATCAGTTCTGGAAGTCAAATAGCTTGACAATATAGACTGAGTTCTTCTCAAGATGAATTGCTTGGTAATGGTAATCAACCTGTTAGAAATTATTTCTCCAGTTTTTTTCACGTCAGGATCATAGCAATTTACATCTCTTGATCTCAAAATAGGATTTATGAAATCACGTTGGAACGATTTGAAATCTCCTAGCACACCAGGATTTAAGAAATTAATGATAGTGAAAAATTCTACCAAGTCATTCTGTATTGGCGTACCAGTCAAAAGAATTTTCTTGGGGATTTTGAGATTGGTCAAATGATTGAGCACTTTATTGGTTTTGCTCTTGAGACGGTGGCCCTCATCACACACAAGTAGATCAAAGTTTATTGCTGATAATTCCTCAAAATATGTGGATACCTTTTCATAATTGATAATCAACACCTGGTATACATTTAGTTTACCAAAGCTCACGAGGTTCTGCTTATCTGAGATAGAAGCGTTACCTGAGTTTCCTCCCAAAGTCAAGATTTGGATTTTGTTCAAACCCAACCATTTTTTGAACTCTTGTTTCCAGTTATTAATAAGGGTTACCGGGCAACAAATAAGGATCTTGCTCGCCAGGGACCTGATGTTTCGGAACGGGCTTTGTTTGTAGAGGGTATAGATTATAGTGATAGTCATCAAGGTTTTTCCCAATCCCATTTCATCCGCCAAAAGACATCCAGTTCCGGCAAAATCTCGGAACCCAAGAAGACATTCGTACATGAAGCGCACACCTTCGACTTGGTGGGGCCTCAACTTGGATGCGAGGCTGTGATCGAGCTCCACAGGCTTAAAGTCCAGTACATTGGGGGGATTAGGCATGAGAATTGATGGGGTTTCCTCAGGTTCAGGTACGTTGTTCGAGATCACAGGCTCCTCAGCCCCGGGCACTATTGGAGGGGCCACCTTCTTGAACGGGGTAGGTTCCATCATAGGGACGGGTGCTGGGGTGGATTCGTGGGCAACATCCTCTATCGAGTCTATTTTGCAGTCCACCTCCAACTCAAACTGGCCAATGGCGATGATTTCGTCGAGAAGCTCGGGCTTATAGGCCACCGACTTCTTGCCCAACTGTTTGCCCGACGAGTCCTTGAATACGAGCAAGGCAGAGCCATCAGCGTGGGTTACTGTGAGATGGCCATCGCCTTCCCAGGTCTTGTTCTTCTTGGTGGACCTTTTGCGCCATTGCACCACATAACGGTCTCTTGGCTGACCAGTGGTGCTAGTGACAGAAGTCACAGCTGGAGACGGAGCTGGACGGTGAAGAGCCGGTCTTTTGGTGGTCAAACGAACAGCAGCCTTTCTCTTGACTGGAATCGCAGCGCGTGGTGCCTCCTCCAGGGAATCGGTTGTAATTGACGGAGAAATTGCAGGTTTTGGAGCATTTGGAGACTTCAGTGGCGGGACAGGCGATGGCAGCGGCACCAGGCCATCTTTTCTGACGAAACGGGGCGGTTTGAACGCAGCACGGGCCGTCATTAGTGAGAGGACGCGTTTGTTACCAAACGAGAAATGGCGATCTGGGGTAGAGGCCAGAGCTACATACGGAGAAGAGCAGCACCGTTTGGATTGCTTTTGCCTTATACGGCTTTCTTGCTCTTTGTGACTCATCGGGTGGTGTGCTGCTTCTACAATAACTTATGTGGTTACAATAAGTATTGAGTTTTTTGATGTTGTCAAACTACCTTGATCTATACACTAGATAGTATTTCTCCAAAGTTGTCCCTTGATGGCTATAATATCTCTATGTTTTGTGGTATATTTTGGAGAGTGTATGGCTATAATATCTAGAATTAGTTATCTTTAAGTCAAACTGGCTGAAAGTTCTATAATTCATGGTACTCACCTTAAAGTTATCTAGTATCTAATACTAGTGTCAAGCTGCCTATTATATTTATATATATAAAGTATTAATTCTCCACCCTATTTTCTATTACTTTTCAATCAGTCCAATTTATTTGAATGGATAGTTTATGATAAATATATTAGTTTGTACGAGGAAGAATTAAATAATCATACGATGGATTCTTGGGTAGTAATTGAAGAATCAAGAACAATATTCCCTCCAGAAGACTAGGTTTACTAACTGGCAAAATCTATCCTATTTCTGAGACTATCGCTAATTGCTGCTGCTATATTATTAGTCCATCGGCACTTTTTACCAATAGATTAGGAACTCATGGAGGCTACACCAGTCAAACAAAGTGTCTATTGTATACAGGTAGAGGGAGACGGGTCATATGGCTGTGGTGGGAGATGGAGTGTTATTAGTGGTGTTTTGGGCATAATCAAGCGCTCAGCGCGTAGCAGACTGCGCTGCTGGCTAGTGGAGCCATGAAGGGATGTTCACAGCGTAATGTGTGGGTATGGGAGGTGACGAGAGTAGTATGGTGGTATCACCAGAGGATGGCTTTTCCCGAGAAATGGGAAGTATGGATCATGATTCAGTCAGCACTCTAAGCATTCACCTCTTGGCCCCACAAGTAGTAGTAGCCACGGGACAACGAGAACATGATGGTGGCAGGCAAGTAGCTGTAGATGCCGTAGCCGATGAAAAACAAGAACGATAAAAGGAACAAGTGGAGGGTGAAGCTCTCGTTCTTGGTCAACATGTAGTGGGGGAAGTGGTGGTAGTAGATCTGGTACATTCTGTGGATGGAGCCAGTGGAGGCGGTGGGGGAACGGGTGGCAGCCATGATGGGAAGCGTGGACGGAGTGAGAGTGGACAGTCGACGGAACGAAAGTGAACTGGCGATGAAATAAGTGGTGGACAGTTGACGGAATGTAGACTTATTTACTTCTGGTGCCAGAAAAAGAAACATTACCGTGCGCCTCGCCGGAGCTAGGGGGAGGTTGTGGCGGTGGTGGGGCTCAGTGGCAGGCGCAGCGCGACTGGACCGGGGCGCCAGCGGGAGGCTCGCGGGGGCTAGCGCGCGCGTACTGCCATCGTGCCAGCGGCGCCATCTCAGCTCTGCTTACGTAAGCACAGGCTAGCGGCTTACGTACTCCCAGATCTTCAAATCTGACGTAACTGTCGATTCCCCATCATGTCTGCCATACGAAGTGGTGCTGTAGCGGATCTCGCCCTGCTCAAGACCCGGCTTGTTGCCTCCAAACCCACTGACTTGCAGAAGTCGTCCTTGGATGCAGATTATGCCGCTCTTTTACACCTTCTCCATCACACCTACACCTCGGGGTCTTCCGACGACCAATGGTTCATTCTTTTGAACGACTCCTTGGCTGTGTGTTTGCTTCGAATGGCTCAGCACTCACGCAACTCCCTGTCTGCTTTTGAGGTCCTGCAAGACCAAATTACGGCCATATTGGACTATGTCATCCGGTACGTGAACCACAAATCAGCACCTCTTATCAACTCGTTGACAGCTCTCGTGACCAAGGCAATTTCGTTCTATACTATATCCAGCAAGGAGCAGCTCCACGACAGTTTGCAGCTGGCGATTCCCAAAATTTTGTCCCAGAAGTTGACCAAGAATCTCTTCAACGTGCTTGAACTTGTGATTCGAAGCTTGCCTGATAAGCAGAAGGTTCTCCAGAAGCATCCAGAAATTCCCAGAATGTGCATCGAAGCCGCAGGCGACGATCAAGTGGCCAATTCTGCCAGCAAGACATTTGTCACCCTCTTCACGGGATTGTACAATGCTCAAGATGGCACTAACACCTGGTATGCCCTCTGGCGGGATTTGGTTCTCGAGGGACTTTCCGATGAAAAAACTCGTTACAATTTGGTTACTTATTTGTTGCCATACTTGGTCCAACCTCAGCCATCGACGTTGAGTATGCTCATTTCCGAATATTCCGGTCCCAATATTAATAAAGACTTGTCATCCATGGACATCATAATGAACCTTTACAAGCTAGCGCAAGAGAAGTCTATCAGTTTTGAGCTTCCTAGCAATATTTCATCCTTTTTGAACCATTACGACCCAAAAATCAGACTCAATGCATTATCGCTCGTACTTGGAGGTTCCGCCAAAAACTCAAAGTCTTTGCCTATCCCCGATGAAACTTACCAGATAATCAGGGAATCCCGGTGCATTGACACTTTCATGAATGACTATGAGGATATTGAGTCCAGAAACAAATTCGTGTCACTTATCACCCATTTCTTGGGTTTCAGGTTCAAAGAATCCATGTACTCTCTTAATAAAGAGTTTGGTAAACTCATTAAAAAAGACATAGACCCAGACAGGCAACAGGAAATTGCCCATTTTCTTGAATCAGGTAATTTATTCATAGACTGGTTGATCGAAAACCTAACAGCATATCTCAATCCAGCATCCAATTATTCCCAATTAATTACCGCAATCCAGCTATTGGCATCTATCTCCTCAAAGCTAAGCGACATGAAGAATTGCAACATATACAGAGACAAGTTGATCCACTTTCTAATCCAAAATCTCTTCAACAACTATGAAAATATAAGGGAAATGAGTTTTGACCTATTAACTTCTTGTGATCCAGCAGTCATTGACAATTTTTTTGAGTCAAGTCAACTTCAGGCTCAATTAGTCAACCAGTCATATACCATATTGACTAGTCTTACGGGAAGAAAAAGTGATGGTGCAGCGAAGTTCTTTGAGTTTTTGACAATATACCACTTGAACATGAATGCTTTTGATAAGATAACTCGTATAATCGATTCCATGATAGTGAGAATGTCTTACGGAATCAACTTGTTGAAAGAAGGCTCGAATTTAGAACGTTCAGAAATTTACATCCATGGTTACTTCAAATCAATGAACTTGATGCTCAACAGATTAACCAGTTCTCACTTGGATTACATCAAAATGATTTCAGCAACTATAATCGACCTCATATTTGACATTTGGACACTAGTCGAGCCTATTTTGTCAAATTCTTCTCTCGAGGATGAAGAAGACGTAATTGACGACGATAAAATCTTGTTGAATTACGCTTGGAAAGTAATCAAAGACTCCAATATCTTGTTGTCGCACATCTTAAGCATGAATGTGGTGGATGAGGACATGTTTTTGAGATGCAGCGAACTAATTATGACTCAATTGAGCTCAGTCAAACATAAAGGTGCATTTTCATCGATCTATCCATCATTTATCTCCACTTGCGAAATGTGTTTTAAGTCTGCTGATCTTAAACACTATCCATTCAAGTGGTTGAAAGAAAACTTAAAGCTAATCGAAAGCAAGGAACAATTCATTTCTAGAAGATCTGGTGGGATTCCTTTCTTGATTACCGGAATTCTTGTAGCAGCAAGTTGTCTGAAAAAGGGCCAATTTTCTGAACCTAAGAATCTTGGATCTGAGGTCAATGAAAATGATGCTCCTGTTGAGAGGCACATCCTTCTTCAGTATTCATTTGATTACTTGCTTTCTGTGGCTGAAAGGCCATTCTTCCATGATTCAAAGAATGACATACCTCAGGTTCATGCCTTCAACTGCATTAAACAAATTTTCAACGAAACCACATTGTCTAGAGAGTCATTAGACTATGTCGAAACTTCGTTAGTGCTTGCTTTGAGCAACTTTCATTCGGAGAACTGGTCAATTAGAAATTGTGCAGTGATGTTATTTGGTACAATACAAAGAAGAATATTTGGCACCAGAAATGAATCAAGATATCCCTATAAGTTATTCTTTGAAAGGTTTCCCCAGTTAGATCAAATATTGCACAAAGAGTTGTGCAATGTCCTCGAAGAAGATTCTGCTCAGGACATATTCCCTGTAATTATCATTCTCCTGAAATTGGATACTTCATCAGTGGCAGATGTTTCTATTTTGGCAAAGTATAAGCCTTTACTAGTGAGGTTGTTGGCAAACAAATATTGGAAGATTAGAGAAATGCTTGCCAACTGTATTTCTACTTTCTTTAGTGATGGTGAGTTATTTGAACTCTCCATGAGATTCTTTGGACATCAAAATGAAGGATCTATGGATTTCATCTCTAAAATTGAGGACCTTCCTAATCTAAACGAAGCACAAGGTTACCTTAGGGTTATTAGCGAAAGTTATTCCCGATTATCGTTGGATGACAAGAGGAAGTTAAAGCAAGCAACGTTGAACAAATTGGAATATGTGTTAGCAAACTATCAATCACCTTATATCGTGAAGGCTTTCCTTGATATTATTGTTCAATTTAACGAACAAATACCATCTGAAAGCTTAGATCTTCTTGGAAATTACTTGGTTAATTTGATTGTGGGTGATGATGATAGGCTTGATGGGGGTAAGCAATTGGTGATGGCTGAATTGATCGGTTTCTTGCTTACTAACTATCAGAAATACTACCTGAATGATGATAAGGAGAGGACTGTTGACCTCATAAGATTAGGACTTGCTTGCACAGATGCATTTAGAGTTCAAGAGTCAACGATAGAGTACATTAAACTGAATTTTGAGATGCTTAAATCGGAGGTGGTGCATTTAGTGGCTGAAGATCTCATTGAGTTGATTGGTAACGGGAAAAACTTTGACTATGTTAGAGCCCAGGGCTTGGGATTATATTCGAAGATTTTGGAAGAAGGCAATGCCATTAACTTGACGCAATCAAAAAGGTTTATTGCTTTCCTTGACCCCTCTTTTACCGAAGACATTCAATTGAACTCGCTCAAATGTTTGGCGTCTTTAGCTCTGCAGCTTCTGATAGCGGACCAAGATAGATTTATTGATGAGTGTCGCCAGCTTTGTGACGACTCAAAATCGTTTAAATACCGATTGACTGCGATTGAATCTCTTGTCAAGGGCCACAGTACATTCAAGCTGAGTGAAAATCTCCAAAAGTCAAGGATGGAGACTTTGCTTGTTTTTAGGGGATTGTATGACGACGATGAAAGCATCAGGGGAATTGCTGCTGGGTATTTGTCTTCGTATCTTGGGATGTCGGTGAAGACAAACCCCAGTTCATTGGCTAACCAATGCTTGCCATTGCTTTTAAGCAAAGGAGGGCAGTTCAAGAGGGCCTTGGTGGAGGAATTTCAACGTCACACCTTGGACGTAAACGAAGTGGAGAAGTTGGATAGCAGCACAATTGGGGAGACACTCTTTGATGTTGAGAATTCCAATCTATACATCAACAAAGTCGAGGTCGCTGTTAACTTCAAGAGCGCCTTCCAAGAGGTGGGAATTATTCCAAGTACAGAAAGTGCCTCGTTGTGCCTCAAGCAAGCTCAAGATTTACTCCGAGTAAGTGAGCTTGTAAAGAAGAGAGGGCTTGATGGCGTTCTTGGATGGAGCAGAGATCCAAGGTTATATGTCATGGTGGTGGTGACTGTTATAAACGCAGAAACAACCGTGTCTTTGAGTGGGAATGAAACTGTCAAGGATGGCTTGACTTTATTAAAACTAGTTCTTACAGAAGCTAAGATAGACTTGGGTGTATCCCAATTTATAGACAACGAGTAGTTGGGCCAACACTCACTATATACTAATTTCGTTCCATTGTAGGCCTTCGAGGTAACAACAAACTTGAACTTTTCATCTAGTATGTTAGTAGACACAGGAAACTTTAACCAACCGGTACGTCACTGCCATACACACATATACTACGGTCTTCCATAACGAATGCTAAGCAACATCTTTTATAGATCATTTGGGCAGTAGCTCTGCTTTGATTAATTTTACACCATTTACCAACATAGTCCTGCTGTGGATTTCCTCCCTCCACCGGTAATCTAGAAGCAGCCGCTCACGGCAATTACTGCTCATTATCAATATCATTGCCTTAACGAATTCACATCAAAAGCGTTTTCACTACCGACTTTTGTTTCGTAGTTCATATTTGCTTATTTTTGCCTGCTTGCTCTTGTAGATGATTGTTCAAGTATGCGTGCCAACCATTGCTGTCTATGTACATCCTAGCATTAGACAGCACCCCTCCACTTCCAATATGGTCATAATGTCTTATTAGTGTAGCTGTAGCGTTCCACACAGCAAATAATACTGCGTTAGCAAATTGGACACACTCTCCACTCGCTACGAATAGCGTGTCACTGAAGTTATCAATATAGCAGCCGGCTTGAGACATGCGACTCTCCCGTCATCACTCTTGCAACTTCGAATACTTATTCTTTCTATCAGAATCGTGTCTCGTAGCTAGTGCTAGCTAATCGCTCTCCCTACTTGAAATTACGATGTTATCCATTATCAAAACCATCAATAGCCCTGTCTTGATGCATTTAAATGACTGTATTTCGAATATAACTTTCATCATCCTTTAGGGATGGGAACTACTATTCTGTCCGTAACCCTGTACACGAATCAAAATGCCTATTTAAGTGTAACTCTGGAATAATAAGCGTAATCATCGTATCTATTGCTTGTAGCAGATACCTTTTGAGTCACCATTAAATGCTAATTCGGTATTCCTATACTGGTATAAATCTCTTTACTGGTTCTTATCTATCTGCGGTAATTTATTCTATCCTATTTTATTTCTAATTTTTACTTAAGTCTTGGAATTGGGAGTATCTTCTCTTTCTCTAGATCTCTTGGATTACACCCCGATCACTCAATTTATGTACTTCGATACAGACGAATTGTTGCTGGTTTCATCTTTAAACCTCTGCCTCTCGTCTGATTCTATCTGTCTCCAATTTGGCATCCTGTATCCATAAACTTACCTACGAAGGTATGTAATCATGACTAGGTGAGACCAAGCGAAATCCCTTTGAAACTTCTAGTTCCGTCACACTTCTCACTCTGTTACACTACCTTTTGCTGGGCCAGGGTTGGTACTATTTTGCACCCAAGAATGTGTCCGGGTAACCTCCCAAGCACTATAAAAGAGCCGGCTTCGCACAAATTTCTTCGTCATCTCATTCTCCTCAACCACCAAACCGTAAGTAACATGAGATGCCTCTCCAGTTACACTGATGAATAATTATAACTACAACGAATTTCTTCACCTGAATACCCGTGTAGAACAAAAATAATTTCAGAGCTTTTTAACACTGACTTTCTGGAGAGCTTCACTAGTGATGAACATACTAACAATCAGGCCAACCACCTTGTGCATAGCAATAAACACTGCAAACAATCGATTCTGTAGACACTCGACGTAGATAGCCACAGCTTGATAGTGCCAAAGCACACGGTGCTGTTCAACCCCGATCGATATCTTGGTAGAGTCCATCTGGCTGAGTTACGCTCGTCACATGACACAGGTCACGCCCACCACCATCTCATCAACCCATTTATCACAAGTACCAAACACTTACTGACATGTCAGAGTACGTATCTGCCGTTGCAGAGTCCACATCGTCATCGATGCTAACTTCCAGTGATTCATTCTCCATCTGTGATGCCTGTTTGGGTCCAGACAAACACCTCAAAATGATGAAGCATCCTAACGGAGAAGAGTGCAAGTCTTGTACTCGCCCTTTTATGGTCTACAGGTGGAACTCGAGCCTCTCATCGCAAAAGGCAAAGAAGACTGTGATTTGCACCACCTGTGCACGGTCCAAGAACTGTTGCCAGAGCTGTATGCTTGATATTAACTTCCACATTCCCCTTCATATTCGAGACACTGCCTTGAAGATGGCAGGCTTGCCTGCCATTGGCAGCGGAGCCGTTGAAGCGTCCAAGAACAGGGAAAGAAAGGCAATTTTGGCGGACAAACAGGAACAGGCCTTTGGGTCCAAGCAAGAGGAAGACCAACAAGAACTAGCCAGGAACATCTTGACAAAGTTGGCTGAACGGCTCAATGACGCCCCCAGCTTCAAAAAGGCACCCAAGAGCTTGAGGCCAGATGAAAGCAAGCTCAAGAACATCGATGTGTCTAAGATTTTGGCCAAATTGCCATTTGGAGGACTGCTCGACAAGGAGACCAGCAAGGGAACCACTTCCTTCTTCCTATTTGGCGTAGGAGATGACGTGCCGCAATACTTAATAACAGACATGTGCAATTCCTACGGCAAGATAAAGTTGTTGAAAATCATACACAAGGCTAGGTGTGGATACGTATCGTTCACTACCAGAGAGGCTGCAGAGGCATTTGCCGACTCAATCAACGCTAATGGTCTCAACAGCAATAAGAGCACAGCAGGTTTGGTGCTCTTGGACAACAGGCATCCAATGAGAGTGGCATGGGGTAAGCCTAGGCCATTGGGGGTCACCAACGATGAGCACTATAAAATCAGCTTAGTTGTGGAAAAAGTGATGAAGCAATTGGCTGAAAAAGACAGGGAAGCCAATTCAGGGCCCAAGAATGTTGCTAAGGTCAAAAAAGGTCTGCTCAAGAAAGCTCCAGTCAAGTATCATGCTGCTGGGGCCGACTTCGAAGTGTAGCTAATACTATAACATCTACGGAAGACAATGTTTCTTTCTTATTAAGGAGACGAGAGCAATAGTCCATCTCCTGGAATAGTGATTGCGAGTCTATTTGTTGCTTCTATGAGGCTTGAATAATTCCCTTGATTCTTTGACCACCACGGCTTGAAAGAGAATACAGACACAGAAACGTTGTATTATATCACCAATAGTGTATTCTTTTGTCATAAATTGTGGCCAAAAAAAATGGGCAACTAATTTCCCACGTCTTGTCACCTATAATCTGGAACTGTGCTGTTTATCATACAAAGTGACAAATGATATGGTGCGGATAGTGAACAGTAAAAGTATTAGGGATATGGCGGCCAGTTACAAACCGAGTAGTCGTTACTCACAAAGCTTGGAAATATCCATAGCAAGGTCAGCTATTTTGAGGTAGAGTGCTAGCACACTTCACAGATGTTCTTTCTGTGCAGTGAATTATTCAGGTTAGTTCGCTAAGCTTGTGGGTATCACCACAATTTATTGGTATATAGTCAGTAGAATTACGTGCCATAATGCTATACATACAATAGTAATAGATTTAGAATAATAAGTCTGCTTATTCTTTCAATTTTACCATCGCTTGCCGACAAGGAATGTGACTTACTAGAACATACTGACACTATCATTAAGTAGACATTTTCTAAAAAAAGCATCCACAGAATTAGTCTCAAGATGTATCCTATTGGCTAAAACCAGAAGAAGTGCCGTCAGCTCTCCTAAGATGACAGCTTTGTTAAGTAAATCTCGTCATCAGCAAATTTCGTTTCCAGGTGCTCTGGCCTGTAAAGCTGAGAAATCACGTCAAGTCTTCAGAAAGTGTCAGAAAGGATGCAACAGAAATTACATTTGACTGGCCAGGAAAATTGAATACCACACAAATTCTAATACAAAGGAAGCTGACGAGTTGACTATTATGATAATAATCGACCAAGTCAGTTAATTGACTAGACAACAAATCAAAGTAATCGACCAGGAATTATAGGGAATTAACTATGACAAGAAATTGATCTGCGAAGAGATATCAGAAAATCAATAACATATGAGAGGAATTTGGCTAGATCTTTGACAAATACTACAGGCAGCGATCTACTGCTACAAGACACACTATTCAAACTAAGGAATCCGACTACAAATGAATCTTGACTAAAAAAAGGTTGACGTGGAACTATTATCGATACCACCAAGATGAATTCTTGCTACTGCCATATTGTTCTACCAATAATCCTTTACTACTATAGCTTCCATACCGTATGAGCCAGATTATCATTAATACCCCCAAGTTCCAGAAGTTCAGCCCTTCACTCCTGCCTCGTATGTAGCTCGCTTCTATTGTCGCGGTATTATTGTCGCGCAAGCGAGAAACCACGCGAATAAAACTCACATATACCATCACCACCACCACATTCATCATGAACTACGAAACCAAGCTCTGCATAAAGGTGGCTGCGTTCCTCTTGCCGTTCGTGGTGGCCATCGTGCGATTGATCGCCATACTTCCTGCGCTCCACAGTCCCGAAATCACCGCACAAGGTCAGAGTTTCCACGAGGTACCCTTGATCGCCAAAAACACCAATGTGATGATCTTCTTGGGCTCTGGTGGCCACACGGGAGAGATGATGCGCATCTTGTCACAGGTGGACCTCAGTGAGGTGTCCAGAACGTGGGTGACGTCGTCCAACGACTCTGCTTCGATGGTCAAAGCACGCGACTTCGAAGAACACCTCAGCTCAAGCCAGCCAGCCAATTTCTTGACCCTCCACAGAGCTCGGGCCGTCCAGGAGCCGCTCCTCCTGTCGATCCAGAACACCGTCAGGTCATTTATCTCCACATACAAGGGCATGCGAGAGCTCCCTCAGTTACCGTCCGTGTTGCTCCTCAATGGTCCGGGAACAAGCGTGCCTTTGGCCTACATGCTCTTCGCCATGAAATACTTTGGCTTATGCACCACCAGAGTCGTCTACATCGAGAGTCTTGCCAGAGTCAACCTGCTCAGTTTGAGCGGCAAGTTGTTGCTTCCCATCACTGACCGCTTCATTGTGCAGTGGGAACAGCTTTACTACCAGTACAAGCGGGCCGAGTACTACGGCGTGTTGATATAGTGCGGTTCAGCGACTGCTGCTGCCGAAATACATGTCATTCTAGACACCTGTAGCGAAGACGTCAACTACTGCATGCACCTCATCGGACGGTCACGTGATCCAGGGTCACGCTGCCAGATATAGATCCCGCTGCCTACGCGTATCCTACCCATCCAATGCAGCGAGGGAACAGCTTCCAGGGAGTTCTAGCCGAGTTCAACTCCATCAGCGTGGACAAGTTCAACACTGGCGCGTCCACCTTTCTTTTGACACATTTTCACGCGGACCACTTGGCAGGCCTAGATGCAAAATCGTTCTGCAAGAAGGTATACTGTACTCCTACAACCAGGGCATTGCTAGCGCTTAATCCCGCGTATCACCACATTCTTCTGTACGTGATTCCGTTGGATTACGGAAAGCACTCCATTTCTGTAAATGGCCTACCTATCGAGCTAACCTTGATCCAGTCGTACCATTGTCCTGGATCAACCATGTTTTTAGTTGAGGACAAGGTGAAGGCGGTCTTGATCACAGGAGATATCCGTGCTGAGTCCTGGTGGGTCCAGGGACTCGCAAAAAACCCGTATCTTTTTCAGTATACGACTGGCTTGAAGGTGCTTGCCAATATCTATCTAGATACTACCTTCTCATACAGAGGAGAGCCCTATATCGAGATGTCCGACAACAACGATGGCATCAATGGAGTGATCCAGATGTTACGGTCGTATCCACAGGACGACGAGGAAATCCAGTTCTTTTTCATGGATACCACCAGTGGCTTCGAAGAGGCCTGGGCGAAAATAGTCCCTCTCTTCCTGGGATCCTTGACGCTAGGGGCTGACCTAAGGGCCAGAATAAGTGCATTGTGCCAACAGAATGACTCCAGTGCCCAGATTCTTTCTCAATCGATTGGAAAGACCCATTATCCTCGATTCCATGTGATTGCAAAAGCCGGAAACCACAAGCCCAATTTTGCAGTCACAATAAAACAATGCATCGATTTCAACATTTCAGACATGGCAGGCATCCTCTTTCCCATTCCCGTTAACAGCCTTACTGAAACGGAGCGGGCCACCTTGCGGTTGGTGCATTCTACAGCGAAAGGAAACGAGATATACCGCTTCAAAAACCGGCTCTGGATATTGCCGAAGGGAGGTTCCGAATATCTTCCTAAAGAGATCAAGCTTGTATTTTCGCGACATCTGTCTTTCTCAGAGTCCCGAAAGCTTGTGAGTTTGTTTCGTCCGAAAGAAGTGTATCCTTGTTGCGAATCCAAAACGACGTGGTTGTCAGGATTTTCCGTAGAAAGAATATTTGGAGATTTATGCATCAGCAGGGAGTTCAAGTATGACCTCATGATGTTCAACAAGTTCGGGAGGCCCTCTTTGCAAATTCAGGAGAGACCTGTCATGACTATCAACAGGTGGAGTTTCGAGGAATGTGAAAATGAGGTCAAGTACGTGCGGAATGTTTTCAATGGTAACCAAACCCAATTTAATTTTAAAGGTATAGGTGGCTTCGGAGCCAATGGTACCCCCGAGAGACGGGAGGTGGCAATTGGCAGAATCAAAGACTTCAAGCTTCAGGATATAATATCAGGCAGAAAAGAACAGATATTCAAAGACAAAATCGCTCAGTGTCAACAAATTTACTCTGAGCGTGCTTACAGAGAGGTTCATGGATTGCTTCGTGAATATGATCAGACAGAGAACTTGCCCGATCAGGGCAGCGACTATAGTGACTCCTTAAGGTCGAGCAAAATGCTCAACAGCAGTCCTCCAGGGTCTTTCGAATTCGAAATCATTAGTGTAAATGACGAGGTTCTGGATTGTCACTCACTGAATAAATCCCAGGAGCATTTCAAGCTGTCACAAGAAGCAAAAGTGGCAGAGCATGCAAAAAAAGATGGTGTCAATAGCACAAGGCCGCGACTTATCAGAAAGAATCAAGCAACTTCAGATCTTACGTTTATGAAACTTAGTTCTCAGAATTCATTGACCAGTTTTGGGCAGCGTGTGATACTGAAGAGATCGATTCTTTTGCAGAGTAGCTCGGTGGTTAACCTGAAGAAAATCAGAACTATATCCCTGGTATTACAACAGGATCCCAATTCATGGTTCTCGCTAAAGCTAGGGCTGTTGACTAAGTATTCCGAGCTTGGAAGTGGATAACATATTGCGAAATCTCCCAGAAACTCAGGAAGAAGTACATTTCTTTGCATATGCTTCTCAGCCTTGGCCTCTACTTGATCGCTTGCATACAACGCTAATGAGACAATTCAGCTCTATAGGTCCTCTTCTGAGGCGAAACAGGTGTGTTTCGTTATTTTCCAACCCACTGATAAATTGTACGACCGTGATGACAAAACTGTAGTCCTTTTCACTGATAGCATCCATTGTAGAGATTGCCAAATTGGTAACGATAGTCTCTAAGAAATAAGGTTAATGCTTACGATACTATCAGGTATGACATTAAAAGTCTACTGTGTATTATCTATAGTACAAATTATGCTATCACTAATGATACATTAGCGTTTCTCTCCATGCGGAGGATATGCGCAGCCGTCACCGACTTTTAACCGTTTTGAATGTTCCGAAGCCATTTCTATCACCCGGTGGATTGAGTCCATCTCTCCTCAAGAACATCTGTTGTTGCAATTATTCACTTAATTGTGGTGGTTTAACTCTCTTACCTCGATAGAGTTACCATAACCTCGATGGTGCTTCAGTCTACCAAAAGGATCTCCTCGGAACTCACGGCTCTATTCCGTTTCTTCCACTAGTTTTCTCTCCACTTCTCTCCACATTTCACACACTTGTAGAACGTAGTCATAGGCTCATCCGCAGAACGGATTTGCAACTGGTAGAAATATGCCTTTGTGCCTCCACAGCTGTCTCTAGGACACTGTGCTGCGGTTTGGTCCACGTTATCCCAGAAACCTTCTCCTCCCAATACATCATCGACTTCCTTTCTGGCCAAGTCCTTTCTGTCAAACATCTGGAACCCGTTGATTTTGAACTCGTACGGACAAGTGGCGCAGTAGAACTGGTTACATCCGTCCTCCCCCTGGCGGATCAACAACATGTTGGAGCAGTTGGGGCAAAACGACAACATTACTCTGTGGTGGGTAGTATAGATAGCGAAGAGATGATTTTTCAGAACTCGTCACGTTGGTGCAGTCACATGACGTGCAAATCTCCAGCGCTTAACACAACAGTATGTGGATGCGTAGATTCGAATCACTGATGGGAACAGATCCGTACAACAACGATGGCATTGAGAGTGTGGGAAGACGTGGTCGTAGTCTGGCCAACTCTTCCGAAGTATCTCCGGTAAAAGAACCTCAGCTGCCTTCCAAAACGCCGTCTGGGCCCCGATCACCATTCGTGTCTGAACGACTACAATCACCCCAAGTATCTCCTTTCAAGTCGCCAAGGCGTGGCATCATCAAGCTCGAGTACCAGAGCGACAGAATAGCATTTTCGCCGGTCAAAACCCCGAATGGAAGGGCAGGGCAGGTGTCACCAAGAAGACGGATGGCTGCGTTGAACAAATCTGCCAGAAAAAGAGCCATGAAGTCAACTAGCGTGTATTCGAGACTCATGAAGGAGGACGAGGATGATGAAGAGGACGATGATGACATCTTGAGGCAGCAGGATATCCGTATTGCCGAGTCGATCTTGAAACAGTCTAGAGATGAAGAGTTCAGGGCGTATGGTAGCGACGTGGAACTTGAGGAGGACATATCTCAGCCAACAAAGAGAAGGAGACGCGAAACAGTTCGTCGAGCCCAACCTGCGCCAGAGGTAGAAGACGAGCCGGATCTCGATCTTGATATAGACGACTCCAGCGACGAATTCAACGAAATCGAAGAGGAAGACGAGGACGACGAAGACGAAGGCTTGGATTCTTCGGACGAAGAGGTGGTTATGCCATCCCCATCTAAACCTCGCTCTCAAAGGTCACCCTTGAAATCTCGCTCCCCTCCCACAGATGTTGAAATCGAGGAAGAAATTGAGGTGTCGTCGCCTTCCAAACCAACCAATGGAAAGAGAAGGGTCGGTAGGCCCACCAAAGCAGAGAAGATTTTAGGCAGCATCAAGAGTATTTTCCAAATGGATGATGAGACACTTTTCAAGGAAAATAAGAGCACGTCTAAAGACACCAAAAAGAAAGACAATAAACCGTCGTCTACTTTCTCTTCTATGCTTGACACCGAAGTTGCTCCAGTAATCTCGGGCTTGCGACAAACCAAGGAGGAGGAAAATAATACCCACGATGCAGTCAAGGAGTTTGTACCACTAGAAATACCCAAGACTGATGATAATGGAAACATTATTGATGAGGATTTCTTGAAGAACCATTTCGGCGGAGTCCGTCTCGAAGAAAATCTCAAGGGAAGGTTTTTGGACGAAAGAGCATTTTTCCTTGAAGGATCTGAAGGATACTTTGAACAGCATAGTACCAGAGCCAAGCCCAGTAACAGATCCTTGGCTCAATTAGCGCCAGCAGTGGAGTATGGCTCTTTTATTCCTTACATTGATTTGATGGACAAAGTTGCCCACCGCGAGAAGACCATTCTCAACCATCTTCACAAGCTACTCTACCATCAATGGTGCTTTGAATTATCACAAGGTTATAGCTTGAATTTCTATGGAATTGGGTCTAAAATAGAGTTGATCTTGGATTTTGTTACAAACTACTTTATCAACTGGTTTGAACAGATATACGAGCATGATCTTCCTCAGATTATGGTAGTTAATGGCTATAATCCTACCATCAAGTTCAAAAAAATATTGCAGGACATCGTGACCGTATTCATCCCTCCCGAAACGAAGAAATCGGAAAGCATCCGATTCCCAAAACACGTCGCAGAAACAGTACCCTTTTTGGTTAATTACATCGAGAAGAAAAGGAAAATAATCCACAATGCTTCCGAAGACAGCACATTCATTGCACCCAAAATGATCTTGGTCATCAATAATATTGATGGAGAAGTGTTCCGTGATGAGAGAACCCAAAACTACTTCTCCATTCTTGCATCACTTCCTGAAATATGGTTGGTTTCATCCACAGATAACGTCAACGCGCCCTTATTGTGGGATCAATCCAAAATGAAAAGTTTCAACTTCATTTGGCATGACTTGACCACTTATAAGTCTTATTCTACCGAACTTTCTTTCAAAGATGTGTTGAATTTGGGTAAGTCTAAGAAATTTATCGGTGAGAAGGGAGTTCAATTTGTGTTGAATTCGTTGACATCCAATGCCAAAAATACATACCGGACTCTCTTGGAGAGACAAATGCAAATTATCAACGATGCTGCGGGAACCGAAGCTTCTAGGAACAATCTCAAGGGTAATCTCAAGCATGGGGTTGCTTTCAAGGACTTGTATGAGAACTGTGTGGAGAAGTTCATTACCAGTAACGAAATCACCTTCAGAACAGTGTTGGGTGAGTTTGTTGAGCACAAGATGTGTAAATTGGTGAAGAACGAGGCGGGCGCCGAGATGGTGTTTATTCCGTTCAGTTATGATGAAATGGTAAAGGTGATGAAGGATGTGTTTGAAATGGAGTGAGTCTTGATCGGAAGCACCGGTGAAGCACTCGTAATAAAATATAATTAGCATTGCAATGAACAGACCGGAATTTTCGGGTCCAAATACTTGTGTACTATGGTAGACGGTTTAGCAATTTCACAGCTAACTCTCAGTCAGTAAGGAGAAGAAGATGAGGGTAATATAGTAGTGAACTTAATGGTCTTCCACTGTGGGGTGCCAAACCCGAAGTTGTGCAAGGCAAAGTTCTTGCATCGCCATTCTCAGTAAATATTAGGAAAGATCCGCTTAACAGACCACTACACCAGGACCCTGTAATCGGTATCCATACACTAGGAAAGTTCCCAATGAACATATTATGGCACTACACCATTTTCTACTCTAAAGTACCCCGATAATGTGGAAAAAAGTGAAGATTACCAGTTGCAACAAGTCTACCGTGGAACAAGAATACGTAGAAACAATTAGGACCCAAAGAAACCAAAATCTCGCATCATTTGCAGAAGCCATATTCCAGAAATCCACAGGGTCCGGGAAGTGTTCCAGCACCATTGACTTGGCCTATGGACGCCTAATACATACCCATTAATTGCCTAATCTACGGCTCCATCGACCGTAGCCTATGCTCGTTAATTGCCTACATCCTTGATCTGCCTGGATCAGTTTCTCGTCTTAGCGAAAATGTATTTAACACTAAAAAATACCTCACGAATCCGAGACACCAGACAAATACACGGCACAGGTTTTTATTTCACTAGGAGGTATTGGATTAGCAGGCAATGAATGTCTACCCAGCTCCTTGTAGCGCTGGGAGGCCGAGTAATCAATCAGTAAACCAGCCAAATTGGTGCAGTTCATGCTCTCAGGCCCTCGTTCCACCCTGAAGGGACACCTCTCGCGCGCGACTCGCACAAACTCCCACTAACTTCCCCTAACTGCCCCTAACTTCCCCTGGCGCACCACCAGGCGCAGCACCGAGACTGCCAAATCGCAGCCAGATTGCCACCGCCACCTGGCTCTATCCACCTCAATAAACCAAATACTGGCACAGACCACCACCATTTTCTCCCCAGAATCGCTCCCAGAAGCTCCCAGACTCACTCCCACGGGCTCGCCAGAGTCTCTTCCACCCTAATGCCAGTACACCCTCTGGTTCTGCAAGCCCCAGTATTCTCCACCGCACCACTACCGTCGTGTCACCGCCACGAAAATACATCTATTAATCCTTCCCACCACCACATCCAACACACCAATGGGGAACTTTCCGAAACTCCCCCTGGGGACCGAATTGACGGTAGGCAGTCACAAGGTCACCGTGGTGGAATACCTCTCGGAAGGAGGATTCGCCCACATCTACAAAGTCCACATTGACCCCCACGAAAACGGGTCCCAGATAGCATGCTTGAAACGAGTGATTGTGCCTGACAAGAATGGCCTCAATCAATTGCGCAAGGAGGTCGACGTGATGAAGATCCTCAAGGACGCCCGCAACATCGTCAAGTACTACGACTCCCATGCCGAGCGCTTGGACGATGGCACCTACCAGGTGTTGGTGTTGATGGAGTTGTGTCCCAACAAGTCGTTGTTGGACTACATGAACGCCAAGATCAAGACCAAGTTGACGGAATCCGAGATCCTCACCATCATGTACGACATCTCCCTCGGAATCTACGAGATGCACCGCCTCCACATGATCCACAGGGATATCAAGATCGAAAACGTGCTCATAGGCAGCACCAACCGCTTCACGTTATGTGACTTCGGCTCCACCACATCGCCCATCCCGCCTCCCAAGGACCAGCACCAGTTCCAGCTCTTGAGCCACGACATCTTGTACCAGACCACGCCCCAGTACCGGTCTCCCGAGATGATCGACTTGTATCGAGGCTTTCCCATTGACGAAAAGTCCGACATCTGGGCCTTGGGGTGCTTCTTGTACAAGCTCTGCTACTACACCACGCCTTTCGAGGCCAATGGCGACATCGCCATCCTCCATGCGTCCTTCCAGTTCTTGCCGGCTCCATCATACTCGGGAGACTTGAAGAACTTGATCATCATCATGCTCCAGGAAAACCCGCTCTTCAGACCCAACATTGTGCAAGTCATCATGTTATTGGCCAAGATGATGGAAATTGACTTCAAAGACGTGGGCATCGATGATTTCTACAAGACGGGTGGCTACAACTTCCAAGCATTGCATGAGTACCAGAGACAGAAACAGAAGGAGATGATAAAACAGCAGCAACTGTTCTACCAACAGCAGCAACTTGCTGCAAGCCAAGCAAGAGTCTCTCCCAGTGCTTCGGTATCTCCCAATGTATACCCTCACGAACCTCATGTACAAGTGCCAGCGCAATCACAACCACTCACACAACCGGCAAAAGCAACAATCACACTGCAAGCACAACCACCAGCCCAGCCTTCATCTCATATTCCTGGCACCATAGCACCACAAGCCTCGGCACCAAGCGAAGAAAGGCCCAAGGATACTCAAGCCCAACCCTCCAGAACTGCGTCTGAGTCAAAGAGAAGTAGCAAGGCCTACGAGACTAACGAACCAAGCCAGGATCTTGAAGTCGGTGCAGAATCCGAGAAAGACACTGAAGAATTAGAAGATGAAGTGAGTTTCGGAGACTTGGAGAATTTGGACAACGTCGAAGAGAGATACCCATCACTTGAGGACATTTTAGACGATTCCCACAAGCACAGTCAACCAATAGCATCTGCGCCTCCTACTTTGTCTCCTAAACTGGTGAAAAGTGTTCCATTAAATTCGGAGCCACCTACTGTGTCACCACAACAGGTGAAAAGTATTCCCTTGTATGCACCACCAACTAAGCCTGTTGTTTTGAATGCCGATGAAGTTAGAAAGCTCACAAAGGAGCAGCTCAAACAGTACAATTACCAACACCAAGTCTACAAGTACCAGCTTCAGCAGTACCAGTTTCATGCACAACAGCAACATAATCAATTTCAGCAACAACAATTGCCCGTTAAAGATCATAGACAATACGTACAACCTCCACAAGCTCAACAGGTACAACCTCGTAAAAACTTCAACCCTTACCAAGATGGGACAGAGTACGAAAAGAAGGAAGCTTGGGAGAGGCGTCAAGTGCATATGAATAAGAGTGCAGAGAAGCTAGTTGATGATATATTTGCAGAATCGCCTGTAACTGGGGCTAAGAGTAGCCTTAGTGCTAAATCGGATGGGTCACATCAAGAAATATCGAGGCAAAACTCTTCTGTGGAGAGAGCCAATAACAGACTCCAGGCGGAAATCCAACCACGTGAAAAGAAGTCTTTTGAAGAACCTAGAAGCAGTGAGGTTAACGAAGAACCTAGAAACAATGAAGGTGCTCCCATGAAGCCGTTTGAACGTGAGCGTGAAAACAATGTGCCGGTTCCTGATGGTTCGTTAGAACTTCCTAGATTTGATGGTGAATCCAAAAAAGAACCAGTTTTTCCAGATCTATTGGACTTCGAGAGTGTTTCTAGAGTTGAGTCGCATCCGGTAGAGAAAGAACCAGATGTGGGCATTGTGCCTCAGCAATTGGATGTTAAACCTCCCCATTTGACTGAGAACTCTCAAGTTAAATATGCTACTGCATCGGTCGTGCCAACATTGAGCACTTCCGTAGGTAGTTCCAATGCCCTGGGTCTTGGGGGTAATCCTTTCCCTTTCAAGCAACCCAAGCCTATCAACAAGGTTCTTGATGATTCTGGCAAAGACTGTGTCAATGTGGAGCAAAGAAGCAGCGCCAATCCATGGAGAGAATTTAGAACTAGTTCATCGTCTACTTCGATACCCATTACTAAAGTTCAATCACTCCCAGGATCTTCCTACACTCAAGAACCCAACCATAAGGAGTCGCCAGAAATTCTAACCACCATGACCAAGAACCCACGGGAAGAACTTGTTGAGCCAAATTTAATAGATTTAGAAGTTGGTTTGGAGTCTTCCAATTCGTCCTCGGCCACCCCTGTGCTTCAACCAAAGACCAATAACAAGGAAATCTATAGTTTGGGATCTGATTTATCCCTTTTAGATTTGGATGTCAAGGAGTCTAAACCCCAAACTCCCCAATTTAAAAAGAGGATTTCCTCCGCCCTGAATCCCTCTCAATTCAGTTTTCAAGAGGAAGTGATTGATTTTGCATCGGATGATGAGAATCCCGAGAATGGATCCAGGATGAACAGGTTATCGATTAGAAACTCACTTAAGAAACCCAAATCCCGGAAGTCTTCAGATAACAAGAAAAACGAGAGTTCTAACGAGCCAAAAAAGAGGCTCTCATTCTTTGGTGGAACTAGAAGTGAGCTGACATGAGCTGGATAATTTATTAGATTGATCAGTGTGTAGCAGGGTTGCCACGAGCATTGTGCAAGCATGATGTTTGAATTAGAGGAGCAACTTTGTAAGTAGAAAATTCACATGATCCAGAGATTAGTGAATAGTTGTTAGATGTAAATTTGTATCTAAACCAATATACTAAGTGATATTTAGACTTGATTGACTATTATCAATAAATTTGAATAAGTGTGAGTGAATCTGTGGAAGGAGTTATACGGGCTATAATATGACCTTTAGATGGTTTCTACCCATTGCAACCTTCTTTTGGTACTCTACAAACTTGGCAACAAATCCACTTACATCCTTAACTTTTGAATATACACTGGAGTCTTACTGTGTCGGTCACCGAGGCCGTATTCTACTATCATCTGGAATGTTCGTTGTGTTAATTAATTTTCGTCACTCAGGCACTGTCTCTACTATTTGAAAAGTAAATTTACAGTGATTCTCCAAATTAAATTTTGGATGTGCCATAGCTCTGCTGTTCCAAAAGGTAGCTACTTCTATGGTCAACGTCAGTGCATTGTCTTCGTATGTTAGGCATTCCAAGATTCGACTCCTGTAGATCATATTTGCAATCGCAATTTTATGCAGTACTCGAAGCTTACCTCATCTATATTGAAAAAACTCCATCTCATCACCACCTGAACATGTCTGTTCAACAGTACCTTTCACAGTTGGTGTTGGCGCTTCCCGTCGAGAAGTTCCAGACTCCTGAGCCCAACCAATATCCATCGCTCGAAAATCCTGCCCGTCTCATTCTTGAAGGAAAGTCAGCAGACATCATAAGCGATAATGATACCATCGGCTTGATCCTCTCAGATTCTTCAAGGAAGGTGTTAGGAGGCTTTCCAGCCCAAAGCCTTCTTGAAGTGGCCCATTTGTACGTGGAAGAAATAATCAACACCTACAAACAGAAGTTTCCCGAAGAAGAGGCCCATCTTCAACTCCATTTGTTGGCCATCGGTTTGTTACAAACGTTCATCCAGGTCAACTACACCGGTCCAGGCATCCAGTACACTGCTCAAGAAACGTTCTTCCCGGGTGTGGACCCTGCCATGCTCCAATTGGAATGTTGCCGGGCATTGACCATCGAGGGTCAACAGGCCTACGACTTGGTAACCGAACCATTTTTGTTGGTACTTTCGTCTTTGTTATTTGAAAAATTGATGGGCATATCCAGAACCCACTCCTTGTTCAGTAACCAGTCCATTGACGAAATGATCGAAATCACCAGCTCTATCACCAAAAACACTCAGGACTCGGGTAATGTTATAATGGCATCGATCCAATGGTGGAGATCCAGAGCCTTACAAGTACATTTATCCATCTTGTCAGAGCCTCCATCCATTTTGTCCACAATTTCCTCCATTTTGTTGAACCCATCCGTGTGCAACAACTTGTCCCCAAAGGATAATCTGGAAATTCAAAAGAACATCCAGTTGATATACTTTTTGGAATGCTCCAGAAGCGGCATCCACAGTTACACGGAACACCTCTCTATTCCATTGTTGAACAAGGCCAAAAAGCTCTCCAATCTTCAGTTCATATTGTCTGGTGCAAAGGCCAAAAGAACTCAGTTCCAAACCTTCCATACTTCCGCCTTAATCGTGTTGGCTAAATCCCAAGGTGCTTCCATTTTTGACCAAGAAACGGGGGAGACCCCAGAGGACTTTGCATTGGAGTCAGATTTATTGCTCGAGCGTCCTCGATACGAATCTTTGGACGATTTGGAACTCCAAGACGAACCAAATACTAAAAAACTCAAATTCGATGATGTTGAAGCCAGCGAAAATTTGCTTTTGCCTATTGCTAATCGTCAGGAAGATATTCCCTCCGAGTTGAAGGCCTTGGACCCTAATGACCAGCCTGCGTTGAATGACATCGATAACCTTCAGCTTCTTTTGAGATTTACCACCTTGAAGCAAACCTCTCCTTCAGGTAACCCTTTGGTGGAAGAAGAACTCATGGCCCTCGTCTCTAGAGTTTTATACACAAGTTCCAAGAATATCAACTGGACCCTTTTTTCAAGAGCATTGTGGGAAAGATCGCTTTTGGAAACCAATAAATCTAGAACCATCGAAAGAGGTTTGCTTCAAATGACTTCCCTTATTGAAGAAATTGGCCTCAAAATTAAAACCAGAATTATTCCTCAAGCTGTCGACGGGACAGCGTTAACTTCTTCCAGGTTAAGATTCATTCACCAGCTTCCTCTTATGCCACAATGGTCCTTAGATGCAAAGTTAGCTGAAAAGTATATGTCGTTGGGTATCATCAAGTCTGCTATTGCTATTTATGAAAGATTACAGATGTCTTGTGAATTGGCATTATGTTATGCTGCCATTGAGGACGAAAAGAAGGCCGAGGAAATCTTGATGGAAAGAATCCAGCATCATCCTTCCGATGCCAGAGCCATCTCCATTCTCGGTGACGTGAAACAGGATCCAGCTCTCTGGGAAAAGGCCTGGGAAGTTGGCAAGTACTCCAAGGCAAGGGCCTCTTTGTCCAGATACCATTATAACCCACCAGCTTCGAGTGGACTCACCAAGAATCTTGAACTCGCCATTAAGTATATGAATGATTGTTTGACTGTTCATCCATTGAGTTATGAGAACTGGTTTTTCTATGGTTGTTGCGGCCTTGAGTCTGGTCAATTCCAACTTGCTTCAGAAGCATTCACTAGATGTGTCAGTTTGGATGATACCAACTCGCATGCGTGGTCCAACTTGGCTTCAGCTTTACTCAAATTGGATAAAACCAAGCCCGCTTTCAATGCTTTGCAAAAGGCCATTAGAAATGCAGGTGAGAATAAGAAGAGTTGGAGAATCTATGAGAACTATATGATTGTTGCTGTTAAATTGAACGAGTGGAACGATGTGATTATTGCTCTCCGTGAACTTATTGATAAGAAGAAAGGAAAGGATGGTGAAGCATCCATTGATATTCCCATCATAGAAAGATTGGTGGAGATTTTGGTGTCTACCGAGTTCCCTAAGGTCGACGAGAATGGACAGCTCGGTCGTTTGACACATTTCCAATCCTCATGCATTGACTTGATCTGTAATGTGTTGCCCACTATTATCACCACTTCTTCCAGATGTTGGAGAATCATTGCTAGAGTTGATTTGTGGAGACAAAAGCCTTGGTTGGCACTTGAATGTCACGAAAAGGCTTATAGAGCATTGAGTCAGAGGGCTGAATTGGAATATGAGGAAGCTGCCTGGAATGATGCTGTAGATGCTTGCTCGGATTTAATTGGTGCGTATGAGTCCTTAGGGGAAAAGCCTGGAAAGCATGGTGCTGGGGACGTGGTATGTGCTGACTGGAAATACAAGAGCAGAACCACTATCAGATCCTTGATGTCGAAGGGTAAAGATATGTGGGAAAATAGTGAGGGATGGGAGAGATTGCAAGAAATGAAGAGTGATGTTGCATCTAACTAGAGGGTAAAGTACAGTGGCCAGCGTGGTAATTTGGCAGCAAGACGTTTATAGATGTCGAAACGAATGGCTTATTGCTTATAGACGGTAATACAAAATATTAATAATTGAGTAACTTCTGTAGTTTGATTAATTGATCACTTCTGGGATAAATATAGTGAAGAGCTGATTCTTTTAATAAGATCTGCTGAATGAACCTAGACATTGGCGGTGAGAGAATATCAATAAACTGGTGCTTCGTCTCCAAAAGGCAAATGATTACAATCAATATAGAGGTGTACGTATTCAACGAAAATTAGATTGGCGAAAAGAATCTTTGGGCTTCTCCGTGGGATACGTTTTGATACTTTCAGAAACGATACACTGCAAATAATGGCCGTGGTAATGTGTGGACTGGGTGTTCCTTGATACAAAGGGTTCGAGAATGCTGGTACGTAGTGGATTATATATGTGGTTCAAATGACTATGACTAATATGAGCGTGCTGAAGATTAAAATTTTATAAAGTCAATAGACCTAGTCATAGTTTCACGGGAAACTGAAAGTAAATTGATAAGGGGAGCTAGGTTAGTGCAAGGAGTCTGAAAATTCCCACTATGACTGCGATCCTGTTTCCATATATCCCGTGTTATTATAGCCCTATTTTTGCTGAGACGGTGCCAGATTTCGCTCCACACTCAATTTTTATGGTACCTAGGAGCATATCTGGATATTAGCCTGGGAAACATAGATAGTACGAGGGATCTTTTGTTACTACTGTTTTTGCACCCAAATGCGACCACGAATGAAAGAAGGACGTAAGGAGATTGCGAAATGGGAATTAACCGAAAGAGGAATCAACGAGTAAAACCTTTGTGATACGAGCACATACACCTAATTATAGAAGAGGAATCCAAATTGGCTTAGAATGATGGGATTAAGGCATAAGAAAAAACTATTGCTCCCGGAAGAGAAACTAACCGACACGCGTAGCTTGTTTTAGGATGGAATCCTACCATGTGAAGACAATTATTATTGGTAAGTAGTGCTACAAGCAAAATTTAATGCTATAGACTTCTGAGTACAGCATTCTATAATCCTCTTGTGCATTGTGCATTTATTCGAATAATCCGGCAATTCGCTTCTTTCTTGTGATTTGGAATAAACTTTGATTGCCATTATGGCCGAAAAGCACATGCACTGTAGGACATTTTGCGGATTTAGGCCAATTCTTAGAAGGTGAATCGGAACCATAGCTGAACTCTTTGTATGACACCTATACTTGATAACTGAATTTGTTCAACAGATTGTACTCCTCATAAATCGCGGAATAGCTTGAATTTAATTTAGTTTATAGAGAATAGCTTCGTTTAGCACATGCAATAACTCTTTCGAATAAGTGAATTTTTGCAGGGATTCAGCTTTACGTTTATTGCGGCAACTGGAAGCACCGGGCCGCTCTCCGATAGCGTATATTCTTGGTTGAGACAGAATATACATTAGTATGAAATACAAGCTTGGGCCGCCAAGTTCTCATGGATGGTTAAACAGGGCAGAATAGCAGCTCTGGCACGATTCTGGATCTACTCTCACGTGCAGTGGAGACGGTAATCAGATTTTGTTGAAGTACTCACTTTAGGCAATAAACAGAAATCCGTAATTGGTACTCTCACAGTCAACAACAGTCCCCGAGATACAAACGGAATCCGTGCTAATTCTCTTTCTGTCGTTGTTGAGACAAGCAACAGAAACCGTAATTAATACTCTCACGGCCGATAACAGTTCTTGAGACGCGAATCCGTGCTTATACTCTCCCACAGTAGTGAGCTCTTCAGCACGAAATTGGCGAAAAGAACTCCGACTTCTGCTCTCGTTGCTTACAGTTCTTTAATTTTTAAACGATGATGGTATACTCACCACTGAACAACTTACGTTATTGTCAATTCTCCACTGAATTACGAATGTGTGCTTTTACTCCTATCACCTCTGGAGCACTTGGCGAAGCAGAAATCTGCGCTTCTCGAGTCGCCAAAGTCCTTAAATAATTATTAAATGATGGTGCTTTTGCTAGCATCATCAATCTACACCTCAGTTCTGGATACGAAATCCTCTCGTACACTTCTGATCCTACTTATACCCTGTTGAGCGAAATCTCATACTCTCCCCTGCCTCAGCCTCCTGATTGTGAGCCACCGCGCCCAGCGCCCCAGACTTCCGCGCCAGTTTGACAGTTCCAGTTTGGGAAGTATCCCACTTCGCCTGACACCTCCCACACGCCATTTCCGTGTAGCTGGCACCAGTCGTAGTGCTCTTCCTCTTCCTCCTCTTTACTCCTCCCCATCCATCGCTAGCGTCCCGTTGGCCCGCCCCAGTCTGCTCGCCTCTACGTGTCCACGCGAGCTCGTGCCTGCACCACGTCCACTGATCTAAATCACTGTTTTCACCCGCTCAACAACAACATCCACCATGATGGAAGATAAGTATGTCGGATTGGCGCTTGCCATGTCGTCGTCGTTGGCCATCGGCACTTCGTTCATCATCACCAAAAAAGGGCTCATCGACGCCTCTGCTCGCAGTGGCACCTCCCAGGTCCAGGGCCATGAGTACCTCCAGAACCCCATCTGGTGGGCAGGAATGCTTACCATGGCCATAGGCGAGATCGCCAACTTTGCTGCCTACACGTTTGCGCCTGCCATCTTGGTAACCCCGTTGGGTGCTCTTTCCGTGATTATTGGTGCGGTTTTGGCTGCCATTTTCTTGAAGGAGGAGTTGGGCACCTTGGGCAAGATGGGATGTGCCATCTGCTTGATGGGGTCCGTCATCATCGTTCTCCACGCTCCTCCCGACAAGGAGATCGAAACCGTGGACGAGATCTTGGGCTACGCCACCCAGCCTGGCTTCTTGTTCTACTGCGTGCTTGTGGGCGCCTACTCCCTCTTCATGATCTATAAGATCGTCCCCAAGTACGGCCACTCCAACCCCATGATCTACCTCTCGATCTGCTCGTCGGTGGGGTCCATCTCGGTGATGTCCATCAAGGCGTTCGGTATCGCCTTGAAGTTGACCCTTGGCGGCAACAACCAGTTCACCCATGTGTCCACCTACCTCTTCTTGTTGGTGGTAGCCTTGTGCATCGTCACTCAGATGAACTACTTCAACAAGGCGTTGGACCAGTTCGACACCTCCATCGTCAACCCATTGTACTATGTCACCTTCACCACCTTCACGTTGGCTGCGTCGTTTATTTTGTTTAAAGGATTCAATACGTCGTCAGCCATCGACATCATCTCGTTGTTGATCGGGTTCTTGATCATCTTTAGCGGAGTGTACCTCTTGAACATCTCCAGAAAAGACAACGAGGGCAAATCCAGAGAGATCTTTGGTGTGCACAACGGCAAAGACATGGCCCCCATGGACAACGGCGTGGGAGGCTTCTCGTCGATGAGAAGATCGATGCAAATCAACAGATCCGAGTACGACCAAGAAGAAACCGTGGGTTTGAGAAGATTCGACAGTTTTGAGTTGGGCTCCGACGATGACTTCGAACAAAACCATAGAAATTAAAATAGATAGGTGCCATCGGCATGCTCAAGGCACGCCACGGCGTGCCTACGGACAGCTCGGGAAGGGCTACTGTATTATTTAGGGCTATCGTGGGCCCGGTTTGGCCCCAAATCCATATTCTAGTTACCTGTTATAGGCTAGCATTGATTAAATAAATTAGTCATAATAGACTATTCATAAATTTAAGCTGCTAGTCGTCTCATGGACTTTTCAGTACTCTGGCTAACTATGCTCTAATGGGT
Source organism: Suhomyces tanzawaensis NRRL Y-17324 (assembly GCF_001661415.1). NCBI lineage: Eukaryota > Fungi > Ascomycota > Pichiomycetes > Serinales > Debaryomycetaceae > Suhomyces > Suhomyces tanzawaensis. The sequence continues at coordinate 2,590,607 of NW_017963636.1, forward strand.
TACTCAATAGGCTAGTTTCGTCTCGTGGGCTATTTGGTTACATGGCTACTGGCCCTTATCTCAATGGACTGGACATTTCAAATTCATAGGATAGTCTCTTCTCCAATGGACTATTCAACACTTTTATAGGCTCAGCTCTTATCCGAATCGACTATTCAGTACTTCTATGGCTAGTAATCGCTATCTAGATGACTATTATTGGAACTTATCCCAAAAAAACTATTTTACCTCATAGCTGCCAGTCCTAATTTCAATGGACGTTTCAACGTAGGCTACCTGTCCTAAATACGTAGACTGGTAGTCTTCTCGGTATTATTATACGCTACCACTTTTCACCTCAATGAATGTTCGTGATAGACTATTCATTATCTGAGTCCCCACTGCCTCTGCCTCGCTTCTCTACATCCTACACTCAGTACCTCTATAGATCATGTATTGATCACTATCTTACACGCAGCTCAGCACCGCTAGCTAGGCCATTTAAATATCATCAATGTCCAAGTCGTCGTCCTCGTCCTCGCTGTCGTCTTCAGCACCGAACTCGAAGTTGACATCGTCTTCCTCGTCTCCGCCAAAGGTATCGGTTTCGTTGATCTTGGCGTTTTCAGGCAACTCGCCCATGTTCTTCAAGGTTCTGGCTTCGTCAGAGTTGAACTTGTGAACAACATCACACTTCTCGTCCTCGAAGTCTCTCAAACACACCAAGATGATGTCACCTTGGCCCATCCACACCTTCTTTCTCAACTTGCCTCTGATGTGTCCCAATCTTCTCACGGTGTCGAAACAGCTGACCTCGACTCTACCGTTACCCAACATCTTGGTGATCTGGCCGTATTCTTGGCCCTCTTCCTTCAAGATCAATTCTCTCTTTTGACCACCGTTGTCGTTCTTTCCTCTTCTTCTGTTCTTACCACCTTTACCTTTACCAGATTTACCCATTTTGAGATGTTGTAATTATGATGAGTTATTCCAGTGCAAATTTTTTTATTTATGCCCAGTAGTGCGCGTGACGATAAGGCTCCAGATGGCAACCGTGACTACACCGTCACGGTCTAGTGGCTGCTCACAGTGGTGGCATGTGACGCTGGCCGGTGCTGCTAGCAGTACCTGCCACAACTAGTACATCTGCTTGTAGTGTTCTTCTGTGGTGGAGCCTCCAGCAGTGACTGTGCGACATTGCTTCTCGGACATCCGCGACATCGCAGCCACCCAGCGACATCTCACCTACACCCAACACAACCATATCTACTCGTACCTTTAACCCTGCTACCGCCATGGACTCGTTCGAAGCAGCCACCCAGTTCTCGCAGATCCTCCGCAACCTCACGCCTGCCGTGCAGAACCTCACCAGAGCGGCACATTTCGCCCTCAAGCACTCGGACAGCGAAGACTACCTCTTTCCCTCCATCCTCGACATCCTCAACGACCCGTCTGTGGAGCTCAACACCAAGTCCACGGTGTTCCAGTTCATCGAGGTGCTCATCAACGAGTCGTTCTACTACTCGCGCCAGCCCAAGTTCAACTACCCGTACATCCAGAACCTCAAGACGTCGTTACCCAAAATCATGCTAGCAGTGTTGCCCACCACCAGCAACACCAACATCTACAACGTATACACCAGCTTGAAGAACTTGTCCAAGCACTTCAAGGTGGACTGCTGCGAGTTCGTGGAGCGGTTCAACCTCGATTCGTTGACCGACGAGGACAGAGCCCACATCGACCAGGACATACCGTTCCCAGAAATCCGCCTAGAGGACTCGGGCGAAGACCCGTTGGTCGAGAGCTGGGGCTTGTTGCTCCGCAAGAAGAAGCAGAGCCAGTACGAGCGCTTGCGGTTGTTGAAGCACTCAGAGGTCTCTCGCGACACCGTGGAGGAACAGGACCTCTTCAGTCTCAGGGACAAGAACGACAAGGCTGGCGAGTTGTTGTCCAAAAGACAGATCATATCACGCATGGAGGACGACAGAGAGGCCCACAAGCGGTCCAAAGAGAACCTCTGGGTGGTTCTGAGGCCGAAAGATGTCAATTTCATAACGGAAGAAGAGTTCTTGAAGCATTACTGGAGCAAAACCCACGCTATGACAAAGAAGCAGGAAGATGCGTTCTTGGAGACCGTGGAGGAACTCAACAAATTGGTGGCAGGTAGCTACAAGGACAAGCAGTTTTGAATGTCATGTTCCATGTGAAGCTCTTTAAAAATACCTAATTGACGAGCTAGAGCTTTTCTAAAGCTAACTCTAGATCAAACCAATACTCCTAATTCGCATCAGCCATGGCACACCCATCTTCAATGCATTTTCAACGTACCATGCCAGTCACAATCCATAAATTAATCATATTTGATGCAAACAATGTATCATAACCCAGAGTTTTGAAAACTAGTTATAGACGAATAATGAATAAGCAATAGCAACAGTTGTAAAATACAAAGTGGTATTTGCCGGTACGTGGCGTGAAAATATCCAATGGCACGTCTCGTATGAGCGGTGGGTCTTGCTACACTTCTTTAGTTTCACTTTAAGAGTTTAAATTAACTATTCTATCTACAATTATCTAAACTATAGACTTAGCTTCAGATAATACCCTCAATAATTCGTTTATACCATTGACTCCGAAGTTTGCAGAAGTCCTCACGTCAGACTCGTCTCCCAAAATGGCTACGGTTGACACCGTTTGAATCAGTCCATTTTCTTTAAGTCTATTGACAAACTCGTAACTTGGTTCGTCAAGCAAGGTGGTGGCACCAGCCACGAAAATGGAATTCAAGCCCTCGGAGGTGGAAGTAGACGTGGCCAGTTCGCCTAGACTTGAAATATCAATTGATTTCGACCTGATTGGGGTGTTTGTAGCGGCACCCGCTAATCCCTTCACTTGGAAGTTCTGAATCAACTGCTCTGCGTCAACGCCACTGTTGTCCTGTGAGTAGTAGTCGTTGATAAACTTGAGAGCCTTCAAGGCCAACTGGTTCTGCTGAATAATCACCACATCTCTGATCAATGATGCATGAACCCCGTCGGAGTCTTGGAACACATCGTTGACATGCTGGATGCAATCACCCATGGCATCGAGGGTCCTTTCACGATCCTCGATGAAAGACTTGCCAGTGTGGAATCTCACAGTGCAATCTTCCACCTCACAATGCGAACCTGGCAATCTCTCAACCTTGGACTCTACCAACTGGGTAACTTGAGCGATCCATCCCTGAATTTCTGTTTCATCGACCATGGAAATCCACTTTTGCGAGCCTATGACCTTGATGTAACCACCATTTTCTGCTATTAATCCCAAATTTGGGTAAGTTCTGTAAAGTCTATCGAGATCTGTTCTCTTGAGGAAACTAATGATGTAAACCTTGTTCTTTGGATCCTCTAATAAACCATTCAACAAGGAGATGAGTCGAGATGGTTCTGTATACGCACTCTTGGCAGTAGTAATTGAGTTTGTTGTGGGCTTCTTGTCGCCAACTGAGAGGGTGGTAGCAGCAGTCTCAAAGTTCAAGAAGAACAATCTATTTTTCTCCTTTCCTTGTCTATAAAAGTGGCCAAATACATCGGTGTTGAAAGGCTTCAATTTGTTAAGATTTGTTCTCTTGTTCAAATCATATGATTCATTTATGCTTTGCAAGCACGAGGCAACCCAATTCATTGAATCTTGCGTTTTCACAATATCGTTGCACTTGGTCCATCTAGTCTCCTTTTCTTTCTTGTCCATTGTCAACAGCTTCTTAAACGTTTCTGAAAAGGTCTTGATATCCCATGGGTTGATCAATAAAGCCCCATGTCCGCCGCAATCAAGTAATTGGGAGGAACCTGTGAATTCAGATAAAATCAACGGAGACTTTTTCTCGCTGGTTGCAGTAATGAATTCATGACTTGTCAAGTTCAAACCCTCTCTCATAGATGAGACAACGAAGACATCAGCTTCACATTGCAATGCGAGATATTGCTCGAACTCAATATCCTTCTGTAGTAATACAACAGGCTGAGAAACTGAGATGTTTTCGGGTAAGGAATTGATTCTAGCAACTATTTGCATGATTTCGCTTTCGTAGTGAGGATCATGACTGGATCCAATGCAAATTTCAATCAACACAGTCGTATCGATATACTCGGGATTTGAATTCAAAAATTTCTCGTATGCTAAAAGTTTTTGTTTTATACCTCTTAATTTGTCCAATTTATCTCTGCTGACGATTAAATTCTGATCTGGCCATCTTTCTTTGATGAGTTGCCTCCATTCGGTGACACTTTCTGATTGTACCATCTCAATGATAGAATTGGAATCAATACCGACTGGGATTGTGTTAGTCATAGTGAAATTTCCCTCGTAGGTAATTCCCAAATCGTTGACATCTGCCAAAAGAAGACGGTTACAGGTCTGCAAGAAGTGTCTGACGTATTCATCGGTTTGGAATGAAATGCAATTGGCACCCAACATTCCCTTTAAGATTTCTGTTCTTTGAGCAAAACAGCGGAAAACTTCCGAGGATGGGAAGGAGACATGGAGGAAAAGGCCAATCTTGACCTCTGGTAACTTCTGTCTGACCATCAAAGGCACCAAAAGAAGGTGGTAGTCATGGATCCAGATCATGTTTTCTGGGTCCTCGGGGTTGGCGTTTCCATTTTCCCGAAGATACACCTCCACGATCTTGTCTGCGACCAATTGATTCAACAACTGGTAGTGGCCCCACGAATGGTCTTCAAAGGCCTTAGATTTGGGGTCGTCAGGAATCTGGTAGTGGAATGTGGGCCACAATATCTGCTTACAGAAGGAGTTGTAGTGGCCCTGGAATGTGGCGTCGTTGGGGAAGACGGCTTCGCTATTGTAGCCTTTTCTCAACTCGCCAGCGATGTCGTTTCTGATGTGATCGGGCACTTCGTCGCTGGGCATGGAGATGGTTCCGACCCATTTCCTCGACTTTACGATGTTGTGCTCGGCCGACAACTTGACTGCCTTGGTGGTGGAAACGTTACCCTTGTGGGAGAACTTGATCGTCCAGGGAGCGGTTTCGAAGATGTTTGGTTGGTCAAGCAAATCGCCTGGATTGGAGAACCCGCCAAACGGAGCCAACTTGACGTCGGATGCGTATTCGTTGTTCCAGCTGGGGTTTGATGCCTGGTGGTCGTCTTCCTCGGCCACTGCCAACGAGCTGGTGCTGCTGTTGGTATGCAAGGTCAATCCTGGGTGGGGTTTGCTCAACGAGGATCTTGTTCTATTTGTGGACGCATGGCTGAGTGCCGCAAGGTTGGTGTGGGAGCCTGCCAACCCTGCCAAGTTGTTGGTGGAGCGATTCATCTTCAATCCGAGTAGTCCTGAGCCGTCGTCCTTGTTTTTTGGGTCCACCACCGAGCTGGGTGGCACGCCATTGTTGTAGCGAGCTCGTGGCTGGATGTAGTGGGGTCCCAACTTGTCAGCAATACCATCAGCTAGTGGCGTGTCTGTCTGCTTCTTGAACCGATGGTTTTTGTAAAAGAAGTCCTGGGCGTCTGCTGACGCTTCGGGCTTGTACTCGGGGCCAGGCGACGCAGCGAGGGGCGTCTGTTGTCGTGAATTGGCAATGCTGAGGGATGGAAGGATCGAGCTGGATGGCGCCAGTTTGGCGGCTACTGGAGCAGGTTCATGGGGACCCTTTGGCACGTGTGGCTGGGCGATGGCATCGGTGGCACCGACCTCGAATTGGACGGTGTAGGGCAAGAATCTGGCGTTAGTAGAGGTCAGTAGGTTCGTGGTCCATGGTAGATACGTACAGTGATCCGATAATAACAGTCATGGTGGGGGAAGACTGTAGCGGGTATTTGTCGCTTTTATATTGCTGCGCGCAGCCGTGTTTTCTAGAACGGTTAGAGAGATCGGTCGCATCAGAGCAAGCAATGGGGCGGTAGCAAGCGGAGTTGAAATCCGTGAGGGTGGTGGGGGTACGCCTAGGTGGTTGGACGTGGAGGTTTTAACGATGATTGAGGAGATGGCTGGTGCCGATTTAGTCTAGTTTGAAGGTGTTTAGTGGCGAATTGATGGGATTTGGCCGTGCTTGGTAGTGCTGGGATGTGCTGGGTGAGGCTGTTGCGATGGCCCTAGAAGGGTGAGGTTGCTCATGAGGGGGTTAGCGAGCGCCGCAGTGAGTAGTGACAGAGCCTTGGTCTGTAGCGACAGTGCGCGGTGCGGCACGGTGCTGGCAGTATCGCATTGCGGGAGCTCCCAGCGGACACTGAGTCGCCGTGGCCAGTCCATCAGTTGAGCTTCCATACTATCCGGAGCTATCTTCTAGTGTGGGTTGGGCATTATGGCCATTGAGCTTGCTGTAGTGGCCGTTATGGCTTCTGATCTTGATTTTGGCAATACTTCGGATCGGCTCCATCACATAGTATGAGAGTGGATATGTCTGATGGTTATGCTTCATTTTTGAATTATATTTAGTAGGAAACCTGACAATATTATCAAATTAATTTGACACGATTTCTAGATGCTTATACGAAATCCGTCCAGCAATCAGCTGCAACATGCCAAATTACTGTTGACTCTTACATTCCTGGTAACAATTGTGTACTGCGATGCGGCTGAATTATCGTTCATTCCTTCAATATTAGTCTATACATTTGATACAGCATGTCAATTTTTGGATTTCGATCACTGCAAGCATTAATCGTTGCATCTTTCTTACATTCCGCCAGTTTTCTGTAACAGTTGCTCTCTGTTGTGTGTTTTTATGAACTTCTAGACTTATTTTATTTGCGGTTATGTTCGTTGACCTACACTAGCATTTTTAGTCAAGAATAGGTCTATTGTGGATTTAGAGATGCATTCGGCAGCAGAATACCACACATGGGCAAGTAGTGAATCGCGAACTGTTGCCTTGGGACGTAACGCCTCTTTCTTAGCTCTCTACTCGAGCCGATTTCCAACCATTGCTACTATAATTAAATTTGTAGCCCAGATGATTGCAGCAATACTTCAAATTGGGAAAATTCAATGGAGGGTGTATCAAAAAGCTTACTCTAAATCGTAATATTCCAGTAAATAGTCGTGGAAATCGATCTGAACCAATATCGGTATAGTACTGTTGCAGTATTAATCCTAATGTTTAAGTACTCAGTGGGTGTATCAAGTATATGGCATCCATTCTGAAATTAACGATTAGTGAGCTATACTATCCGTGAAACTGCCTAGTGACGTGTTGAATATGTGTATTAATTCTATATAGCATCCATCCTGAAATTAACGATTATTGTACTATAATATCCGTAAAATTGTCCCGTAAATTGCTGTATATCTGATTATAATTGGCCTAGCACAGTTAAATCAGTATCGACCATATTGATTGAATGGCTAGTATTTATTTCCTACTTCGAGTTGTTGTGAGGTGTAATTGTCCAAAAACTTTGCAATATTGCTGTGTAAGTTCTCGAAAATAATCTCTTGGCAAACTAACAATTTCCTGATGAAATCCTGTATTTCAAGTCAATCGAGCCATCCAATATCGGTAAATTATAGCCTCCCATCGGTGCCAGTAACTATTTCGTGTCTATGAACTTCCATTAGAAGTTATCAAAGTTCAATTCGTCCTCATCGGAGTCCAGATCTGGTAAGATTGGCTCTAGTTTTGTTGGCTCAGAAACTGAGTTCATAGCATTCTCCAACTCTGCCTCCAAATCGTCATCCGAAGAGTCGTCGTCACCAGCATCTAAGGTCGTGGGTGCTGGTACTGGCGAGTGCGTGGGTGCCTTGACGGGCGCTTTTCCAGCGGTAGTAGGAGCTCCTAGAATGTTTTTGAACTCATTGTCGTCATTTTCTAGTCTAACCCCACTAGATTCGGTTGCACTGTCAACCTCAGGACCATCAAAATCAAACTGTGGGAAGAGCCCTTCTCCTTCCTCATCATCCAGGGAATCATCCATTTGATTGAAATTGAATCCAAATTCGTTCCTGTTCAATTCATCTTCCATTGCTTTATCTCTTTTGGCTTTTTCTTGAAGAATTTCTTCAATCTTCCTCTTCTTAGTGGATTCCGCCTTTCGTACCGCCTTTATTACACTCTTGAACTCATCATGGAGCACCTCCTGGAAATATAAATCGATCTCAGGGGTAACTTTCAGATCCGCGTATGGTGAGTAGTACTTTTCAGCCTTAATGAATATGTTGTTTTCCCTTAATCGTATTTTTTCTGTTAATGCATCTTCTCTCTTTTGGATTATACGCTTGCGCTTGTTGGCGTATTCAACAAAATCGAACGTTGTCTTCGACTCTTCGGCCTTAGGCTCGGGGAGCGGTATTATGCCGTTTTCATCGGGGATTTCGGTAGGCTTGTCAGGTGCGGAATCGGGTTTCTCGGTGAACTTCAAGTCAACCTCCTCCGGTGGACTGCTTACCTCAACTTTACTCATTATACTCTCACCACTATCAGATAAGTCCTCCAATTCCTTTTCGAAGCGTTTCCTCCATTGTCTTTCGTCGTCTTCAATTAAATCATAGAGCGACTTTTCGGTCAACCTGGACTCCTCCACCAATTTCAACCTTAATACCTTGAGATCGGTGATGGTGTCCATGTACTTGGGTGTGTTTTGATATGTGTAGTCAGGGGGGAGATCTGGCAAGTAGGACGGGATGTAGATAGGTCTTTCCGACTGTTTTGGCACGAGTTCGGCGATTTCGTAATGTTCGTTAGTGAAGAATGGAAGTGATTCGTCGGTGGCACTGTAAGGAGGGTCGTCTGTGTGGAGCACCGACTCTGCTGCTGAGCTGATGGCCAGGATTTGTGCTCTAGTTCTGGGTCCCAACTTGCGGGTGGCGGTGATTTCGTCGTAGAGCTTCCAGGGATGGATTCCCTGGAGCCTGAACGACACCTCTGTGTCGGCCAAAGAAGGGTTTTTTCGCCTCTGTAACTCGGTGAAGTTGCGGAGCGCCACAATGGTCTTGTTGAAGTATGCGATGGTGATGTCGGTGACCTGGTCGATGTACTCCTGGGTGGCCAAGTGTCCTTTGCCCTCCAAGAGTACTGCGATGACTTTGCTCAATTGGAACTCGATTGGGTCCTTGTGTTTGGGAATGCTGTGGATGTCGGATGGCGTTTGCCAGTCGTCGAGTGACGATGCTTCTGCCTTGACCTGCTCGAGAACTGGTGATGCCAAGTCAGTTTCTGGCAGCAGCAGTCGTTCGGGAGAGTCTGCTTCTTGTAGGGATTCTATCTTGCCTATATCTTCTATGGCTTCTTCGATATCGAGGGCCTTGACGTCCAATTCTGGTACCACTTCTGGAGCTGCTGGGGCATCTGATGATGTAGTGGTTCCATCCAGTACTGGCTCTGGTGCCGTTACTGAAGGTGTAGCCATGGCGGCGGCGTCGTCTTTGGGACTTTCACTCATGGCGGTAAAGTGATACTGTAAACATTTTGAGTTGAATTAGTGGGCTGGGGTTACACAAAGCGGCAGTGCGGGAGGCTGCAAAGGTGGGAGAAAAGAGGAGGTAGTGAGACGGTTAGGGAGAATTATGGTAATAGAGAAGAAGTCTTACTAGTAAGACTGTAAAGTAATCACGAGAGATTGGTGAGAGATACTTGAGTGGTGAGAGCGTACTAGACGTGGTGGGGGTTGGTGAGAAAGGAGTAGTGAGAATAGTGAGAATAGAGAATAGAGAATAGTGAGAATAGTGAGCATAGTGAGAATAGTGAGAATAGTGAGAATAATGAGATTAGTGAGGAATAGTGAGAATAGTGAGAATAGTGAGAGATTACTGAAAATAGTAACAAAATAGTGAGAGCCTAGCATAAGAATAAAAAAGAAAGCTAGATACGGCGAATCAAAATTTTAGATTCATTTAACAACAAAAGATTAGGAAAATACTACGCAAAATTGATCCAGTTGTTAAACCACGGATTCTCAAGGAAAGGTTATAAACCGCAGGGCCAATATTTTATAATGCAGTTGGGACAAGAACCGACTTTGAGGGCTTGATTTGCTCAACTTACTTCCTCAATTGAATAGTTAGCTGTCAAATACGGAGGAATTCTGTTCAAGGCTCGAAGAACATTTTATTGCAGTGGCACTTTTTCTATTGCTGGTAATCCAGACTATTGACACTGTGAGGAGCAGAACAGTGAGAAGTTCTTAATTTGGGTAATTATAGACTACGGCTGCCTCCAACTGTCGTTAAGTTAATACACCGACTTCGGAATGCTTTTATCCAAATTTTTAGTTGCATATTTGGGAAACTAAATACAAAGAATAGCTACTGGTTCGAAAATATTCATTAAATGATTAAAAGGCTGATATTGATTAAAACCAACTATAAATATCTAACTATACAGAAAATAATTGAATCTCTTGAAAGCGCTGGATCATAAATAATTCCACTACCAAAGCTACAGAAAAATTTAGGTCTTTTGCAAATTTGCTAGAAAATTGTAAGCTTAAAAATTTGTTAGCCATAACCCAAACTTAGAAGTGTTTGACACAACTGATTTATGGTATTCATCATGTTGACCAATACTTCCAAATGGTTTGAGTTAATTATGATTGTTTAGGATTTTATTGACCACGGTTTTAAGAATCCAATTGCTGATTTGGAGCATCTAAATTAGGCAGAAATCAGTGGAGCTCATCAAAGTATGTCCAATTTGATAGATATTTCAGTGTTGATTCTCCTACCGAAACAAAATTGCCATTAGGCGATCCTTGAGCATCCTTCAAGATCTTCCCGGACACTCGCTGGCATCCTCCTGGCTACTCCTATCATGCAATGTAAGTATATTATAAACCAACTCATACACATTACTAAATCAAGAACATACCACTATCGTGGCCATTATAACTATTATAATCCTCGGACTTCAGCCCAAGCTGCACACCGGGTTCGTGGGCAAGAATCTAATTTCCTCCCAACAAGTACTCGATGGCACCTTGCACGCTACCACCAGTTCTTCTCAACGCCTCCACGTTTCTATCGAAATCAAAGAATCCCATATCGTTGAGCTGTCTCAACTGCGACTCGTACCTCTCTTCAGGTGGTCTGTTGTCCGCTGGAGCAGCAGCAGCTCCGCCAGCACCTTCTCCAAAGAGAGCAAACGGGTTGATTGGAGGGGCTCCGTTGGGGAACATGGATGCAAATGGATTAGCAGGTGCAGTGTTTGGAGTACCTTGGCTCTGGGTGGAGTCGCTGCTGTCGCTTTGCTGAGTGGGGTTGGCGCCTGGGGCTGGGAAGGCTGGTGGAGCCTGGGCGCCACCACCAACACCACGGGTCATTTCCATCATGCCTCTCATCATGTCGGGGTTGGCGAGCATCTGTCTGAAGAAAGGACTCTGGAGCATTTCTCGGGCCTGGGGACCCATTGCTCTCAATTGCGGGTTCAGGTTGATCATGAATTCAAGCATCTGGGGGTTGGACAACATCTGGTTCATGCTCTCTTGGAATTGAGGACTGCTCAACATCTGGTTCATCTGTTCTGGGTCTGGCATTCCGTTCATACCTCCGTCTGGGCCAAACATGGACGCAGAGGGAAGCTGGGCGTAGCCAGCATAACGAGCGCCTGTCAAGTCCGATAATGGGTTGAAGGAACCGGTTCCAGCAGCAATATTGGAGGGTATGGCGTTGGAGGAAGGCGCTGAGCTGGCAGTGGAGTTTGCAGCAGAGGAGCTGGCAGCGCCAGACAGAGCACCGCCTGAAGCAGCGGCACTCTTGACCAAGTGGATGGTGTGTCCATCCTGGATCTTGTAGCTTTCGACGGTTTCGGTGTCCTTCAACACCTTTCCTGAGTAGATCAACCGTTGTCTTTCAGCTTCTATGCCCAGCTTTTCGGCCACGGCAGTCTTCAATTCGGCCACGGTTATGGAGGGGTCGATGGAGACCTCATACTTGGTGCCACCAGAGGACTTGATGGTTATGGAAAGAGACATTGTTGATTGATGAGCTCGGTGGCGGGAGTTGTAGATAGGCGCGATAGTGAACGTGGAAGATTCTGGAAGCGGGGACGCAGTGGCTCGCTGGGAGTCGCTGCGCTAGCGGGGACGGTTGCGGGACACTGGGGCAATTTTGCCTGTGTGGCTAGGGGAAGTGACAGGCGCACTGAGGGCAATTAGGGACAGCCCGTAGGACTAGGGCGTGGCACCACGGTAGTAGCCTCACTGCGCACGGTAGTACCTCTTCACTACGCCGGTAGTAGCTCCTCACTACCATCCGCCTCAGTAGAAGTTAGGGAGTAGATATAAAAAGGAAACTAGCTGATGTTACTCTTCTAACGTAACAGTTTCGAGTCCTAGCTGAATCAAGAATGAGTTATTGTGACAGCTGGTGATAAGCTTTTGCACACTATTGCGTTGAGGGCTCCCCCCTCTCTACAGCCACTAATACGATGATGAATAATATTAAGAGAATTAAAGATGTGATACACATGATGATGTGGAACTGGCCGGGTTCCGGGCTCTCGCAGACCCATACTTATGATATCAAGATGGTTCCACGTGTGCCAATAGTGACCAAGGACCATGGTCCTAGACTGATGCAATGGACTGGGGCTCGGTGGCTCCCGCTAGCGCGACTGCGCAGCGAGACTGCCCCGCTAGAGAGCTCGTTAGAGAGCTCACCAGAGAAACTCACCAAGACGACTCATTCGACTCGCCGCCGTCTCACTCCTCCGTTACTTTCCCCTGGACTCTCCCTAGTTCTTCACCTCCACTCGCCACCCACACTCCAAGCAGCTGTGGCCCACCTCGCCATCCTCAAAGCTGATTTTGCCCTTGCTTTGCATGAGCGACCACTCGCCCTTGGCGGGAATCTTTTTGCAGCTTTTGTTGAGACACCTGGCAGAAGTCTTCTTGTATCTTAAACCACACGAATTACACAACTGGCCCTCCTTGATGGACCACGACGGCCTCCAGCATGGCGACTGTTCCGAGCCACACGAGATACACACTCTGGGATTGGTTCCGTGTTGCTTGGGAGGCGACTTGGTGACGTCGGACTTGGGCTTCTTGGCCAGCTGGGGCGAAATGGGGATGAACTTGTGGCTGTGGACAGGACTCTTGGTGGGCGTCACCACAGCAGGAGGCTGGAGCACCTGCTCATGGGACGTGGGAGGACTGTCGTTGAACGAGCTATAGCCTCGTGGTTGTGGGAGCCTGGTGTTGGTGGGTGTGAACGCGCCCTGGGGGGGAAGATAGTACGGGTTAGTGAGTGGTGGTACTGACGAATAGTAGCTGGCGACCTGAGGCACTGGCGATGGCTGGGTCTGCACTGGAACTTGGGCATGTGCAAGAGGCGATGGAGGCTGGCGTGGTGGGAGTGTCTCGTGGCGTGGAGATGGTGGCTCGTACGCCGTCTGGGGGTGACCCGGTTTCGACAACTGGATCAATGACTGGGCCAACTCTAAATATTCCGGATATTTTTCAACGTCGTTCAAGTAGGTCTTGTTCAAGTACGTATAGCTGGACTCGTAGGGGAAGTTGATCTTCCTCTCCGAATGGTGGATCTGGTTGATGCTGGGAAGCACAGGCGGCTTGGCGATCTTGGAGCTGATCCGCGTGTCGAAGCTGGGCTTGTACGAGGGCAACGGCAACGGAGTGGGCTTTACCTTGTTCAAGTAGTTGTACTGGTCCAAATTGAAGTGCTTGGACCCTCTGTTGATAGTATCGAGAAGCTCGTACCTCCAGTTTTCGTCGTTGGGCTTGTATGTGTCGAAATAGTCTAACGAAACCGTGGGTGCAATTGGCTTAAGCTTGGTATCTTTGGCAATAGCGGAGTTCAACACCGACGAGATACCTGGAAGCTTGATCTTTTCTGGTTGCGATGGTTGGCTGGCTTCGTGTGTGGGAGAGGATGGGGTCTGGTTGGCATGGTTGGCATGGTTGGAATTTCCTTCGTCATCCTTCTTGGTGGGAGACGAGACTGGGGACGAGTTGGGTGAGTGGGAGGGTGAGATTGGATTAAATCTCTTGTTTGGCGACAACGACCGGGATCTGAGAGATCTAGAATACTTGGTCGGTTTGATTGAAAGCGAGTATGATAAAGGAGAAGATGCAGATTCGTATGGGGGAGATGGGGGAGATGGAGGGGCAGTTCTGGAACGCTTCGACTGTATGTTCATTGAGGGCTCTTCGCGAGCACGTTTCTTGTACACAGCTGCAGCTGCTGCGATGGCGCCGGTTTCGGCTATGTCCTTGAATTGATTCAAAAGCTCATTATACGACCGAGACCTAATGTGTCCCGACGTAAACTTTTGTTTGTTCAACATGGCTGGCTGTAATAAGCTCATCAGGATAGTAAACACGGGTGGGAAGGGATAGCTATGTTGGTGCAAGGAACAGCGGGAGAAATTTCACGACTTTTCAAGGGTGTTGATGACTACCCCTTAATATAGTTTGCTAGAGTAAATGTGAGGTTGGATGCAAGTGAAATCAAATGATCGTTCAAGGTATGTGTGATGAGATGTCTTTTCCAAAAATACCTGATGTAAATCCATGATCCATCAAACTATTTATAAGAGTAGATCAATTTGAGTATCAATCCTGATCCAGCACTTTCATTACTCTTTTGGGACGAGCCAGCCCCGTTTGTCGATCCATTGAATGTCGTCGAAAACCAGCCGTCGCGACAATCCGACAAAAACCCCATTGGAGGTAAACAACCTATGCAGGAGCATACAATAAGCATGACAATCAGCTGCATACCACAATCAATGGACTCGCTACACCTCCTCAATAGTTGAATTTGCAAAGTTGGGGCGGGCCTTAGTGGGGTTTTTCGTATGTGATCTAAGGATTCCAAGGCTAATGGCATGGTCTCACAATTGGGACGACATTGCACATGGTACCCCTGCATGTGGGCGCCTCTGCGACACTTCCATGCTCTGCAGGTGATGGGACATTGCGCGAATTCCTCTTGCCAGCCGCCTCACCTTGGGGTTGAAGGAGAGACATTGCTTGTGTTTGGAGGCCGAGCATGTCAGCGTGGCCAGGGTGCATGCGTTGATGGCATGTATTGCCTATTTGGGGTTAATTGCGTACATATTCCACCCATTGCTCTATTCTTCTGGAAAGTGTCTGTTTTTGTGCATAAGCCAGCCATGCCTGCGGGAGTTGGGCTGGCAACAGGTACTCTAAATCAAAAATAGCCGGGATCAATCTTGGATCGCTGGCTGTTGGTCCCTGGTTCCTGGATCACGATGGGAATGGTCATCACTTGCTGTGCCTGATGTCTGAATCGAAGGAAACTACGTCCGAATCGGGAGAAGGTACGGCCGCATTGGTGGTGATCTGACCACAATTATTCTCTGAAAACAGACCACCGTACCTGGAAGCAAACCACCCAACCCGGGGTAACCGTCCTGAATCGGACCAGTTTTACCCCTAGCAGGGTGTATCGGAAAACGATACCTGTTTCTATTTCTGTCTTCGTCAATATCGCTTGATAAGATCGAAGAATACGCGAGATAAGAGTCTGATGATGACCTGATAGATTTTACTCTTCACAGGGCCAGATACAACTTCTAGAGGCAATTGACACTCTTAGGTGTCGTGAATAACCCACTTTCAGTGTTGAGTGGTGCCAGAACAAGATGGTGGTAATTTTCTCCACTTTCCACACTCACAGGTGCAGTTTTGAGAGCATTTGCAAGTATGTGCTACACATTTGAATTCATATCTTATATTAGTTATACACTTTAGCACCTGGCTATTCAATCCTTCTTGGCTTCATCTTCAAGCTTGTGTTCGGCGTTACCAGCAGCAACACCACCACCAATACCAGCGGCAATGTGGCCCACTTGGCCAAGACCTAACTTATCAGCAACCTTGTTACCGCCCAAAGAGCCGGCAACACCGACTCCGATGTCCTTGATAGTGTTAACAGTGTCACTTGGCATTTTCTTAGTATTGATTGATTGGGGTCAATTGTAAGGTTTCCGTTGACTATTTATACTAGCCAAGGTTGCTACCATGGGTCACATGATCATTTCATCCCGCCACACGGCGTGACAGGAGCTGCGGCTTCAAGAAAATACATGCACCGAACAATATCCAGCTCCGCGGGCATGCCAGGAATTCCATCTACTTCCTCAACTTCTCTTCCCCCTTCTGTTCCGCCTTATTTGCACCGATCGAACCTGCGACCCCGGAAATAATACCTCCTGCTTGGCCGCAGCCAAGTGCGTTTGCGACGGACGAGGCTCCAATTCCACCTGCCACTCCTGTGGCGATGTTCTTTGCTCCGTTTAAGTGGGGGTGATCTTCGCCGTTGGCCATTTTGTAATTAGGGCTCCAATTGAGGCGCCCTCTCGCCGGCTTTATATGCTGAGGGTAACAACAGAGAGCAATAGATCCAACATTGCTGTGAAATTATGGAGACCATCTTCCCTGAAATAGGATCACGTGAAGACCAGCCATCATAACCACCTAATCGCTGCCACTAACATAGTGGAGGCAGTGACGTATTGGATGCGTATGAGCCAATGGTCAATTTGCCTATTTATGCCTAGAAGGTAATTTGCCGAGTCATGGCAGTATGAAGGATCATATGAAAGTCTGAAATATGTTTGCACGTCTGCTACTCCTAACCATGCTGTGTTATCTATGGATTACAGTAGTAATACAGCATGTGATGCGAAGGGCAGAAATTAAAACAATTAAGATCGCAAGGTGTAGTGGGTGCAAAAACGGTGCCAATGAGAGAGGTAGATCTTGACTTTTAGAGCGAAGCTAGGAAGGGAAACAGTAGGCATCGTGTGGATGTGGGTGTAGGTGCAAATAGGTGTATTAAGCTTAAAATGTGGTGCAAGTCTATCACAACGCTTGTTAGCTCTGCGTACCGCTATGGTGGTGTATTCGCGGTTTTTTCCATTTCTTGGTGGCGCGAGGTACGCTAGAACAGCAGCATTTTTAGGCCACTCTCGCACCAGAGCTCCCCTAAACTCAGTGCGATCCTCCGGTTCTCTCGCTATTCGGGCACCATTCCCACTAAACTCGCACCATCCCACTCACTACACAAAAGTAGGAAATTTCTTCAACTGCACAACCACAACATGTCTGCCATAGATAACAGTATGTACGCTAATCCCCACTGCCGTACCCGTACTAACGCCCAGCCCAACCCATAGAACCCTTTCTTAAGGACTTCTTGGCCTCCCTAGACATCCAATACCAGTCCAACTATGCCAATGTGGAATCTTACGCTACTCAGTTTGCAAAGCATCTCAAGCGGACCAGTGCCGTGATTGTCAACGGATCGCCATTGATACCCACTAACAACGACTCCAAGCTCGAATTTCAGAAGAAATGGTTGGCTGCACCATTGACCCAGCACCAGCTCAGCAGTTTCGACTGCCACTTGATTCCAGGAACAGGCACTTTCATCATCAATCTCAGCTGCAAGGTCAAGTTCGACGAGAGCGGCAAGAACAGACTTGGTGAGTCGGCTGACTTGATCCAGGATCCCAGCGTGGGATCTACCAGAATCAATCCCAGGCCCATCTGGAGCTCGTGGTTTGGTGCCAACATCAACTTGGTGGTGGACGAGAGCGTCTTGGCTAACAGCAGCGCCGAGGTCATCTCCAGCTTGGACTACCGAATCACCTTCAAACCTGAGAACAGTGTGATACAGTTATAATGACTGAGTATCAGATAGGGTCGAGAAGCAGCAGCAGATGTCACCGGCGATTGTCTTTCCGTGCTTACGTGGCTGCTTCTAAATAACACATCCTAAACTTACCCATTTAGGACTCTGACCGATGACGGTCGTTCTCTCAGTAGCGGCCGTCATCCATAAAAAGGCTACCCATAGGTCCTGGCGGACTGGGGAGCACACGGCATGCTACTGCCTGCCCATGGTTATATAGACTAATAAATTGAATTAATTACTGTATTCTCCAAGCTGTGGTTTGGATGTATTTTCTATGTTGTTGGTGTCCCATTTTTAGCAGATTTGAAAGACTGGTAAGCCTATTTAAGATGTTACAAATAAAACAACTTTCCTATCACATCAAAAAGCTTTTGAATTCTATAATTTTTTCTACTTTCACTGAATGTGAATAGTTCATGATCTGCCTTTCTTGGATTTGTCTTCTAATAGAAATAGACTCGGTTGCTGAGATATTTGTGCAGGGAAAGTCGGTGAAAGAAATACTTAAACCGCCATAATGACATCAAACATGTTTTCGACAGGAATAATATCTCATCCAATGACTCTGATTATTTATTCATCAATTACATTGGCTATGCTTATCTTTTAAAGGAACCTTAGAAAAGAATTGGCAGCATGGAAGTGAATGAGAGAAAATGGATCCCACTAAAACACCCATTTTATGCTCAAATTACTTAGTATTTTGAAGATGGTAGTTAAAAATTTGGAGCAAAGGCATTTAACATTAATTGGTCCTCATTGATTTTCAAACCCGAGGAGTTAATCTTACGTAGATGCCCATCACCTTAGCACTTCATAAACATTCAATGTAATTAATCTACGTGGTCTAATATTCGGTTAAAAAAACCGTATTTCAGAAGCAATAATTAACACTAAATCAACTTTAATGGTAAATTACAAGAATTTCCTTGGAACAATTATTCTATAGAACCAAAACAGGCCCATCACACAGTTTCTAGTCATTCCAGTACATTGTCTACCAATAGAATTAATGAAAATAAAAATAATTAGTTAAGCACATTTAATTCGAGGCACACTAGATATTAATTTTTCATTCCTAGAAGTTCAGCAGTAGCCATACTCAGGACGCAGGTCAACAATTTCATGGTTTGTGCTCGAAAAGTCTCCAGTTTCACACTTTGTTATCTTGGATGTAGTCGGTCAACAACTGGCCCAAGTACACGTCAGAGTATTGCTGGATCCGCACGTTACCCTCGAAACCAATCTGGTCCAAAGCCCACCATACGTTGGGGGTAATAAAGTCGTAAAAGACCAAGTCAACAGGAGAGTCGGGACCAGCAGTCTCGTCCACTTGTACTGATTCCACTACGTTGGGAATAGGAAAGTTGATGGTGGGCTTATGGATGGTGTCGTCCCCATTGGAACCAAAATCGTCGTGGGTCACGTAGCCTTTGGAGAGCTTCGTTCTCAACCTGGCAGCCGTCACTGGAGAAGCCTGCAACACCTGCTGGGCATTGCCTGCGCTGTTAAAGTCGGACCAGCCATTCTTTAATTGCCTGCGTGCTTGGTGGTGAGGAGGCAATAACTTCCAGTTCTGAGGATGCTCGCCAGAGGCTGTGGCGATGTAGTCGTCTCTGTTCAAGAGAGGAGCCACTTCCAAGGCCACGCTCTTGGGAACGGTGATTTTGACCCAGTTATTCTCAAAAGGCGACACGATATACTTGGTGTCGATGGTGTAGGGGCCCTTGTACAAGTCGTAGCGCACGGATCCCGTGTTGATAATGATCACACGCTGATGGTGGGCTTTCACCAGCTTTTTGGGGACCAAGGCTGTGAGAACTCTGGTGGTCAATAGGTTGAAAAGGTTCTTGGAACTGCCCAACGGTACGTAGTCCACAAAGTAGTTGCGATGCACCTTTCCGAGCGGCGTGCTGAGGTTCAACAGGTCTCTGGTGTCGGCTATCAACCTGGACACCTCAAGGCCTTTTTCTGTGTCGAAATGACGAAGCGACCGCTGGGTATGGGTGAGAAACGAGTCGAGGTTGAAGTCGATGTAGGAGCGGGAGAAGATCGTCCTGGCGACGTCTATGGTGGATTCCAGCGGGATTTCCTCGAGCGAAGGCACTTCTTTGCGAGGGTCTAAACTGACCCAACCGATAGTCTCACAATAGCGCCCGCTCTGTAACGCTGTGGCCTTTGCGTCCAACACAGTAAAGTCACGAACATGGCTGTGTCCGCCAAAATACTGGATCACGGTCTCGGGGAAGTACTGTCTCAACACGGCGTTCAACTGGTAGAGTTCGGGCCATTGGTGGTCGATAGGCACATGAGTCACGATCACAAGCAAGTCCACCTTACCTGCGTGTTGCTGAAGTACCTCTTGGAACCATTCCTCTTGAATCACGGTGGCTAGCGGCACCACACGCGTGCCCAGGTTGAACTTCTTGAAGTCAAACAAAAACCCAAACGCCAAAATTCGGATCTTTTGCTGAGGGGTCTGCCAGTACTTGTAGCGACTTCCAAAAGGCACGAACAGGCCGTTCTGCGAGTACTCCACGTTGGAACTCACGTAATTGTCGGGAAAGTGCTCAATCACCGTGTCGTACTCCTGCTGAGAATTCTCCCAGAGATACAACTCATGGTTCCCAATCGTCAAAAGATCGTAGTCCTGCTGGATGAAGATGGGTGTGGACACCAACCCATTGGGTGTAGTAATGTCTGAAAGCCCGTTTCCGTCGTGGCGATCGCCACTGTCAATCACAAGTAGATCCTGGCCATTGGCGTGTGCTTTCTGCTTGAGACGCTTGGTAAACGAGATAAAATCGCCCCAGTTGGCACTGTACTGCTTCTGGTTGAGGTGTCCCGAGTACCAGCCGTGGGTATCGGTGGTATGGACGAAGTTAATGGCATTCCACTCGAGAGGACGAATGGGGTGGCGAGGGTGTTTGGGGGTGTGGTGGTGGGGGTAAGACTGGTGGAAGGTGAAGAGCGAGATGGTCACCGCTAGGAAGACGAGCACCAGGTAGAACACGGCTCGGGACATGGTGAATGGGGTGGGAGAAGGAGAGGGATGTGGCGGTATAGGTTGATGTTGTGGCACGTGATTCTGGTCACATGTTCCATAACCACCGTGGTCTACACTAAATTAAGGGTTAATCTTCTTCTTTAAAGGTAGGTTCTTGCATAGGAAATACGATTAAAGGGCGCAAGGAAGTGCAATGAAGTCCTTCAGAAAGGGTAAAGTAGAAATACTAAATTAGAAAGCGTATAGACACTAGAAATCATAAAGCCTTCAGTCCCCGGTAAAGCCAGGGCATTTAAGAGCTCCCCGAAGTTAGAAGCGAAAATAACTGTATTCAGTAGGCCTAATAAATACATTGGTCGAGTAATTATACTGTTGAATCTTTAGCTATATTTGCTTTACCGCAACTCTATCTAGTTTATTGGTTTTATTTGCTATCCTATCTTCACCTTGTGATAGAAATTCTTCTATTTGATCTACTTATAGTAACTCCAGGCACCATAAGAGTAAAGTAATTCAGCTGGATCAATAGCATCTCAGCTGTAATTTCTTACAGCTCAGCCCGATATACGCCCTTATCATTTTGGCAGTTAGTTCGATTTTTACAGTCTCATTATCCAATTCTATCTCTCTGTTCATTACAGTCTCGTTATTGCCATTCTCGCGGTTCAGCTTGATTAATCTCATTGTTACTATGTCTACACGGTTCAGTTCGATCATATAGTCTCATTATCGCCCATTCTGACAGCTCAGCAGGATCAAGTCTGGCTATGGTCTTTCGTAGCTTTATCAAAGTGAAATTTACTTCATTGGAATTCAAAGCAATTCTCTCTAGCCTCGATAGTCACATTCCATATTTTCACCATTAGCCACTACGGTCTCATTAGCGCCATTCTACACCAGTTCAGCTCGATTATATTACAACGTCTATACGCTAAATGCTTACAAACCGCTTTGAGCTCTTCTTCTGTCTCTTTCTTCAGAGATGGACAACTTAATACCCTTACCCTTTGGCAAAGAAACGTATGGCTTACCGGCTTCGGTACCAATAACGAAAACGTTAGACAATCTGGTGACGAAAGTGTTTTCCAAGGTGTCCTTGATGTGGACCAAGTCGAAACCACCCTCGTGCTTTTCTCTGTGGGTGATAACACCAACTCTACCCATGTTTCTACCACCAGTGACCATAACCAATCTACCGGTGTCGAACTTGATGAAGTCAGTGATCTTACCAGTAGCCAAGTCGATCTTGACGGTGTCGTTGGCCTTGATCAATGGGTCTGGGTATCTGATGGTTCTACCGTCGTGGGTGACGACGTAAGGAATACCTCTCTTACCCAATTGGACCTTCTTGACCTTACCCAACTTGTAAGAAGCTTCTTCAGCGGTGATTCTGTGGACAGCAAATCTACCCTTGACATCGTAAACCAATCTGAAGTTTTCGTTGGTGGCTTCCAAGGTGATGACATCCATGAAACCAGCTGGGAAAGTGGAGTCAGTTCTGACCTTACCGTCAACCTTGACGTGTTCTTGCATCAAGATAGCCTTGACTTCTCTACCGTTCAAAGCATACTTGAGTCTGTTTCTCAAGAAGATGACCAATGGCAAGGATTCTCTCAACTTGTGTGGACCGGCAGATGGTCTTGGAGCGTAGGTACCGGACAATTTGTCCAACATCCAGTGGGATGGAGCGGCTAATCTCTTCAAGTGCTTCTTTGGTCCTCTACCCATTTTGCTTAGTGTGGTTGTGGTGTGAAAAAGAGAATTATTTGGTGATGAAATTTTTCAAAAGTGATGGGCGAGGGAAAGGCCGCGAGGGCTGGAGCCCTTTGGGTCACGTGTGTTTTTTGGGGGACTGTCACATTTGGGTGCGAAAGTGCGGGTCGCTCCTGATCTTACTAGGGCAATAGGATGGCCCATAAATGGGCCCATAGGACTATGGGCTTGTGGAGCGTTGATGTTTAGATTATCGAATAATTCAAATTCGAAATTCGAGAAAGGAGTACATCGTTGTAGGCGACACTGGTGGATTGGGGCAGTGAAACTAGTCTACAAAACTGAATAGTGTAGGGGAACATATTAAGTCCGAGGGCCCGTATTGGCGCTGGACTACAATCTATGTCAGTAGTAGAGGGAAAGTATTCTCAAATGGTGAGCTTAGAAGGGTAGAATATCAAATGATGGTATCATAAATTGGCAAAGAAATCCAGCCGTTGCGGCACATACACCTAGATTACTCCCTGAGAATGGCATGGATTCCTTATCGAAAATCAAAGATAACGCATATTTTGCTCTGCTGGTCTTAGTAGAATTAAGGATGTTTAAATAGTGAGGTTTTTATTGATCCTGCGTTAATTGGTTCAGTAGTGGCTTTTCACTGGACCTCTCATCTCCTCGGCCTGATCTAACGTGGAAAAGCCAAATTTAGAAGATCGAATTCGACCGTAAGAAGAATCCTACTGAGTTTATTCTATCAGGTATCAAATTAGCTCTCGGGTGCAACAAGCTGGCCAAACCAAAAATTGCCATTAGCTTAAATTAAAATTATATGTATAATCTGCTTATCCTAAATTCATACAAGAGTATGCTGGTGCCGACTGTATATTATTACTAAAATGGCATTTGCGGTATATTCTATCTACTTACCCCATCTTCCAAACCATTTCTTATTGTCCGAGCCCTTCAACTCCTGACTCAATTTCTCATCCTCAAGCAACAAATTGCTGAACTCTTCTTCCAAGTTAGCAAATTTCTCTGTTTCCTGGCAATTCTCAAGCAAGAGCTGTTGGATGCTATTCTCAATACTTGATGGTAACGCAGGTGATTTAGGTGTAGTAAAGGAGTCTTGAGAAGATGCAACTGTGGGCGAATCACTGGTCTTGGACTCCAACTCTTCTATATCAACCCTCAAATGTTCGATGGCACTACTAAGTTCGTCATTATCATGGAGAACTTCTGGTAACTTAACCTTGATGTCGACCATATTCTGCACAATATCGATATGGTCGCGATTTAAGTTGGTGTACTGCGTCTCAAGCTCCTTGATTTTGTATCTTAAGTTCCCGTTCTCGACCTTAATCTTTTCAATATCTTCCGTTTTTGCTGTCTCGCTGAGGTAGATGTTTTCGAATTCATTCTCGTATTTGGTTAATTCGACGGGTTCGACATTAATTTCCATGGAGTCCGTGACCAATTCATTTAATTTGTAATAGTTTGAGCCAGATGATGAGCTAGATATGGTTGAGTTTCTCTTGGAACCGGGAAGAAGAGAAAATCTCTTGGACGAACGCTTCAAGCCACCGTTTATAGAATTATTAAGCGATGCATCCTCTTTGAAGTCAACAAATTCCTCATTGATATAAATGTTAAATAATTTATCCTTCAAAAAGCCCAACAATTTGTCAAACTTCAATGCCAATAAATTTGATTCATTCTTGATCATCAAATTCACTGCAAACTTGAGGATAGACTCAATACCTTGAGTTATGATAATATCGTAAATTCTCAACACGATATCCAAAGGAAACTTGTATGCAAAAAATGTCAAGAACCACTGAGATGCATACATGGAAGATTTAATGCCTTGTTTAACCAAGTGATTGTAGAGAATTGGAGAATAGCTTTCCAATAGCCTATCAAATTCATACAAGAACAAATGCAATCCCTTCATTTCCGGGCTGAACAAATCTCTCAACTTGTAATCTTTCATCAAAGTAACCAACAAACAGAAACATTCAGCATCACTCATATTCATAATTAAAGGAATGGTAATAAAGATCATACCTTGCGTGTAACCCACATCAGGATCGAACAATGAGTATGCCTTGATGACGTTGAACAACTCCTCACCTTTGTTGACTTGTTCAACATTGGTAAAGAAGCTTGTTCTTGACAAGTCTCTTTTGATCGACTTTTCGTGGACAGAAGTTTCACTCTTCAATTGAATGTAGAACTCTTCCAATTGGAAGTTCTTTGATTTGGCCACCAACTGCCAGATTATTCCTCTGAATTCCTTGGGGATACCTGACATTATGAGCTTGTCTAACTCGTCTGATTCGTTCTTGATGACTGACTCGTAGTCATTCACAATCCGGGTCCAGAATTCCCAGTCGATCTTGTACTCGAACATGTCGCTGAATCCACCCACGGTATTCTTGATATCGTTGAATGTTTTCTTGATGTTTTCTGTTCCGGAGTTGATGGACTCTTTCAACCTCACATCTTTGGCCTTGAACTTATTGTTGAGCTGATTGAACTTGCTTTGTAACAAGTAGTTGTGGCTAGCTTTATCGTATGTCGAGGATAATTGGTCCAAGTTTTGAACAGCCTCCTGGTTGGGCTCCAAGATGGCCACGTCGTGCTGGTCCAACCTCAAACAATCTTGGATGGACTTCCTGTTGGGTAAGCTCGTGGGTGTGGTTGGCGAGGTGGTGGCAGTACCATTAGCAAAACCCAGGCTTGGGTTTTCCTCCAAAGTGGTATTTGGGTCCTCGTCGGCTATTATGGTCGCGTCCATTGCTGCCACGTCTTCCGAGTCAATGGGGTCCTCTGGTGCCTTGGAACCAGAAACTTCGGTTTGAAGTTGGGTTTCTTCCGAGGAATTGTTGGAGTTGTTACTTGCTAGAGATATGCTGGAGCCGTTGTTGTCGTTGTAGCTCAGCGAGTCGTCGTCAAACGGCTCCTGGTCGGCATTGGTGCCCTTCTTCTTCTTCTTCCTATTCTTCTTCTTGTTTTTGGCGACAGTGCTTGCGCCACCCGCAAGCACAGACTCGTTGTTCTCGTGCTGGGGAGCATCTTCGAACTCGTCGTTGGAGGACATCGCTGTGGGGACACGCTTTCAGGGAGAGTTGACTGGCGGTTAATGCCGTCTATGGGGCAGAACTGGCGCTAGAATGGACCTGCTGGGGTACAATTGGAGCTTTCAACCGCTTAATAGGGACAGGTGGGTATGCACTGGCTGTGAGGTGCAATTAGCTGTGGAATAGATGGAGGAGGTTTGGTTCCGAAGTATCCCTGGGATTAGTGGTGGGACGATCGTGTGGGCGAAACACGCACGGTGTTATGATTTGATCCACCCCACAAGTTGTCGGTAGAGCGCGCGTAGGCAGGCAGAAATAGACGGGCTAGCGAGGGATGCGCACGGTGAGGTCAGAAGCATTAGCGAGAGGGTTGGCACATCTAGGGAGGGCGCGCGGAGGGCTAGCGAGGCAGCGGGCGAGAGGGAGTCGCGTAGCTGGGCAGGAACTAGACGGTCTAGGCCAGTTTCTAATCGGATGGAGTCTCGGGTGTCTGGAATGTAGCGGATGGTCTGGATGAGTGGCTGGTAGTCGGAAATGTATTATTTAACGTAACAGGTTCTCTAGGGATAGTGGGTCCTACAGAGGGCCAGCTGAAGTGTTCACGAAGAATGACGAACGTCTCTAAAAGTATCGTTACAAATTATCTAGAGGAACAATCTTTGGAGTGTAGTATGGACTATTTTCATGTGTACTTTGAGTATCTCCGGTTAGGTGGTATTAATTCTGGACGTATTGGAATAATTCCTTTACTATTCCTGGTGAGCTTCCTTGTTATCCTTGACTAGCTACCATGGTATCCTAGGATAGTTGCCTTGTTATTCTAGAAATTTTCTTCTTGTGATTCTAGGAGTATTTCCGTTCTATCCCTGCTCTAGTCACCTTTATTATTATTTCAAGGGTGTTGATACACTGGGGATAACAATTCATACTACACATCAATTATTATCTGTCATTTTGGCAGTTAAGCCTATGACATGGCCAAATGTTTCGAGTTTGGTCCTCTCATATGATTGTGTTGGACAAACCTCAAGTGATTTGCTCACTAATTTTCGTATTTCGAACTGAAATTTTTAAATTACAAATACAAATGGCTTCCCTGTACTAGCAATCAAGGGCTTTCATCTCTTTCTTATGTTGTACTATATCTCAATCATTCCCCTAAATTTTGGATTGCAAAACTGAAATATTCCTGTCAATAAATGCCGTTATCTAGAAAGTACTTTTTGATAACATTGTTTAATTTCAGGTTGTGGTTACAACTTTTTATCATCCTAATTTTACGAATTTCCTTATCGCAATAATTTATCATTACTTTTACGAATCACTTCGATATCATGACATTTTGTCTTCCTACTTCTACGACATTCTCTCAGAGATATTTCAGTACGTCAACCACCAGTTGGTAGTTTCGACTCACGCAGTCAGGACTATCATGCCTAGGTTCATGTTACTTCTCTATTTTTCCGCTCTCTGCACATTTCATTATAGTTACGCTACAGCTTTCTTCACAATCATATATTGAATATTCATCTCTCATTCCGCCGACAGAATCCTGTTGCAGATCATGCTAGTCTTGCAGTTATGCTGACACCCAGTAGTACTCATCGGAACTGGGGAATGATACTTGTGGTCCAGCCACCTCAATCCTGACAATTTCTTCGTTGGCAAGTGGGAATACCAGCAGCTCCGACAACAAATCGTCAGGGTCTTGGGTCTCGCTGTCAGAACTGCCAGAAGAACCCAGGCCGAAATACGAACTAATGATGTCGTTCTGGTCCACGGGAGTAAGTGGAGCAGCAGCTGCGATTTCGGGTAAGGTTGTTTCATCATCGTAGTCGGAATAGATCACTCCTCCCGTGATGTTCTTTTCTCTGCACAAAGATTCCAACTTGACGCTGTCACAGTTGGGGAAGTACACCCTGAGGACGTTTTTGTGGGCAATGTACTTGATGGGCAACTCACCTAACTCGAAAAGATTGGCGATGTCTTGCTTGAACTCGCGAAGCTTCTGCTCGAAGGCCTTAACACTGTAGAGCATCTCATCCAACACTTCTTCGCTGAGAAGCGTTTCGTGGGGAATGTTGAGGTTGAAGGTGATTGGGAACTCGATGTAAGAGCCTTCGACCACTTGGTTGCACTCGTGCTTCTCTTGGGTGGTGGCCGAGGAATCGGTCCGTGCCAACTTCATGGTCAACTGGTGGTGATTGGCCGTGAGCGAAAGGTTCAACCTCAAGCCTGGGTTCTTCTGTTTGGCCAAAAATGGTGCAAAACGCTTGTTGGCAGGTTCGTCTTGTTTTCTGTCGAACCCATGGTATTTGTCCTTGAGGTGGTTGAGAAGGGGTCTGTAGCTGAAGCTCAACTTTGACATGTGGAGCTTCATCCGGAACGTGTTCTGGTGGGCCTGTGAGAAGTTGTGGAACATGAACCCGTGGTTCAATCCCCTGAACAACTGCCTGGTGTCAGCAGGACGGGGATGGTAGAACTTGGCGAATAGCTTGATCTTGGCGAAGAAGTTACTCTTGTAGGAGTTGGCGTTGGTAAAGTGGTTGAAAGACCACGAGGTTCCAGCAGAACCACCAGTGGTAAACGTCCCAAAGCTACGAGCACCCGCTACGAAAGAGCCGAAGCAACGCGACTTTCCGCTGCAAGATCTGGGGCAGTACGAGCTGAAGTAGCGACGGGCACATGTGGAGTAGCGACGAAGGCCTCTGGCGTTTTGGCCATTTCTTGCTGGAACCCGTACTGGGACGGGAACTGGCGAGTGAGCCTGTTGAGGGTGCTCTGCAAGGGCCTCTGAGAGCTCCTGGAGGGCTCTCTGTATGCGCTGGGAGACGTTTCTGGTTCTCAACGAGATGACGTTTCTGATTCTTCCCAACATGTTGTTGTTGTTGACGCTGGAATAAATAACCAGCCTTTGGAGGGCGGTAAAAAGGGGGAGTGTCTAGCTGTGGCCGTGGACGGTGCCAGGGAGGGAGGGCGAGGCTAGACGGGACTTAGGGTGGGTGGCAGCCTAAAGAAGGGTTGGGTAATTCTGGAAGACTATGGAGCAGTTCTGAAAAGGGATGATACCTGGCCAGGACACGACCGGTGACCTGGCAAATCCGGGTGGGCTCGGTGCCGGACGCGGAGACCAGATTTGCAACCGGGGAAGGAGGGAGTGGTGAGGAAGCCAATGAAGGGTTATGGAGGAGTTCTATTATATGATATAGCAGTGCAGGAGAGCTTCACACTGGTTGCTTAGATGATTCCCATTTTTATGGGTATAAGTGCAGATATTTAGTTAAGGGCTTCGAATAATTGTTTGAAAAGTGATAAATGTATGGATTAGTTCATAGTATAGATATTTGAAAGCTCGAATAAATGATAGTCCGTTTGGAGAGTACTATTAGGGTATAAGTGCATATGTTACGCTTGAAATCAAAAAATTGCAGTTTGTTAGTAAATGATATATTTAGGTCAGATGATATACTTCAATTGAGCACTTCAGATAATTGATAGTATTTAGTGAATAGTTCATTTATTGAGTATAAGTGTAAATCGTTTGGTTTCGGAATATACACATTCACTTCAGATTATATATCCTAATTTATTTTGTAGTTTACTTCGCTTAGATGTATCTCACTAGTCCTTAGTACTTTTCGCAACACTAAATAACCTCCAGTGTATGTTATGCTTCATACTTTGAATATCCAACGTATGTTCAAATAAGGCATACACGAGTCGATATTATACTCCAATAATCACTCGAGTAAGTTATATAATAGTGAGGAATCCATGGAAATAGATTTGTTAGGGCACTAGTGTTTGCTTGCAAAATAAACTAAAGTAATTGTTCGGTAAAAAGTTATTAGGTACAATTTCTGGTACTATTTGTAATTATTCAGATTAGCAGGATTCACTATAGGTTGTTTTTCAATAAAATTAGGGAAGAACAGATGGTCGGCTTCGGATCCTCCCTCGATATTCGTGCATAGCCAAGGGGCAACCTGATGTCCACCACCTCTACACTATTAATAGAAGGAGTGAGCTGAAAACTCTACGTAGGTAAAAATGGTGTATGGTGCTGTAGTTTGAGGTTTATCAGTTGCCTGAAATTCTTTTTGTTGACTTTCTCCTCAAGATTAATGGTCAGAGTTTCTGGATAAAAATTCTCTGTGTTTCTGGCTTTTACAAAAGTATATACTCGGGGTTTCTAAGTTATTTCCATTTCATTCTGGGAGTTTGTGATAGTTCACTCAATTATATTCTCTAAGTTTCTTGATTCTTTCTATTCGGCTCCTTATAGATCCTGGACAGTTCCAAGAGTTTACAATGATACTACCTATTGATCTATGACCTCTTTGACAATTCAATGGATGCTGAGGAGTAGAGACAGCTATTGGAGTTCAAACATCTAATATTACATAGTACTTCTCTCTGGCTTGTCGTGACTGGTCCAGACACCGTTCCGGTCTTTGGTTTGGTTGCATCTACAGGTGCATGCGTGTCTGCGTCTGGATAACCACGCTGCCATCATGCCACCATCACACCATTCTCCAAAAACAGCACAGGATGATCCGATCGACACCACGAGATGTTCTAGCCACAATGTGTCAACGTGTCACTGACGTACCACGGACTCCCAGCGGTATTGCAATGTGGGTGTCTGAGGTGGGAATTAATCCGGTGCATGCATCCAATTTCGAGACGCACGGTGCACAAGAATCAATTCCGATACCTCTCCTCCTTACTCTCACACTCTCAGTCCTCTGACTCTGCCAGCTCTACATTCGTTCGGTGAGGCATATCATTCTATATAACATCTCTATAACTACATTACCAAAAGCAAGACATAAAACGTGAATCGTGAACGGGGCATTAGGGGGTTTCTTCGGTGGTTGGACACTGGCGCGCGTCGGACATCAGACATTGATCATCTGGTCGTCCATCACCTCGTCAAAGATTAAATCGTAATTCCCCTCAAATATGTCCCCGCTGCCAGACACGGGCGCACTAGGGCGCATTTTCTTGACGCCAAACTTGAACTCGTCCTTGTCGTAATCGGGCTCCATCTTGAAGGTGGCAGGCTTGCGGGAGATCTCGCCCATCATGGCCTCGGTCTCGTCCAACGCGCCATCGTCCTCACCGTAGTTGTAGGAATTGAGCGAGAGGAGCGAGCTGGGCGATGTCAACGAGTTGTTTCCAGATGTGTGCGACGCAAACTCCGACACTAATGGCTGGCGGCTGTATTCGGGCGAGGTGGTGGGCTTGAACACCGACGGCGTCACAAACTCAAAGTTGGCAGGAAGCAGTCTTTTCTTGGACGCAGGCGGCGCGGTCTCGTTGGTGGGAATGTTGTTGAGGTTGAAGTCGTCGATGATTTCCTGCTTGATCTTGATCTTGTCAATGTGGTTGAAGTCCTGGGCGGGGTCGTAGTTGGAGGCAGCCACGGGGTGCGACCGCGAGGGCGTCAACGGATAGGTTGTGTCGTTGGTGGTGGCAGCGTGGTGAGGCCCTACAGTGTCGGAGCACGGCAGGTGAATGGAGGAGCGCACGGAGCCGGAGTCTGCATGCTGCTGCAAGACTGCCTTGTAACCTGCCAATTTGGACTTGTACGATTCGTTGGCTAGCAACGCCTCCATGTCACAGTACTCCGGGAGGAGGAACTGGATCAAGTCCTGGAGAGCAGACACCTTGTTCTCGACCTGGGTGAGATGGGCACGGGTGAGCGGCGACCGCACGGTCCGTGGGCTGTAGTAACAGCACCAGCTGTGGTGGATACACTTGGAGCAGCGAGGATACTCTTTGGAGCACTTCAATTTGCGCTTACGGCATGAATCGCAGGCCTGTTCGATGTGCAGTGGGTGTTCGTCGCCAGCAGGCGCCGGGAGGGATTCAGCGGGAGATGCAGGCGATTTGGTCAATGGGGATTGGGTGGTGGAAGTCATCGGGAGGCTCCAGACTTCGTTCCAATGGGCAGTGGTGGCGATACGGAAAAGACGGTGGTCGGCAGCACCAGCGCAGATTGGAGCGATCTATATAGCTGAAAAAAGGAAGTTGCACAAAGTGACCATGAGGGTTACGAGGCGTGGCCTCCGGTGGGAACTTCGGCGTTGGATCACCAGACAGACATGCAGAGGACGCAAAAATTCGGAAACCAGAAGGGGCACCGCGATGGCGCCAGTTGCAGGCGATAGCGAGTAGCACCACTACCACCACCACCACCATCATGGCAGGGGTGTCTGACGGGTCCTTGGTGTCGGATGCAACGTCAGGGCAGGCTGCGACTGGCCTCAGACACCGCCAGACATTACCACCACTGGCGACCTCCGTGCCCCCTGGCCGCCATACCGCCACTTCCAGTGCCAATGCCGCCTGGTAGCCACCTCAGACACTTCTCCTCACTTGTTTTTGTTGGATTGTTGGTTGCTGCAAGTTATCTGCAGGGCTACCACAACGTGCACGATGATGTAGATGTATCGGAGTTCCCCTCTTTTTTTTCACTAACGCACCCGCCGCCGCCGAAGCGGGCCACGCCATCGGCGTCGGAGTTTCGCGACGGAGATGGCCACCAGACAATTGTCGGTTCCAGCAACCGCAACACCGCAACTGTTGCCGCTGGTAGAGGCGGAAGTGTCGGGGTTGGCTGGCACCCCGCTGCTACATTCGTACTCCTCCACCAGCGTGGATTTGTCTGGCCAGGTGGCCAAGTCCGCACCTTTACTTCCGCGAAGAGGGGTACTCTATCGGCCAATCATCTGCGCACACCGTCGCTCGCTACATGTCGTTCGTGGCCGGAAAAATCTGACTGCGCCTAATGCGGAACGCTCGGTGGTCACAAACGGTTGTCTGATCGCGCCAGTGTCTGTTTTGGGTGGCTCCGAAACCAGGCCGGCTCGTCACGTGTGTGTCCGCGATATGGCTATCTCCTATCTCTGTTTATTACCTATCTATAACATGCCGATTAGTTGCGGAACGAGTGGATCACTGCAATCCAATCAATTCCAGACCGGTGTGGATGCTCCAGCGTTACTGGTAGAAAAACGGGTTTTACACCTATTTCGGTAGTACTATGGGTGCTACACCATTCTGGTAAAAGTAGGAATGTTGCACCTATTACTGGTTTTTATCAGCTCACTGTTTTTTGTATCACCAGTCCAGATAGCCCCCACGGGCTGATGCAGCTGCAAAGTTCGCAACCACAAATTTCGGCCCATTAACCTCAATAAATCAAGAAAGGAAAACACTCTTAGAAGCATTAACCATGGCTGATTCCCCACTCCAATAGCGATTAATCATAGTTAGATTAATGACCACACTTACACATCGTCGTCGTGGTACGTAAACTTGGTCAGCTTGGGGTTCAACGGAGCATGCCGCACGTAGCTGTCGTTGTCGGGAGGCCTCTCGAGCACTTGGTTGGTTCCCAACAACGACTGCACGCTCAACAATACCGACTCCACCGAGCAGGCAGGTGTCCAGTCGTCTCCCAATAAATTGAGACAAATGTGGCCATTGGAGTAGATGTGGGGATGGATGGGGATTTTGGCTTCCGACGCCTCCTCATCGTCGAGCTCCTCGTACTTGATGAACTGCACCTGGGGTGAGTCCACGGGATACTCGCGGGTGATGCGGACACTCAAATAGTACCTGTCGTTTTCGGGGTACAACGGGTTGTGCTGAACCTGGATCCGAAAGATGTATTCCGACATGGTGTCTGCATGCTGCACCATGGTGATTCCGGGTAAGTTGGCCTTGACCAAGCCCTGGTACTCCTTGAGAAGACGCCTCTGGAACGGGTGGGGTCCCGCTGGTGTTCGTGGCATCTTTAGCTGGCCTATCCTTGAAGGTGCGTTCTCTATAGTGAGGGCGTCGTGCGCCTACCGATCTATAGTGGCATGGCTCGTGCCCTGAACCCATCAGTCCTTTTTGCAGCTCCTCCCGTCTGGGTTCCCCCCCTCCTCTTCGCCAGTTGCGACTTGGGCTTGTAGCTCTTCCTTGCTGCGCTTCGGTAGCCTTTTGCTCCAGGTCTCACAGTGCTTGCGGTAGGTAAAGCCTCGCTTCGTTGCGATAATGTGCCTCTCAAAGTGTTCAAAATTGCCTGGTCCAGCTGCGACTGGTTGAAGTACGGCGACTTGGCATTGGACGCATTTCTGGACTGTGTAGCTTGCGTTGTAGTTGGCAGGTTGCCTTTTTTTCTCTCTCTGGCCAAGAATCCCAATGTCTTCTTGAAATAGTTAAAACTCTCTAACTGCTCTTTGGTGATTCCCGTGAGCTTGGCGAAATCCTTCTTGTTGGTAGGGAGCTTGATGGCCATGTCTGTCAAGGCAGTGTCGCTCACCACCTGCTGGAGCGGAGTGCTTGTTTCTGACAGAACCTCAATTCTGATTTTCGACAATTCGCTGTGAGCATACTCGATATGAGCCTTATTCAAACTGTTCTCGACCTCTGCCCCAAATTGATTTGGAGGCAAAGTAATCACTGAATTATAGTCTCCATTAGACATCTGCCGTGCTGTAACAAAGGAATCTTGGTACCTGAAGCCGTTTAGGCCCATGCCACTAAAACTTTCAACAGCACTGGTCCTCAATGAAACGTTACTCTGATAAGTAGTGGTTGCTGGTTTTGTGGTTTTGGCATTGTTATTGCTGAAGCTTATCTTGATCACCTTTTGACCATTTAAAACCTGATTTGCATACTTGCCAACCCGGACGTAGTTAGATGCAAACCCACCCTTCATGATTTGATACTCCATCAAACAGTCTTCACTAAGCAAATAAAAGAAGATTCTTTCCACGTCAGTCTTGTCCAAAGACTTTCCCTTGCCATGAAATGGACTGTGATTATGTCCCAATTTAACGATTTTGCTTGAGTTAGACCCTTTAAACACATCCTGACAATGTAAAACTGTGACTTGGTCTTCCTGTATGGATTGCACGAGATTGATGATGTCTTTGGCGTACTCCGTACAATTCTTTTCAACAGTGGTTATATTGCTTGAATTCAAGCAGTTGTCACATTCTTTTCGGCACTCGATTGGATTGAAAGACTCGTTGAAGTAGTGCAAAACTTGCTTTCTACGACAGTCGGTGGTATTTTCACAGTATTGCACAACTTGTCTCAATTTAGCTAAATGGTTTTCCTTACCTTCGACAGTCAATTCCTCATCTCTATGAATCATATTTTGTAGCTGTCTGGCGTCTTTATAGGAGTAAAACATGATACATTCCGAGTGTTTACCATCTCTTCCTGCTCTACCTGTTTCTTGATAGTACCCCTCCAAACTTCTAGGAATAAACAAATGGATCACGAATCTCACATCAGGCTTGTCAATTCCCATACCGAAAGCAATTGTTGCGCAAATCAACTGAAGCTTTCCACTCTGCCACATGCTTTGGACAGTAAACCGATCTTGTGGTGACATTCCTGCGTGGTAAAATGATGTTTTCAATCCATACAGACTCAATTTTGCACTAGTTTGCTCGCATGATTGTTTCGAGTGACAATAAATGATTCCAGTCTTACCATTGTGCTTGGAAACGACAAAATCCTTAATCCATTCCACGTAGTTGGGAGTTTTCCATTTAATTTCGTAAAATAAATTGCTTCTATTGAAACTTTGCTTCAATAGCACGGGGCTAGACATTTTCAAATGATGGATAATATCCATTCTAACCTTCTCATTCGCCGTAGCAGTCAATGCCATAAGTGGAACTCTAGGATATTTCTCCTTGAAAAAGCTCATTCCCTGGTAATCAGGTCTGAAATCGTGGCCCCATGAACTAAGACAATGGGCCTCATCAATAACAACTCTTGCTAACTGGTTGTTTTCATAAAGCTTCCCGATAATCCTTTGCACCATAGCAGAATTATTTGCTTTCTCTGGGGATAAATATACTATCTGTAAAAACCCATCACGAAATAAGTTCAAGGTTTGCTTGTTATCATCACTGGAAGCTTTAGAACTTATCATTCCAGCTTTGACATTCAAGTTAAGCAAGTGCTGAACCTGGTCCTGCATCAACGAAATCAAAGGAGATATAACGACGGTGGTTCCCTTCGTTTTACCACCTTGTATCAAAGCTGGGAGTTGGTAACACAAAGATTTCCCGCCTCCCGTTGGCATCAAAACAAAAACGTCTTTGCTCTGTAAACTTGCACAAACTGCCTGTAATTGATTTGGCCTAAATGATCGAAGTTTGAATACCGAATTCAACACGGTGTAAACCTCATCAATAAAACCTTCCGAGCCTGGTGGGATGTTCTCCTTGTTTGACATTGGAAGCAATTCTCGCTGATGACTATTTAAGATTTTCATCAACTCTGGATCATCTTCGTCACTAAAATCGTCGCTTTCCACCACATTTTCGATCATTTGTGAGATCGGGCCTGGCTCAGGCTTGGGGATGAGTTCGATTTTCTTTATTGGAGGTTTCGAGAAATAGGACTCCTCGTCATCAGATATTAACTCAATAATGTCTTCATGATTCAATTCTCTCTCCTCGTTCAATTGTGTTGTAAAGTCCTCGATTTCTTCTATATCATCATCATTCTCTGCCTCTTCGTCGGGATCTTCGTCAACTTCCTCCGACCTTTGTTCTACTTTTATGGAATCCATTTGTGTGGATACTTCTTCATCAATGCACTCAACCTCAGATTCAAGAGGATCATTATACTTAATACCATAATTTTCAGCAACATCGGGAGACAACCGAATTTCATCAAGAACATTACCACCGTGGTCACTCTCATAATCTGATTGAGCGCTTCTATAAGTTGATTCTCCATCAGTGACTATTTCATTGTCATCAATAAAACTTCCTAAATCATCCTCGTCGTTTCTTTCTTGGGTAGGTGTTCTAAGACCGTCCATTGTCCTGTCACCGAAGTGATCCTCTTCCATGGATATATCTGATGCTGGATTATTTATATTATTGTTGTTAGAAGTATGAATGTGGTCTTCATTGTCTGTAGTTGTGATAGCGTTGATATTTGTGATACTGGTGCTATGCATGCTATGGTCGTAATCATTAGAATTATCAATTTGGAATTGTGGAGCCAGGATATGCTCAAATGCGATTTGACTACCAGATTTGGGGGTTTCTGGGACTTTGAACACTGTTTCGTTGTGTTGGATGGAATCTGGAACGTTCAATTTTGAGACAGCGGCCGCAAGGATGTCATCATCCGAGTCTGAAAACTCGTAGGTGTGTATATCTTCATCTACTGTTTTGATTATTGGTGCGGGAGCAGAATGTATGGGCTGCAGTTCGGATTTGCGCTTAGCCTCGAGCTCCTTTCGTATGCCACTGATTTCCATGTTGACTGTCTCCAATTTCGGATTGAACTCACTTCTATAGAAGTTTTGCTTTGCATCGAGCGAAAGCGAAGTCGACTCGCTGACTTCAAATCTCTCTTCAAATAGTCGTATTTTAGTGTCCTGCAATGCTATAAGGCTTTCAAGCAACTTAGTTGGCTCGGGGCTTGGAATGGCGGAGTTAGTATTCCTGGGGTTGCCAGCGCTAGTTCCATTACTGCCACTGCTATTGGCACTGATGCCTGTTCTAGCCTTCGAAGGGATCACAGTCGACACTGGTATTTTTTGAGCACCATTGTGGCTGCTTTGGACGCCATTCGAGTTTATACGTGTGTCTTTGGACTTGTTTGGAATGATCTGCTGTTGTGGAGGTGATCTGGAATCTGGAATCGCTGGTTTGTTGGTAGTCGAGGACACATCATGGTCAAAAGTAAGATCAATTATATCGTCTTTTTCCTCAATACGACTCGATCCATTCGATGCAGCGCTTGTGTGGGTGACGGGAGGCCTTGTCTGATTTGAGGGTGGCACTTGACTGATCTGAGTAGAGCCACGAAAACCGGTAGGAATGTCCTTTTTCGGGAACTTCCGAAGAGCCAACTCAACTATGGAGGGATCCGGCACGTGAGGACTGTGTTGTCTTAGCCAAGTGAGCTGTGACAGAAGGTTATTGGAGTTGATCATATAGTATGAAGAGTACGGGACGCGTTTGACATAAACATATGGTAGTCACGTGATCGGGTATGGCGATGGTTCCAGCGTGGTGGCGAAATAAGCTTCGAGGGAAAGCGAGGAAGAGCGAAATCTGCACCATGAGTGAAAGGTGGATAAGGTTGTAGTTTCGGGGGTTAACTTGACAAAAACGGTATTTTAAAATTTCAGTTGAATTATGAATAAATTTCAAAAAAGAACACGAAGAAGGTAAAATAATTGAGAAGCCTGAAGAGAAAAGTTATCGATATGGATAGAAATAGTAGTATGGTCAATAAGGTTGTAATTGCCAGTTTCCTGAGATTTAATGCTATATTATAAATAAATTCTCTAGTATTGAATCGAGGCATGGACAAGGTAGCTGTTCAATCGACTGAAGAGCACACGAACAGAGGACTGCTTACTACATAAGCACATGATAATGTACAACTGACCACCGATAGAGTAGTACCCACTATATGTTATAGGCAAGATAATGTACCACTGTAAGACCACAGAGATATTTATCTACTCTCTAGAATTAAAGCACACTCACTGTGAGACAGTGATAGTGCACAAAAATTTGAGCACACGCTAACTGATTACTACAACAAGGCAAGCGGCATCTGATCACGTAAGTCTACAGTGGTAAGGTCCACATTTCTACTATAAGCACACTCATTACTGTAAGACCAACGACTGCTTACTAAAAAGCATACGATAACGTAGCACTATAGGGCCACTGATGCAGGAGTACTTTCTGCCAGAAAAACACATGGCGATGTATGAACTGTTAGTCTACAAAGATAAATATCACTGGGAGCTGCTTACGACAAAAACTACACGATAACTGTCAGTCCACCGATAGAGGACACCTCTCTACAATAACCACACGAGATGTCTGACCACTGATCCTTGACTGCTTCCAAAAAAAACCACACGATATCTATTCAGGTCAGTCCACCGATTGAACCTTATAATTCATTGATTCAAAAATCGAACGACTGGCATTTTCCCTTACCAGGGCACAGCCATCGTAAACACCCAAATGCACACGAGCAGTTGCGAACTCTACACCTCTGAATTTCCCGCACCGGCCCAAAATGCAACATGGATCTCGTCTCCACTGGCGTGTTGGGGCATCTTTGAGATGCGATTTGAGCCATGGTATGGGAATTTTCCAGCCATGGTTGGCCAATTTTCACCCGTTGGGCCAGTACTCTCCTATTTTCTCGACTCTCCCAATAGCTCTCCACTCCCAGTTGGACCCCAACTCTCCTCCACTCCTCAGACCCTTTCCTCCCTTTCTGATTACCCCGACTTTTGAGCTCCCCACAATCACCGCGGCAGGAGGTACAGTTCCGAGCTGGTGATGGGATCTGCCCTCCACCGATAAGAAGCGCGAGTCTGAGAGGGGTAGGCCCAAAACCGGAACGGACTGCGAAATGGAAAAAGGGCTTTCGAGCTTGGTCATTTGCCGCAAGCAAACCGTGCCTCGACCGACACTCGGGCCAGAGTATGGCAGGACGTTACACCATCGCCAAGACCCCAGTGGCGGATCGATCGAGTCGGAACTGGGCCACGTGATCGGGAAAACTGGCTGGTTCCCTTGTAGGAAGCGGTTCCGCCGTGGATGGGTGGAGGGGAAGATGAGGGGCATGTCAGTTCTCCACTCTCTCCACCAAACCCCACTGGAGGCAGCGCCACCACCCAGCCTGGAGCGCCCCAGCAAGTGTCCCAGCAGGCGTCGCAGGGCCAGTTCCGTTGGGGGTTCCGCGGTGATTTGCTGGGACCAGCCAATGGTGGGTATATCCGCACTCGCTGGTTCTCCTCCCGGAAAAAACTGTGTCCGAGCAAGATAAAGTGCCAACAAAGACATCTCAGATGGTGGGGTTCTAGAACAATACGGTGATGGTCCGGTCCGGCATAGGAGATAACCGGAGCCAACGTCGTGAGTATGCATCCAGTGACATCCAGAACGACACCCAGAGCGACTTTCACCACCACCCACGAAATGCCACTGTCGCTGCTGCTCTCCCTGTCTGCACCTGTCAGACAGACACCGTCACCACCAGTGGGCCCACGTCGGAACATCCCCCAACGGTCCGCGGGCCATCACGCCACCACTGCTCCCCTCCGACAAATCTCACTACGGCTGCGCGCGCCCCTATACACAAAACCAAAATGTTGATCACTTCCCCTCCCATCGCTGCACCAGATATATAAACATCGTGCGCCGGGCGTCTGGTGTCTGGCAGATCGCCGTCCACGCAATTCTGCACCACCTACCGCCAGCAGTCCCACCACTACTACCAGCACTACACTAGCACCACCGCTCCACCACTGTTACTCCAGCACCAGCACCTCCACCAGCCCACTAGCACTACCGTCTTCTTCCATTGCCGTCTTGTTCCTCCACAGTCACTGCTAGTCTCCCGCCACTGCCACACCACTACCCCCATGTCACACTTCCACCAGGTGCCCTTGCGGGTGTTGCCTGTTGAGCACCCCGAAAAGACCGTCCCCGCCCTCTACTTCGGGGCCGCGCTGGCTGCCAAACCCCGCCAAAGACCCTCGCTCGCTAGCGTGGGCTCGCTGGCGTCGCTGGCGTCGCTGACCTCGTCGTCCACCGCGGACTTGGCCGCTGCGTTCCAGGGTGACTTGTTGCCTGACTTGTGGCACACCACCAGCTCGTCCTCCACCAGCTCTGCCACCTCATCTGCCATCTCCTCCTCGCCTGTGCTCCACATGGACTTGTCGGTGTCGCCCTCGTCTGCGCTCCACCACGGAATCTGGCACACTCCCTCCCAGCCCTACATGGCTGCCGACTACGCGCAGTCGTTGCTTCCCAACAATCTCTACTCCGATCTCGGTGGGCCTAGCGAGGAAAACGTGTTGCACAGCGTCGCCAAGGCGCCTGCTCCTGCCTACACCTACGCAGAGGAGACCGAGGACATGTTCAGTTTCGAGCAGCAGCAGCAGCAACAGCTCCACCACCACCAGCCCCAGTCGCCAGTGTACGTTTCTGCCCACCACCAGACTCAGTCGCCAGTATACGTTCCAGCCCAGCAGCAGCAGCAGCAACACCACCACCACCACACGCCAGCACACCACTCCCGTCGCCACAAGTCGGCGTCGGCCGAGCCCAAGCCTCAGTCCCAGACTGCCCAGGCGGCCGCCCAGACCCAACCCCAGCAGCTGGTCAACACCCAGTTGTACAAGACCGAGCTCTGTGCGTCGTACATGAAAATCGGGCTCTGTCCCTACGGCAATAAGTGCCAGTTCGCACACGGAGAAAACGAGTTGAAACAGGTGGAAAGACCTCCCAAGTGGAGATCCAAGCCGTGCGCTAACTGGTCCAAGTTCGGCACCTGTCGCTACGGTAACAGATGCTGTTTCAAGCACGAGTAACCATATCTGCTTCACCCAACCCTGAGCCTGAAAGCTGCTTCGAAGGCAGTTGGTTTTCACCCAAAAAGAGCCCCCGGCTTGCCTATTTAATTACCTGATGTTTTCTGTTACGAATTATGAACCGTTGCAATCGTTTGCCTATTTATTTATGTTATTTATTAAAGGATGCCCATGGAATAGACAACCACCACTGTAAGACTGCGCAAGACCAGTTCGTAGCGATTTGTCATTGCTGTCCCGACCTGTCAGAATGTTGGCTACAGTTGCTGTCTGTCCCGACCTCGGCGTTATCTCACGGTGGATGCCCATAACTCCGAGGTATGGCTCGCGATCTCGCTGATAGGAACCTCCGGAAACTTCCGATCCTAGATTTCCCGCCATTCCACCAGGAGGCACAATTTCAGTTCCACCAGCAGGCCTGCCCTTGGCCCTCGTGTGATCTGCCCACACTTGGCCAGAGCACGCGGTTTGTCTATGGTGTGATCCGCCCACAAATACCCACAAGTGTCTGATGTGCATATGATACTCGCTTAGCTATTCCGGCCTTGTGTTAGGTGTCAGCTCACAACTTCGGGAATCTGGAAAGATCGGGTGACCCAGGACTTGTGTCCGAATGGTCTGTCAATGGCAGTTACACGCCACCGGGCACACTAAGCCCCAGTGGCAGACAATTGTCGAAAACAAAAATAGTTTGGTGCTGTTGCACCATTCGTTGTGGTTGCTTCTATTGCCGCACGGACCAGTTCCTAACCCTGCAAATGTTCTTTTCCGATTACCGCTACGAATCGGAGTGCCCGGGAAATCCTGTATCTGGTGGCCCCCCACGGTTGTTGGGCAGTTGGTAGCCCCCACCATTTGAGTCCTCCAGTGTTGGCGCATAGTGCCAAAACTAAGTCAAGAACAAATACTCTGAATAGTTTGGGCCCCAACATTCACGTTTTTATACCGTCTATCTGAAATGTGCCAACAATGCTGCCGAGTAGGTGTGAACTGTGGCAACTCCGCGAGTACATCACCTCTGAGATGAACGACAAGGAATCGCAGAATATGTATCCTTGTAGCCGTCGAATTCTATTTTTTCAGGTTTGATTTCACGTCGTCATTGAATGGATTCGTAAATCAAGCAAGTGATTCGTTCCACACCCTGATTGCCATCTCACAGCTAGTTAATAACCTTAATCAAATAGCAGTAGATAGTCTCCAAGTAGATTTTGAAGTAATTGCAAGTAATTGCGGTTCCGTTGAAACCAATTATATTAGAGACTGGGATTGATATTTCGGGATAATTGAGGCTTTTACATTTAAGTCACCGTGCTCTCCGCTATTGGAATAACTGGAGTTGATATGTTAAAATACAATATTATGAATAATGTATCGAATACTGAATTTTGTCGCACTTTCATTCCTACAACTAAAGGATGATCCCTAACAATGATAAACTCCAAAGAATCTCGAACCTAATAAGCCTTGCGCTTACTTACAGATGTTCGATTATAATTCGCCTGTTTTCATGATGGCAGAACGGACCTTCACCTATAATCTATTAAATTAGCGAAGGGTACCCGAATAACTGTCCACATTCCGAAGTTGCTACGGTATGGTGTTGCTCCACGTAAACCAATAGCTCAAATCTATCCTAGTTTCCTGCTGACTACTTGCTATCATTAGTTTGATGTCTACATACTGGAGTATTTGCAGACGCAAACCGTCCGGGTAACGCGCGCACTAGTCGCAAAAATTTTCATATTGGCACACGCGCACGACCCAGTCTGAAAGTATAGAGATCCAACTACTAGTGAATGATTCCAGGCATCACAAGCTGATTGAACTTTAGGAACGTCCCAGAACGGATACAACGACACAATTGCACACTTTCAGGTACAAACTCCTCGACCACTCCGTGATTTGCGGCTTCTAGACCCTAAAAGCCGTCCAGTACCATCTACACTACATTCCATCGTTCACCACCACCAGCCATGTCAGACTACTCCAATGCCATTACATCTTCGCTCACCTCGATAAGGATTCCTGCCCTCCAATCTATCCAAGAAGAGGTGAAATCATCCGCTATTGCCCAGGAAGACCTCCAGCAAATTGCCATTAGAGTCCTCAAGACTTTCAACTACTACCAGGATGTGAACTCCAGAAATGAGGCCCTCAAGACGTTAGAGGCGTTCATCAGCCACGATTCCAAGTACTTGAGCGTTTTCGTCAAGTTTATCAATGTTCAGGTCACCCAGAAGAACCTCACCATGGCCATAACCGACTATCTCACATTGTTGAACTGGATCAACAAGTTCCAGGTGCTTGCACAAGACCCAACCTTGGCTGAGACTATCATAAGGACCCAAGCCATAGTGTTGAATAACTGTGTCAGCCAGAGTTCGGACCCTTCCGAGCACCAAAAGCATCGTTTCAGAGTCCACCAAGCAGTCACCACTTCTACCAGGACGTCCATCGTCGAGGCTCTTGGATCGCTCCCTGAAGGCTCAGACTCATCTGTGTATTACAAGAGCATCTTGGACTCCTCTTTGTCCTCCGACACAGTGCTCACCTACTTGGGTGTGTTAGCATCAGCATTGGTCGACTTGACCCCCACTAGGCCAGCTTTGGTTGAACAGATCAGAGCAGGCTACAAAGCTCCCGTTCTTGAATATCTCACCAACCAGGTATTGTTGGCTAAAGTTGCTCCAGCTCCCCACTCGTTGGAGGTGTTTGGCAGCTTCGTTCACCTCCATATCTCCAACGAGGACTTTGCCAGCTTGCTTCCTAGTATCGAAAAGGCCATATTGAGATCCTCGGAAAACTCGTTTGTGATAATTTTGCCCCCATTTTTCAAGCACTTGAAACAAGTTGCAGGATCTACCTTGTTGGGCTCCAAGTTGTTGGGTTCCGTCTTTTCTGCCTTCAAGTCTCCCAAAGAGCCAGTGAGAAATGGGGCATTTGAGTGCCTCAAAAATATCATTAAGCCTGGCTTCGAGTTGACCCAACAAGATCATTTCAAGTATATTGATGAGGTGTTCAAGGCATTGAAATCCACCTCCAATTCCGACTCCAAGGCATTGATTTTATCCTCGTTGTCTTTGGCATCTTCCACGGTGGATTCCTCGTTAAAGATCATAAACGACTTACTCCCATTAATCCCCAAGGACCAAAATGAAACTTCGTTGGCCAGCTTGATCGAGTCGTTCGTGGTACACTCGTTCAGAGTGTTAACGGACGCAGGTGAAGTATCAGGTGATGATTTGAAAAAGATCTCCGTTCAATTCAACGCTGGTTTGACTGATAAGAAGCTTCCATTGAGAAGACTTTGGTTCGCCTCGTTGGGTTCCAGATTGTACTGTTTGTCCACTTCCAATGAACGCATCTCCAGCCTTGTTAACGCAGTTTATCCAAGCTTTGTGAAATCTCTTGAAGAGTCCCAGCTGTCCCCAGTTCCCACCGTCACCAATAAGGGTATCACCAATGCGTATGTTACAATTTCGTTAAGTGCCAAATACTCCCAAGAACTCACT
Source organism: Suhomyces tanzawaensis NRRL Y-17324 (assembly GCF_001661415.1). Lineage (NCBI taxonomy): Eukaryota > Fungi > Ascomycota > Pichiomycetes > Serinales > Debaryomycetaceae > Suhomyces > Suhomyces tanzawaensis. The sequence continues at coordinate 2,634,917 of NW_017963636.1, forward strand.
GTGGACACGAAGCAAGTGTTCCAGAGTTCATTGAGCCCAGAGGACGAAAAGCCATCCATTTTGACAGATTCCAGAGTCTACACGAAATTCACTCTTGATTCCGAATTCGAGTGGTTAGCTAGGGCCTTGAGAGCAACCGTGCAATATTCTGCTAACTTGGAATACGGTCTTGCTTGGATTTATCTCTTGGTGTCCACAAACGTTCCCTACAAGTACAGACTCCAGAGTGTGGAGCTTCTTAAGGAAGCTTTATCAGAAAAGTCCCAGTTGAGTGAGGTTTTGATCAATGGAATCACTAAGATTTTGAAGGAAGACAAGGTCGAAGACTTGGCTTTGAATCTCAAGCAATTGAATGTGATCTTGCCATTAATGACCCAACTTAAGGACCAAAACGTAGTGGAAGAAAACTTATCTAAACTCATTGTCATTTCGAACCACGAAGTCATCCCCGTTAAGAACGGCTGGGTGGGTTTGGTGCAAAGAAGCAACTTCAATATTGATGTTGCTTCATTGTTGAACTCGAGATTCGAAGTCATTTTCAAGGAAATCTTCGCCTTATTGGCCTCAGTTAAATACGATTCTGCCCTTTATAAGGCTGGTGTCAAGGCTATTGGTATCATGGCCTTCATTTTACCCGACGTGGTGGCTCCTAAGTTGGCCGATAACATCAGAGAAGATATTGCTACCACTAAAATCAAAGAAATCGATACCAATTCCTTGGACATCTGGAGAGGTGTCGAAGGAGAGTTGGTGATCAATATTCTCAACCAGTCGACTGGAAAGAGTCAAGACAAGAATTCCAAGGACTACGAAATCAAGAAATGGGAAGAGTCAGTCAAGAAAGAATTGGCCACCAAGTCCAAAGGTCCAGCAAAGAAATTAACCAAGGAAGAATTGGTCTTGGTGAATGAGCAAATAGCAAAAGAATCAAAGATTAGAGCTGAGGTCCAATCTGCTGTTGATGCACTTCTTAAGGCTATTTCCATCATCAACGAGTTGGTCAATAACGCCGTCCAAGTTGACAACGGATCCAAGTATTGGTTCCCTGTGGCCATTACTCAACTTTTGGAAGTTGCTAAATTGAGCAGCACTCCCGAATTAGTCGGGTCTTTGCCAGTGACTACATTCCTCAACTTGTCGAAGCTCATATCTCCCAAGTTGGGCCATTTGAAGGAATTTATTGGTGTTGCAACCATCCGAATCAACTCTATTCCTGGTCTTCCAGAGAATTATCTTGACGAGGCTTTGTTGGATTTGACTGGAAGAATTTTGTACAGAGTCAAGATCTTGTCTGACAGTCAACCACTTGACGCTTTGACTTTATCTTACACTTTGCCCTTATTGACCAAGGTGTTGGAGATAGGAAAGCAAGTCGCGATCAGAAACTCCGCCACCAAGCAGGCTGTCACATCTGAGTTCGTTCAAGAAGATCCAGAAGAGGAACAGTTATTGTTGTCGATTGAAATTATTTCTACCCACTCCGAGTTATTCGAAGATGTCAGCATTCCTAGAATCAACATCTTGGAGGTGTTGATTTCCTTGATGAAGTTGCCATCTAAATCCAAGCTCTCCAAGGAGTGTTTCTTGTCCATGTGTCAGTCCCTTGGGGTGACCTACACTCCACAAGATTTGAAGTGCTTGTGGGATGCCATCATGACTCCAGTTCAATTTGTCAGAACAAGTATTTTGGAAGGAATTGACTCAGAATTTGACTTGACTGGCGAAGAAGTCAAGTATTCCAACGAATTGTGGATCGCTGCCCATGATAATGACGCTCATTCTGCTGAATTGGCCACCACCATCTGGGAAGATAACGATTTCGAGGTTTTGGAAGATGCTCCTTCTAGATTATTGACGTTGGCTGGAAACTCAGACTCTGGATTGAGACTCTCCATTGCCAAATCCATCGTTGATGCCGTCAACGTGCTTGGAAACGACTCTTTCGCGACTACATTGGACAAGCTTATCGACCTCTACCACGTCAAGAAGAACCCTCCACCAGCTGTATTAGACAGGTTCGGGTTGCCCATCCAATCATCTGCTAGCCAAAGAGATACTTGGGAAGACAGATCGACCATTGCAGTGACTTTGAAGCTTCTTTCGTCTCACTTCACCAGTGAATCCGTCGAGAAGTTGTTCAAGTTTTTGGTAGACGAGTCTGCATTGGGTGATAAAGAAGATGTCGTTCGTCAAGAACTCTTAGAAGCGGGAGTGGAGGTAATCAACCAGCATGGATTTGACAACATCGAGACATTGATCCCTATTTTCGAAGCCAATCTTGGTGCCAAGGATGCCAGATCCAAGGTGCAAGATAACATCAAGGAAAATGTCATTATTTTGTACGGTGCCTTGGCTCGTCACTTGAAGTCCACGGACCCCAGATTGAACACCATTATCGAGAGATTGATTAAGACACTTGATACACCCTCCGAAGATATCCAGTATGCCATTTCTGAAGGTTTGGCTCCATTGGTGAAATCCTTCGAGTCCGAATTGCAGAAGCACTTTGACCGTTTGTTCGAAACGTTGTTTAGTCTGGAATCGTTTGCTAAAAGAAGAGGTGCAGCCTATGGTATTGCTGGTTTGGTCAAGGGTATTGGTATCAAATCTTTGTCACAAAATGATATTGTCAGAGAGTTGATGGAAGCTTCTGACGACAAGAAAAACCCAAAGAAGAGAGAAGGTGTTTCCTTTGCCTTTGAGTGCTTGTCTCAAAGTTTAGGAAAGTTCTTCGAGCCTTACGTTATCGAGATCTTGCCTATTATCTTGAAGTTTTATGGTGATACTGCTGCCGAAGTCCGTGAAGCTACCGACTCGGCAGCCAAGCAGATCATGAAGAACACCTCCAGTTATGGTATCAAGAAGTTGATTCCTTTGACAATTTCGAATCTTGACGACGAAGCCCCATGGAGATCCAAGAAGGGTTCCGTCGAATTGTTGGGTTCCATGGCATACTTGGATCCTACCCAATTGAGTTCATCGTTGTCTACCATTATTCCTGAAATTGTCGGTGTTTTGAACGACACTCACAAGGAAGTTAGAAAAGCTGCTGACTTGGCATTGAAGAGATTCGGTGAAGTTATCAGAAACCCCGAAATCCAAGTAATTGTTCCTGATTTGATCAACGCCATTGGTGACCCAACCAAGTACACCGATTTGGCATTAGACAAATTGATCAAGACTCAGTTCGTCCATTATATTGACGGACCTTCGCTTGCCTTGATTATCCATGTTATCCACAGAGGTATGAAGGATAGATCTGCCTCCACCAAAAAGAAGGCTTGTCAAATTGTGGGTAATATGGCCATCTTGGTCGACTCCAAGGATTTGATGCCTTACTTGTCGCAATTGGTGGGTGAGTTGGAACTCGCCATGGTTGACCCTGTTCCTGCCACCAGATCGACTGCTGCCAGAGCTTTGGGTTCCTTGGTTGAAAAGTTAGGTGAGGAGAGGTTCCCAGACTTGATTCCAAGATTGCTTGGCACCTTGCAGGACGAAAGCAAGGTTGGTGATAGACTTGGTTCTGCACAAGCCTTGAGTGAGGTTATTTGTGGTTTGGGTATTGGCAAGTTAGAAGAGTTGTTACCAACAATTATTTCTTCAGCCACATCTCCAAGAAACCACATCAGAGCTGGTTTCATGCCATTGTTGTTGTTCTTGCCAGTTTGTTTCGGAACACAGTTCTCTCCTTACTTGAACCGTATCATTCCAGCAATTTTAAACGGTTTAGCTGACAGCGACGAGGACATCAGAGACACATCGTTGAGAGCCGGTAGATTGATTGTGAAGAACTACGCCAAGAAGGCCGTTGACTTGTTGTTGCCAGAATTAGAAAACGGGTTATCCGACTCCAGCTACAGAATTCGTCTCTCTTCCGTTGAGCTTACTGGTGATTTATTATTCCAAATTACTGGTATCAGTGGTAAGAACGAGCTTAACGAAGAGCAATTCGACAACTCGGCAGAACTCAACAAGACTTTGGTTGAGATTCTTGGACAAGATCGTCGTGACAGAGTGTTGGCTTCTTTGTTCGTTTGTCGTTCCGATGTTGCTGGTATTGTCAGAAGTGCTTCTGTTGATATCTGGAAGGCGTTGGTGGCCAACACTCCAAAGACCGTCAAGGAGATTTTGCCATCTTTGACTGCAATCATTGTCCGTAGGTTGGCGTCTAACGACGAGACTCACAGAACCATTGCCGCTCAAACTTTGGGTGAAATGGTTCGTAGAGTTGGTTCTAACGCATTGGCAAGATTGTTGCCTACTCTTGAAGAATCGTTGCAAAGCAATGATAATGATACCAGACAAGGTATCTGTATTGCTTTGAACGAATTGATCAAGTCTACTTCTGCCGAAGGTCTCGTTCAATACCAAGATCAATTCATCAGTATTATCAGAGACACTCTTATTGATTCTGACTCCAAGATTAGAGAAGCTGCGGCACAGGCGTTTGAATCCTTGCAAGAAGAATTGGGTAAGGTTGTTATTGATGAAATCTTGCCAAATCTTTTGAATTTGTTGGAATCATCCGATTCTCAAAACGCCTTGTTGGCCTTACAGGAGATCATGGCTTCGAAGTCCGACGTCATTTTCCCTATCTTGATTCCAACGTTGTTGACCCCACCAATTGACTCTTTCAAGGCCAACGCACTTTCGTCTTTGGCTTCAGTTGCTGGCACTGCATTATTCAAGAGATTGTCGTTGATTATCAATACTTTGATCAATGCCATTATTGAAGCTGAATCCGAGGAGTCTAAGGACGACATTAAAGCCGCTTTTGACAAGATCTTGTTGGCCATCGACACTGACGATGGTGTCCATCCATTGATGCAACAATTATTGTCGTTGGTTAAGCACGAGGATTCCGCAAAGAGAGCTATTGTCTACGGCAGATTGGGCAACTTTTTCGCCAATACCAACCTCGACTACTCTGTTTACTTGCAGGATATGATCGGACAATTTGTACTCTCATTGAGCGACCCATCCGAAGAAGTTGTTCAGGGTACTTTTGAGGCATTGACTGCCCTTGTCAAGAGACAACCAAAGGAGTCCTTGGAGAAGTTAGTCAAGCCAACATTCCAAGCTTTGAGCATTACTGGAGTCAAGGGAGAGGACTTGGCAGGTTTCAAGATTGCCAGAGGTCCAAACTGTATCTTGCCCATCTTCCTCCATGGTTTAATGTATGGTAACTCGGACCAGAAGGAAACTTCAGCCTTGGGTATTGCCAATATCATTGACAAGACCCCTGCGTTGAACTTGAAGCCATTTGCAACCGTCATGACTGGTCCTTTGATTAGAGTTATTGGTGAAAAGGTTCTGAGTGATATCAAGGCTGCTATCTTGAAGGCTTTGAACAGTTTGTTGCTTAAGATTCCTCAATTCTTAAGACCATTTATTCCTCAATTGCAAAGAACCTTTGTCAGATCGTTATCTGATGCTTCCAACGATACTTTGAGAGCAAGAGCTGTTGTTGCTTTGGGAACTTTGATTGGATTCCAGCCCAGAATCGATTCATTGGTTACCGAATTGGTTACCGGTGCTAAGACTGCTACCGATCAGGGTGTCAAGACGTCCATGTTGAAGGCTATGTTGGAAGTTGTCAACAAAGCTGGTAAGAACATGAATGAAACTTCCAAAACTTCGATCATGACTTTGGTTGAAGATGAAATCACCCTGGTCAACGATTCATCAGCGGTTTCATACGCTAGGTTGATTGGTTCATTGGCCAACATCTTGTCTGGGGAAGAAGCTGCCAGCATTATTAAGAGTAAGATTCTTGACAAACCAGACAATTCTAACGATAAATTCTGCATTTTGTCCATTAACTCGTTCTTGAGATACTCTCCTGGCCACATTTTCCATGTTGGTTTGATCGATGAGATCATCTCTTTCGTCATTAGCTGCAGCAATTCCACTGTACCATACGTGAGTGACAATGCTACCATTGCCATTGCTAAGATATTGTTGTTGGTTGGACAAAACAAGTCTCCTAAGGAAGAAAAATCCGAGTCGCCAACTCCGTTCGAACTCAATGACGAGCAAATCCTCACTTTGGTAAAGCAAGTGTCGCTCAATGCGATTCAACCAGCTTCTTCGTCACTCGATACTAGAAGACTCGCATTGGTTGTCATTAGAACAGTTGCTAGATTCCAGTTCGACAAAATTGTCAAACCAAACTTTGACTTATTGGTTCCAAGCGTATTTGCATGTCTTAGAGATCCAATCATTCCTATCAAGTTGGCCGCTGAAAAGGCTTATTTGTCCGTTTTTAACTTGGTTGATGATGTTGAAATGAAGGAGTTCAATGGTTGGTTTGAGGGTAAGGAGAACTTTGTCACCGTTACTGGTGCTAGCATCGTTCCAAGATCCATTGGTGACTACACTAAGAGAGTTGCCAGTAGATTGGCTGGTGTTGAAAGAGAAAGAATTGAAGCTGGTGGTGACGAAGAAACCATGTTCAGTGACAGGTTTGAAGATGAAGAGGAGGTCTGGGCTGTTGGTAGCTGAACAACCCCTTACGCTATTTAGAGTAGTTGATCGTAACTATATGATAAATATATCTAAGAGTAACTAATTCCACAGTTAGTCCCAACCACGCATCTGAGTGCTGTATTATCATTTGTAGTGCCTTATTACCGGGTTCGGTTAACACATAGAGGATCTACTTGTACACGAATTTGGGTCCCTACACTTGTTCAAAACACTCAAGAGTGTGAATATATCTATTATACAGTAATATACAGCTAATTACCCTGGCCCGCCTTTCCGAATGTAGTGGTCTCATTAGAAGAACCTCTTCTCTTGAGAACATGGTTATTATTAGGAGATGTAAAATACAGAGAATCCTTGAAAAATTCCCTGGACAAACTAGGCATCGACAAGTTTGTTGGTAAATCAAGATTCAAGCTCCTGAGAGATGGCAACGCATTCTTTGGTTTCCTAGATGCTTCTGAATTAGGTGAATTTTTGGGAGATTCTGTAGATGTGGATGGTGGAGTGGTGGGGTCTGCATTGTCGGAAGGAGGTTGTGGAGGCTTCACCGCCTCTACATTATTACTGGCGGATCTGAATGCCGGTGTCATGAAAAAATTGGTTAAGTTGGTGGAACTATTGCTTGCTGAGGCGATAGGAGTATTCACTGCTGACAACCCCAACACCGGGGAGTTTGGTAGGGTGAAGTTATTAGGATTGGGGCTATTTGGTCTTGATTTCTTCAATCGCAGTTTGACGTAGTCCATATCTTTGCTCTCGAAGGTTCTATCATTGGAAGGTTGCGGATGGTGGATGTGCGATGGGGGGTTTATGGGAGTCATCATTTGGAACGATGATAAGGAATTGATGTACTGCTTCTTGGTGGGGGCCAAGCTGGTGTAGCTTTTGGACTTGTCTGCGTTGGACAACACCGCCACATTGGACAAATACTGGAGGTTGTTGCTGGAGCCCGTTTCAGGCACGTTGGCGATGTGGAAGCTGGCGTTGCCGTTGGCACGCAGTTGCATGGATCCGGAGGTGGAAGTGCCAAAGTAGTCCGTCAAGGAGGGCAAGGATTTTGCGTTGTTAGTGGCCACGCCTGGCGAGCCAGTTTCCATGAGCTTGAGTTCTTCGGAGGCTGCACTGGCGAGGATGTCAATATTCATGGTGCTAGGAAGCTTCTTAAGCGAGGGAGGCGACGACTTAGCTGCCGTGGGAGGTGACGACTTGAGCGTGGGCAGCGCCTCGTTCTCGCTGGGAGGGGTATTGGAGTTGTTGCTGATTTCGTCCTCGCTTGAGTTGGAAGACTTGATTTCCTTGGGAGACGAAGGTTCTGCGGCTCCGTTAGGGGGCGACGGAGTGGGTGAGCCCGGCGACTTCCTCTTGTGGGCCTTGGACGAGATGGCGATGGGAGGTGTGGCCACCACACCTGGTGCTGGAGCGTTGTCGTCGCTAAAGCTGATGTTGTTCTTGCTGAGGTTCTTGTTTCTGCGCGAGTTGGGGTTGGTGTGGATGCGCAAGTGACGAGTCAACTCGTCGCTTCGGCTGAATCGCTTGAAGCACCCTGGAAACGTGCATGCATGGGGTTTTTCACCTGTGTGGGTTCTGATGTGTCTTGTTTGGTGTTCTAGTCTGTGGAACGCCTTGTCACAGAGGGGGCACTTGTAGGGCCTGGAGGTGGGGTCCTTCTTCTTAGCTTCTGGGGACAGCAAGGAGTCGTCTGGGATGTCCATGGGGGGTAGGTGAGTGGTCGGAGAATGTGGAGGGATGGTATCAGGAGGTGGTAGTCTGGTGGTAGTAGGAGATAGTGCTGGTGCTGTGCTTGTTCTGGTGGTTCGGATAGAAGCGTCGGGAGGTCACGCTGAGTAGGGGATGGAATCAAGAGGTAGATCTGCTACTGTGCTGGTGTTGTAAGAACAGGTGATGGTGTCTTCTGTTGTGCTGTGCTGTGCTGTTGATCTTCCTGGTGTAACTCTGCTGATTTCTAGCCAAAAATGAGCCAAAAACAATGGCGATAAACCCCGTAGTGTGCCAGTTAGTCGCCCGCCCTAAACGTCCCAAAGCGTTTGGTGGGGAACAGTCCTAAAATTTTCGCGACCCGGGGTTGTCTGCAGGAGATGGGGAAGATCATCGGTGGGTTTCTTTTTTCCGCCGGCACCCCGCAAGTCGGGGATGGATGGGATGGGGGGTTGAGGTTGTGGATTGGGGGATTGGGGCGGTGGAGGGTAATAGGGGAGGTTAGGCTGGGAATGTCTGGGTGGAGGCGTTCCCGGAGGGTCGCTGCTCGGCCCACGTGATCCCATCTGGGAGTTGCACCCGAGATCGGCCAAGCCCCTTGCCACAGAAAGTGCGGGGTGTGGTGCTCCCGGAAAATCTGCGGTGCTTGGTCACGTGATCTCGCCCTCGTTTACCCGTCAACCATTTAGCCCTACAGGGTTCCTGGCCCTCCTGGCCACAATGTCTCGCCGGAAATTTTGCCGGCTGCCACCAGTACCTCGAAATTGACAGCTAATGTCCAACCAGCCGAAGCTTCACCTGCACATCTCCATCGCTGTCGGAGAATTGTTGGTGCATTTGTGGCCTCAGCCCGTTTAGCCCACCTCAAATGTAAGTTTTTCCCGCAAACCTAAATGTTTGTCCGCCCTTATCGCCGGGTCAAGGGCCTGGTTTGACGTGGTGTTCCCTTGACCCGTTTCCCGGAGTTCTTTAGCTGGGAAGGAGCTGGCGATGCTACCAACCATGCGAACTGTTATGTACTGCACCCAACCTTTCTCCACAGATTGTATCATGTGCAGTATCGGGGCTTACACTTCAATATCCTTTCTATATTTCGTATTAAGTAGCAACAGCAAGGTTGGCTCTAGTGATCTGCACAGCGCCAGAAGAATCTGTCATGTTGCTAATAGGGAATTCAGGGGTGGTACATTCAAAAATCACATGCGGTCGTAATCGAGTCAAACCACCCCATAGATCTCTATTGGTGATATTACTTACGCTAAGCGTTAGGTTATATACTATTTCCATTGGATCCTTTGCATGAAGGACGGCATTCTCTATCTGGAAGTTAACTTTACCCTTTGACAGAATTACTTTTACATTTGGAAGGACATACTAGAATTGGCAACTTAAAGCAGTTAATGGATTGAAATCAGCATAAATATTTTGTCTCCATACGGGCCATGCTTCTTTGGCTCTCCAAAAGTATAACCAGAATAATTGTTGCATTACCACAAGTCTGAGTTGTAGCACAGCTTCAATGAAAATGACATCACCTGTAACTAAATAGAGGTGTTATTATAAAGAGAAACTCTTTTTTTTGAGACTCTTATCTATTGAAGTAGAATGGGCAATCACAGAAGATTTATTTCCACATCAAGTAACACAGGACTCTAAGAATATTCAAAACCTACCTGAATACGAGGGTTCGAGTACGCCTTTAAGTTGTATAAAGCACTAGTTAAGCTATCTCTATAGCTGCTGGCAAAACCATTTAATTGAACTGCCGGCAGGAATGGAGGCAAATAGAAGATGTTAGCCCTTTTCTCTAACTGGAAATACATTCATCTTTCATTGGCCATAGATTTAGGAAGAGTTGTTATCTATAAATATCTTATAAAACCATTACACTCAATACAGCTTTTCATTTCTATCAGCTATTATTGCCCTAGATCCATCGGCTTCCATCGGCTGGATCACTTCCGTTAAGTTCTATCATTTAATGAGATAGGCTTCTCAAATACAAGCTTATAACTAATCGAAATCATATTACACTGAGAACTTGGTAATTTTCGTTATTATAATCTTAGCTGTTCTTTGTCCTCCATGAGGACACAGTTTGTGGTATTCAACTTCCAATTACCACGCCTTTCTTCAAAAATTGAACATCTACCATAATTTATGAAAAGAATCATATCTACAAGCTTGTAAGAAACGGGCAACTCGTGTCTTATTATGTTATACTAAGGAAAGATTGACGGATATGTATCTGTTCAATCGAAGCTTAAGAAGCTACTCGATCTTTTATCGAAATCTTGTAAATACTCAAGATTTTCTTCATTAAAGTACAAGATACATTCTTTCATCTGATCTTTGGTTTGGGGTTAGAAAACCTTCCTTTTGGCATCACCGCTGGCACATACTACCTTATTGTGTTTTAATTCACTGCATATCACTTGTAGACTAGATTAATGGTGAATAGGAGACTGAAGCAACTAACCAAGGGTATCAATTTTATCTATTCTAAATATGGAATCTCCCACAATCATTGTACGTACGTCAATTCAGGTGATTTACTATTACTGATACTCCAATAATGTGAGTATTAGTTTCTGTTTAAGCTGCATTAACGACTAAATACAACCAACGAAATTGGTTCAGGAACAGCCAGTACTATAGACCATTCAAAAAAGGATATTCTGTTTCCTAGTACACTTTATCCACAACAATACATCTTAAGTAAAATAAACTAAAATAATTCTTTAGAAAAGGTATTAATATAGACAGGAATCGATCAATAAGGATCGATCAATAAAACTCTCGGGAAGCAACATCTTGCATCATTTCGTTTGGTGTGTCGTCCAATCAGCGTGGTGGTGCGAGACTTGGTCGTCCAGCCGTCGTT
>NW_017963637.1:0-1183 GCF_001661415.1 Suhomyces tanzawaensis NRRL Y-17324
CTGCTTGGACTGGTAACTCCACAACCACTGTCACAAGAACCGGTACTGACGGTACCAACACTGTCGTCATCGAGACTCCTGTTCCTCAAACCACCGTTACATCTGCTTGGACTGGTAACTCCACAACAACTGTCACAAGAACTGGTACCGATGGAACTAACACTGTCGTCATCGAAACTCCTGTTCCACGTACTGCCAGTCTTACTGAGGGATGGACCGGTTCTTTCACCACCACTGTCACCAGAACTGGCACTGCCGGAACTAACACTGTCGTCATTGAGACTCCAGTTCAACGGACTGCCACTACTACTATTCCATGGACCGGGTCTTTCACCACTACTGTCACCAGATCTGGCTCAAATGGATTTATTACCTTGATTGTCGAGGTTCCAGTTCAAACTGCTACTATTACTACTGCCTGGACTGGATCGGTTACCCACACAGTTACTAGAACTGGTTCTAATGGTACCGATACTTTGGTTATCGAAACTCCAGTTCCACAAACAACCGTCACTTCGGCTTGGACCGGTAACACTACCACTACTGTCACAAGAACTGGTACTGATGGAACCAACACTGTTGTGATTGAAACCCCAGTTCAACGTACTGCCAGTACTACTGAGGGATGGACCGGTTCTTTCACTACCACTGTTACCAGAACCGGTACTGACGGTACCAACACTGTCGTCATCGAAACTCCTGTTCCACAAACAACCGTCACTTCTGCTTGGACCGGTTCTTTCACCACCTCTGTCACTAGAACCGGTACCGATGGAACCAACACTGTCATCATTGAAACTCCAGCTCCAAAATCGAGCATTACTGTTACTACCCCATGGACCGGTAGCTTTACTACCTACACCACTGCTTCTGGCACTGATGGTGTTGATACTGTAATCGTTGAGGTTCCAATTCCAATTGCCACCCTTACTACTGGGTGGACTGGATCAATTACTCACACAGTCACTAGGACTGGTACTGATGGAACTAAAACCCTTGTGATCGAAACTCCAGTTCCAGCATCCGAAACTCCTATTTCCGGCACACTCACTGTCACCTCTACTTGGACTGGAAGCTTCACCACTTCCACTACTGCCACTGGTACAAATGGACTTGATACTTTGATCATCGAGGTTCCAGTTCCAACTGCCACGACCACTGAAGGTTGGACTGGTACTTTCAC
>NW_017963637.1:2421-2808 GCF_001661415.1 Suhomyces tanzawaensis NRRL Y-17324
TATGATTTGAATTATTTCTTTGGTTCGGGCTGCAAGTAAACTACACTTTTCAGTATTAGTTTTGTGTCGATGGCAAATGTTCCACTAATTCGTAACTCCGTGAAGCACAGATCATTGATTTTCGAACCATAAAACGAAAGATTTTAACCGTACCGATGTTGGGGCATCTGTACTGTCACGCTATCTAGCAGCCAATGTAATCAGAAGAATTTTACTTCTACATGCTCGTCCTTTGATCTAGGACGGAACCATAGGGTGCTCCTTCCAGAGAGTGAAAGGCGTTTACTTGAACCATTGTACCTTCAGTTATAATCTCAGTAGACCCGGAAATCTAAATAGAAAATGCACGACTAGAGTTCTAATTAAATATTGAAATATCAAATTCAG
>NW_017963637.1:2856-3596 GCF_001661415.1 Suhomyces tanzawaensis NRRL Y-17324
TTCATTAATCAATCGGTCTTTCGCATTATAAAGTCTAACAAATTTCTCGATGTTTGATTCTTTTCTAATTCCGTTACAGCTAAACATTCTTACCATTCACGGCCAATTTCTCACTATTATCACTCTTATTTTAATAGAAAAATACAAGCTATTCAACGTAACGAAAAGTCTAAACATTATCCTTCGCTTCTTTGAATTATTAATACGTATACAAAGTTCAATGCTGCGTCGTAATCCCACAGCGATGCTGCCATAGCTAATACTAATACACACTATAAGTAAAGATATTATACCGAAAATTAATCTATTTTGTCTGTANTCTAATAAATTATAACAGAGTACAGATTTTCTAGAAAATTAAAAAATTGAAGAAATTAAAAATACCAATTGTGCATTTGGATACTAGATTGCATACGCAACCATTGCAACCAATGCAACTAAGAGCTCAGAAGCCTTGGGTCTTGATGCCCATCCCTCATAACTACTAATGGAAGGGAAAAAGGCAGTTGCCGAGATACTTGATCCATTGACNCTGCTATTTGGGACTAAAGTGGATTCTGTGTTACCACCGTGTCCCGAAGTAGGAACCTCAGGGTGTACGGTAACCAGTGGATAGGTTTTAGCGGATGCACCAGAACCAGTGGACACATCACTTGGAATTTGACCAGTAGAAGAGTAAACATGACTAACTGGAATACCACTGTCATGGTTAGGTCCAGGTGAGGTGACAGCATCCTTGG
>NW_017963637.1:3610-4623 GCF_001661415.1 Suhomyces tanzawaensis NRRL Y-17324
TGGGTAGAAGTGTCTGAATGAGTTGTCAATGAGATCAAAGACGAAGAGGAAATAACTGGGGATGAAATAACGCTTAAGGATTCACTAGGAAATGCGGCCACCGAGGAAGTGGATAAATCAGAAGAAACGAAAGGTAAGGAAGTAGTCGAAATAATTGATGATAATGCTGGTGTGGCTTCAAGAACAGTAGTCAGTTCTATGACACTTGAGTTCCATGGAAGTCTTCTGGAACTGCTGGGTGTTAAAGTAGCAGAAGACAAAGAANTCAGTACTGGGGTACTCTGAACGCTGGATGAAACAACACTAGGAGAGACTGGAACTTCAATTATCACAGTATCAACGCCATCAGTACCAGTAACGGTAGTAGAAGTAGTGTAACTTCCGGTCCATTGGGAGGTAACTGAGANAACCGATTTTGGAGCGGGAATTTCAATCACCAATGTGTTGGTTCCATCGGTACCGGTTCTGGTAATAGTGTTGGTNAAAGAACCAGTCCATGAAGCAGAAACAGTGGTGGTTGCAACTGGAACCTCGATGATCACAGTATCAACACCATCAGTGCCAGCGACAGTGGTAGNGGTTGTATAACTACCAGTCCATGCAGAAGTAACTGTGGCCTCAGATCTTGGTGCTGGAGTTTCAATCACCAAGGTGTTAGTCCCATCAGTACCGGTTCTAGTAACAGTGTTGGTGAAAGTACCAGTCCATGGAGACGTTACAACAGCAGTTCTGAATGGCAAAAGTACAATCAAGGTATCCAAACCATCTGNNCCAGTTGCGGTAGTTGAAGTAACAAAACTACCAGTCCATTGGGTACTGATGGTGGTAGTATGTGGAACTGGTGTTTCAATCACAACGGTGTTGGTGCCATTGCCAGTTCTAGTCACAGTAGTGGTGAATGAGCCACTCCAGCCTGATGAGACGGTAGTCTCAGGAACAGGTGTTCCAGTGATCACAGTGTTGGTGACATTACCAGTAGTAACTGTGGAGGTGAATGAGCCAGTCCATCCACT
>NW_017963637.1:5605-9494 GCF_001661415.1 Suhomyces tanzawaensis NRRL Y-17324
GTAACGGTAGCAGTCACAGACCCAGTCCATGGTGCAGTAACAGTTACAACAGGTGCAGGAAGTTCGACAATAACACTAGCAGTCTGCCCTGGGCTAGCAGATCTAGTGATAGTAGTTCTAACCAGTCCAGTTCCAGTNCTGGTGACTGTTGTTGTTGGGATTGGAAGAAGAACAACGACCGTTTCAGTGTTACCACGACCAGTGGCAACTGGTAATGTAGTAACACTAGTTCTTGAGCCTGTATAAGTCTGAGTAACAGTTGTAACTACATCTCCTTCAGCTGGTCCTCCAGATCCAATTTCGCCCAAAACCAAAGACCAATCTTCTATGTAGGTGCTATTGAGGACTATCTGGCTGTTGCAAGTAGCAACATCAGTGTAGGTAGCGAGGACAGATTCGCCTTCTGGGAAGCTGGACAAGAAATCAACAAGAGGGCGGTAGCCTTGAGGAATATCTTCGTAGGAAATTTGAACGCGATTTTCCTGACAAACCACACTAATATTTGAGTCTAATTGGAAGGTTTGGACAAATCCCCAAGCACTAAGTTGGTTGGTGATTGCAGTCTCAACGGATGTACAATTAATGACGGAATTCTCTAGGGAGATCTCAAGTTGACCTCTTGCAAAACCATCAGGGCAAAGTTGACCGACTGCATATGACTGAAGCTCCCTTCTCTGTGGAAGTAATCGCAAANTAGTTATGGTTTCCTCCAACAGTCTGTTTGTTGGAGTGCCAGCATTGAAAGTCACGTTTCTTTCACCATCTCTCATGGGATAGATTACGATGGTATTCTCTCCTGGTGTCAAACAATATAAACTACCAAAAATATCAGATTCACTAAGGGACCCTCCAAGATTGTAAATATAAGGAAAAGACAAGGTACCACCAATTTCGTTTACGTTTTGAATCTCATCGGTAATAGTACATCTGAAGTAGGAATATCCTTCGTAACTTTCACCAGAATAAGTGTAACACGTGGCATAGGTCTTTCCGCCAGCTTCGAAATTGAATGTCTGACTGTCAGCTGTGAAAGCATAAGCACAAATAAAAGAATATTGGAACGTATCACCAGGCATTACATCATTAGAGTTCATTTTCCAACCAACAGTAGCCACCCAACCTGGGTCAGAAGGAAGGGGGTAGGGGGAGTCTCCTTGGTAAGTATAAGAATCAAAAGTCGTAAGAATACCGAAANCCTCTGTTGAACAAGCCACAGCACAAGTGGCAGCAAAAGCCAATAACCTCGACAACTTCATTTTGTATACGGAGCACTATAGAAACCATGAAAAACGAGAGAAAGGCACTATAAATAATGATGCCCCAAGTCCAATTTTAGTTTTACAATCCTCTTCCTCAAATATGCAGAGCACTCGGGTAAATTTGCGGTATCAGCTTGGTAATGCTTGATGTATCTCTTGATAATACTGTATTCTGCAGATGTACTATGAATTCAGAGGTACATAGAAGTTTTTTGCAGTTTTTAGTTGACCTAGGTCTATCTCTTAAGTTTGGAAAATAAAAGTTTTAATAAAATAGTTTCAACACAACTTTTGGTTTTTGCAACTGTGATCTACTCAACCTCCTTTTCAAATGCTAGCATCATTGGTGAAGTATAAGGATCTTAGATCATGCTAACATTTCAATGTACTCCAAAATATTTAACAAGCGTACTTTAGATGCTTCATTGCGCAAGATCTGCAACAACTTATTAAAATATTAGTAGAACTTGCTGGTTTATGGAACCTTCCGTAAATGAATATTATTAAAAAATAAGATTGAGTCAAGTCTGGAGAAAGTCTTTTTAGGCTACAGATTTTATTTGTTCAAACTGCCTTCGGATAGTGTTTTCTTACTTTCATCTTTCAGATGAATATGTTTAAAGGGCGGGAGTGGCTTTTCTTTAGAGCCTCAAAAATGATCCTGCTTCTTGAAGAGAGCAATTTGTAATGCAATCAGTGCAATGACTCTAAAACTAGACGATAGGTTAGTTGTATATTCTGAATAGACCGGTTCCGGTGTGTTCGTATTTATTGAGGTAGTTGTACTTACTTTGATAGCCTTTCGGTTCGTTCTTGAGTCAGAAAAGTATGGGTTTATCTGAAATATGGATAGGAATCTTTCTTCATGAAAAGGGGAAGCGATGGTGAGCAAAAGAGATAAAAATATTGTATGNTCAAAGGAACATTTTAAGTGGTCCTATACATAATAGGGTCACTTATGTGTGTTTGCCCACTTTGGTTACAATCACCATTGAAACTATTGGAATAGTTATGAAAGAAGCAATAGCAATGAATATTTCAGTGACAACTGATGTTTTAACTATTTGAATATCGATCTATAATGGAGGCTATCACATTAAATTCAAGCCACTTCAGGTCTTAATGAAAATAATTCTTCTCTAGAAGCCTCTGGAGTTCCTGAAAATAAAATATTATATTGGCTAGTATGTGCTTGAAGGGTTTCCATTTGTAGAAAAATTAGCCCAAATAGCAGAAGTTGGACGTGGTAGGATTAAGGATTTTTCTTGTACCTAGCCTTCATTAGTAATATTTTTCTCATGATAAATTCCTAGCCTTATGGCTTTATTTTACTTATAGGCAACGCGAGTTTTTAATCCAGTTAATCGCATAGGCTATTGATACCTCTAACATGTTTACAACATTACCATCCTTTCAATTGCCTNTCAGGTGGGAAAACAGTACACCTTTTATCAAGAATCATGATCATCAACACTCTTGCAACAAAAAGGCACTATTAAGGATGCTACTATTGTAAAATATCTCAAATTTTCTGTATGACCTTCGGTCTAAGATTTCACCTTCAATTTTGCAGGGGTGCGACATGCATTAGAGAAGATGTTAGTGAGGCCCTACGGCTCGTAAACTAAAAATAAGGGATATTCTAAGTGAAGAAAATTTCTTTAGTTAAGCAACGCATACTGTTTGCATTTTTGATTGTTTGTTTAATGCTGTGAACAGTCCTGTTAAGATCTTATTTGTACAGTGATAACGAAAAGAACGTGTACACTGTAGTGGCAAAGTTGGTCTTCGAGGTCTTGATTTTCGCAACTATTCGAAAATCCAAAGATAGGGACAACATCCTTTACATAGTTGTTTGGATCCATTATTTTCATCATCACTGGCGCAAGGCGGGCTTCGATGACCATATGCATTCTTCCACCGCGTAAGCTGTAAAACTATGTTCCGTGCCTTCGAAATTTTTTAGTTTCGGCTGCAGANTTCTCACCCGCAGTTCTGCAAAAGAATCTCGAGAACATATGCAAGCCGGATTTAAAATGTCACCAAGGTATACAACTCCGTTTAAAGTTATTTGTCCCTCCTATTTACGAAGTTAGATTTGCGTTCGCGTCTAATTGTGAAAGTTAGTAAATTATGTTTTTGGTCCGAGTCACTATTTTTCACAATTTCCCAGCCAGCAGAATATCACACGTTATGGTCCGTACTTGCAGTCCTACGAAAGAATCGGGTACATTGAGTCAAACTAATTTTATAAACTGTTACCTCCTTCCTATGGGACTATTGAAAGATTGGAAAGAAAGTATCAAGATGAATAGAATAAGTTTCTGATCCTGTAGGCTCTAACTTACAGAAAGTGCAACTGGGTAACAAACTTTTAGCAGGACTCTTGCACTTTCAAATCATTGCTTCTCGCATCCCTTATCTTCAACTATCCACCTAGTCCAGCAGAAAGCGATAAGCATGCAAAAAATATTATTGAATGAAACCTAACTTCCATAAATACTTCCAGCTTCTTGAATTTCAAGGCGCTCGAATTTTCATTGCATTATANTTAAATATGAAGGTGTGCATATCATCAACTTTGATTATCAACCCATGATTTCAGAGCATGGCAATAGGGATGTTTAATG
>NW_017963637.1:9539-9865 GCF_001661415.1 Suhomyces tanzawaensis NRRL Y-17324
ACAGCCTCACCTTGCTGTATCCAGATTTTTGGAGATAATTCGACATATGAAAGACGACAAGAAGAAGATTTTGAGTTGGTAATTTACAAGTAGTTAACACATCCTGTCTTATAGTTTCGAACAATTTCCGAGTATGATGGTAATAGCAGTTGATTTACAGAAGTCTAAAGTGATTCCTACAAAACACTATCCCAAGTTCCGTATCCCCAGTAAGGTTGGCTAGGATATGTTGGGACACGTTCCATTTATTGATATTCAGATTTAAGTTGATCATTAGTTTTTGAGCAAATGTCAGATCCTCGGTTATTGTTAAGAGTGCACCACAG